>NW_016804362.1:1363014-1413272 GCF_001698545.2 Rhinopithecus bieti
AAAAAAAAAAAAAAAAAAAAAAAAAAATTGAAGTCAACTAGATCATCAACTTTCCAAAATTCCATACTAAGATTTATATTTTACATTGCAACCCAGCGTATACTGAATTTATTTAGAAATACCTGAATGTCTTCATCATTTTCTATTCTTTTTTCTAAAACAATGTTGGTTGATAACTACTAAATTGTATATGCCACCAAGTAGTCAAGATCTACAGTCTGAAAATCATTGTATTAAATAATAGCTGAACAACAATTGAAATAGGGAAAAAAGGATAAAAGTTGTACTTAGATAATAAATTTTAATAAAAACTGTTCTCTGGTAACACAACACAACTCTAAAACAACAGTCTCCCTACTACAAAGAACAATTATCCAACCAATTTTACTATTTTGAAAAAGGAAGTACTTAATAGGAAACACAAATAATGGAAACTTTTAATAGTAAAATGAATCTACATTGATACATGCTTCATTACATAAAGTCCTAATAGCACGAATACTTAAAATATGTCCAAAATCAATGTTATTAAAATCTATAACTTTATGGTTTAGTTTTCAGGAAAAAATAAATTTTACTGATTGTCAAAAGGTAATCTTTCTTACCACCTTTAATTATTACACTTACCTCAGCAGTTCGTCTTGCTTCTTTAATCATGGACTCTAATCCACCAAAAACACTATTTGTTGACTTAGAAGCCTCTCCATCAGATTCGCTATCATCTGAATCATTTAGTGTTACAACCACTGATTTATGCTTTGGAAGCTGCAAAGACAATATATTTATTACTCGTGATAACAAAAGGACATCATTTAACCTCTCTGAATTTCAATCCACAAAAATAATGGGCTCCAAGTAGACAGTCTATGTCTCCTTCTAGGGTTGTATTATATAATCCACTGTGTCAACCAATACTGGTTATATGCCCGAGACATAAAATGTATATTCTTTAAGTCTTTCTATACCATAATTACTCTCATTAAAATTTTATTTTCGCTTTCTATATAAAGAACCACAATGCAATTTAACTCTTTTAAAACCAAAGAAAAATTATTTTGTTAATTTTACATAATTATCAAAATTCTGTACTTTGTGGTTACATATAGAGGGTCAATTGCCAAAACTGGCTTACCTAACAGAGGCAAGATTTCAACTTGTCTTTGTTCTATTTATTTTACTTTGAAGCCATTAGAAAACAAGATAGAAACAAACTATCATTTCAACCTCCTTAATAAACATCACTAATAATTTCTTTCATAATAGTGTAGTCATTGATTGGAAAACATACACAAAGTATACAAAGAGATGGGAGAAATAAAAAACATGTAATTTGTTAAAATTTTGACTCCAAAAAGATAGAAAATCTGAATAAGCCAATTTCTATAGAAAAAAAGTTGAAGAAACGACAGAGGAAAGTATACCACTCTGATGAAAACAATAACTCCCCCAACACACTATCACCAAACTTTACCAGTTTTCAAGTGAAGGTGTTGCTCTCATTTTATCAATAAATTAAAAATAAATTTTAAAAATTTGTATTTATATGTGAATATATGTGTGTATATAAATAAACTAAGGGGTAGAAAACAGGACAACTAAACTTCATAGAAATTTCTCACAACTGTTTGAATAAAAGTAGCATTAAATTTTGTTTTACCGAGATCACAGTTCGTGGAAGACGAGGTCCTCTGTGAAACTTTGGATTCTGTATCCTAGGCTGAGACACTGTGTTAATACTGACTATTGATAGATTGCTTCTTGGCACAGTATGTGAATTGTTCAGAACTGGAGGTGAAGGTGGGTCACTATTACTGGATGTTTCCTATATAAGGAAGAGAAAGATATGAAACATTCCTAAATAAAAATAAATTTCTGCTACCTTTAAAAATCTGGAGCATGTTAGAATTATCCCCACTTGGCAGAAAAGTCCAATGAAACCCAAGTAACCAGAAAAAAGTAGGACTACCATAAAGCTAAGCTCAAGAGCACCACCTAGAGGTTCAGGTACCTAAATTACCTCTGGCTTAAAAGCTCTTTTATTTGCTAGAGATTTAAGTAGTTCTTCTCGAAGCAGCATTTCTTCCTCCTCTTCCTCATCTGCAAAAGGTGGTTTTGGAGGCTGTTCTGGATCTTCAGGTGGGAGAGGTGGTAATGGTGGTAGAGGAGGTAGAGGTTCAAGAGAAACACACAAGCCTTCCACATAAGGCTGGCTCAAAGGTGGCAAAGACTATGTTTTAAAAAAAGAAATAATTACAATGCAAATTTTATCAACTCAAATGCTTATCTCTGCAGCAATATTAAACTAGAAAAAAATAAACTTTATATTATTATTTTAGCTGTAAGTATAGTAAGCTAAGTATATGTTAACCTCAAAACAAACCCAGAAATCAATAGCCAACCATGAAAAGTGTTATTTTACAATTAAAAAAAAATCAACAATATTTGAAACATTTATTAACTTCAAGGAAAATTATACAAACTTCTCTGTTCTCATTCTTATATACATTTAGCATTCTAGAAAATATAGATATCAAACTATACAAGGTCCTTCCTTCTAGATGACTACCTGAAAGCAAGAAGAGATACTGAAACCCAAGACATATTTCAGTAAAAAATAAAAATTAGAAACCAAGGGATTCTGTGAATAATAGTCCAGAGTACCTTAATCATTAATTAAGTATCAAGAAGAATCACCACTATTCTCTTAAAATGGCTTCTTAGAGAATATCTATAAAGGAAACTAATTTTACACAAATCCCTGAATTTGGGTATGTATTTGCATCAAAGATCTTCCAGTATTTCTCTCGGCATTTAGTTTATTTATTTCCCAAAAGAAAACATTACAACGAAGAAAGTGCTGTTTTCTCTCTCACTACTGGCTCTAATATTCGCCTCACCATATATGTTCTAGAAACACACTACACATCTTTCCTGAAACGGAAAGGTTCCCTCTTACACCTACTGAGTGAGAGATACTCAATTTGATCTCTAGGCTCTCACAATCTAAAAATAATGTCAAAACTTTTAATGTCTGATTCCTCTACTTCCTTTCTTCCTTTTCCTATTTTCGTTTTTTTATTTTGTTTTGTTTTTGTGGGAGGACTGGAGACAGGGGAAAAGAAATTAACTTCATAGAAAATGCTTTTCTTTTGCTGGATTTTCAAGTTAAAATAACCATCTTTCTGAAAAGAGGAGAAAGGAGAGAATATTAATTTTAGAAGCATCCTAATGCACATAAATTCCAATTCCCTAAAAAAGAGACAGTCCAAAACAGTAGATAACTTCTGTTTTTGAATAAATTTTCTGAGTAGCTACTAGATGAGAGTAAAGAGAAGAAGGAAACATGATAGGTACCGAAAAGTCAACATGAAATTAAAAATTAGCTATGAAAAAAATCTATCAAATGGATAGCTTGCTGCTTTAATCAACTGTTTATTCTACATATTTCAATGCTATTAATTCTCATAAGCAATTCTGATTTTTTAAGCCCTCTTCAAACCTAACCATTCATTTGTTTTTAAAAACAAATTAGAAAAGCCAAGACAAAATAATTTTCTTAGAAATCAATTTTGACTTACAGAAACCTGAGGTGGTGGAGGCAAAGAAAGAGACGGTGCTGGAGAAAAATACCCCAATGAACATTCAGAGAAAAATGGCGGTTGCACTGGTGAAGGAGCTGTAAACAAATTTTTTGTTAAGAGTTTAGTAACAGAAATATTTCACCAGGAATACATTAGGTTTATGTTATATTTGAAGAAATACATCTAGGTGGAGTGCAAATTAGATTTTATCAACCTCTGATAAAATCTTTAACGCTCATAAGTCCATCTCCAGCCATTTAAAATTGTCATATCATCATAAAGTCAGCCATTCACTTCAAACTAACGATTAGTCCCTCAAAACTCTCACTTTGTTCCACTTTTAACCTAATGATAAGAGCAGGGAATAGAGCAGGAAAGGCTAGAAGCATACTTAAAAAAAGAAAGAAAAAAAAGCACACACACACACACACACACACAAACAAAACCACAAGCATACTTTTCAAGAAATAATGAAACAAAAAATTCCCTTGAATCCTGCCAAAGTGCCCTAGCCAAAGGAAAACAATGATGTGGTGACTTCATTATTCCCTTCTTGTGGAGCAAAAGAAAGTTGAGGACATGGACTATATAAGCTGTGTTGAAAGCAAATAAAACCAGGAATGAGAAGAATTACTTAGTGTATTTAGTCATTAAGGTAGACATTTTTTCACATTTTAATTTTGAAATAATTACAATTGATGCATCTCAGCATTTTTCTTCCTTGGTAGCAGATAAAAATAATTGTGTATTTTATCTTCAATGACTTGTTAGGCTCACTGAAATATAGCAGTTTCAAAGACTACTCTTACTACCCTACCCACTAACTATATAATCTTAGAGAAAATCTAACATTTCTTCTTTATCCCAGTTGTCTCACAAGTCAATACATTATTATCCACATGCCTTATATGGGGTTGACTTGAGTCCCAAATGAGATCATCTGAATATACATTATCTTTGGAACATTTTACGTAGCGCTGCAGATGTGGCTGCTGTGTCACATTTGTGTTATTAGGTGGCAGAGAGAGGCTATGTCTATGCTCAGTGTTCTGCCCCATGAACATTTGAATGTTTAATAGTCTGACATTTGATGGTGCTCTCATTTTATGGACTTGGCATGTTTTCCCTTCCTAGTATCTGGGAGAGAGGGTGGACCTAGTGAGTGCACTGATCTCCAAGGAAAGCCCTCCAGCTTGCACTGTCCTCATCCAGATTTAACCAGCCCTGACTCACTGCCAGGTGCCAGGAAAGGCTTCTGAGGACTTTCTAACCTTTGTGTTGGGCCCACCACTAGGGGGTCTGAAAGGACAGTGGGAAGGTAGAGGGTGCCCTCAGCAAGAGGAGCCTTCATTCATGAATGTTAGAAACTACTGGCAGGAAAGATGAAGTCCATTACGTGCTGGTTCATGCTACCCACCAAGTCAGGATCATCCAGGAGGACAAAGAACTGGGAAAGTGTTTGCTGGTGTTTGATTCAGTTAATAGTATTAACAGTAGGTACTTCTACTGTGCTCTTGATTCTGTGTCAAGCTTTCTTGTTATCTATTTATTTTTGAGACACAGTCTCGCTCAGTGCCCAGGCTAGAGTGCAGTTGCGCAATCTCAGCTCACTACAACCTCCACCTCCCAGGTTCAAGTGATTCTCCTGCCTCAGGCTCCTGAGTAGCTGGGACTATAGGGGCGAGCCACCACTACTGGCTCTAATTTTTGTATTTTTAGTAGAGGCAACGTTTCACCATGTTCATCAGGCTGGTTTCAAACTGTTGACCTCAGGTGATCCTCCCACCTCGGCCTCCCAAAGTTCTGGGATTATAGGTGTGAGCCACCGTGCCCAGCCATTCTTGTGTTTCAACACAGGAAGGAAGTTGACATAACTTGTGATTGGCTTATAGTATGAGCACTGGCCAGAATGACGAGGTGGACCAGCCCCAGCCCAGATCAAGATGCAGAGGCCAGGATGTGGGCCTAGCCCTGTGCCAGGAGGCTAGTTGGAACAGAGGTGCAGATACAGGTTCCACCTGCTCTGGGACCACCAGTGGTACTCAAAGTATTTGCAGCCTCAAAACCTGGCTTTCCACAAGTCCACCCGCTCCCAAGGCCATGCAGCTGCAGTTCCTGCTCTGCTTTCATTACATGGATGGGCAGGCTGGCATTGGGATGCCCACTGTCTCTGACCCTGGCCTCTCTACCTTGGTGGCACTGTGTGCTCCAGCTGGACGGGGCAGCTGCCGGGACCACCCCATAATTTTAGTATTCTGATTTTTAAGTTGTTCTGCCATTGTGGTATCCTGGTGAAAAAAAAAAACAACCTTCCAGGAATTTTTGAACTGCCTGGAACCTCAGATCCTAAACTGATTTTTTACTGTATTTGAATTATCTTGTTTTTTTAAACTTTTTTTTAATACAAGATAAAGTGAATTAAAAGATATTTTTAATGCACATTTCTTCAAATATAATACGTTTGTGTTGGCAAAATTTGAGAAAAAAATTGACCTTGAATGGAAAAAATACATATATATAAATATCTGCAGTTAATGTGGCAAAAAATTAAAATTTGACAAAGCTGCATAGAGAGTACGTTCTCTACGTTTCACAAAATCATTTAAAAAGCATAGATCATAAAGTTATTTTATAGAAATAAAGTATTAATAATATTGTCGATACTTGGGAATTACAAAAAATCATCTCCAAGAATCTGAAAATAAGAAAATTAAAGATTGACCAAAGCAAGTTAAATTATGTTATCAAAACATAATATAATGTAAGACTATCACATATCAGCTTACAATAACAACCTGAAAAATGAGCATTTTGGTAAACACTAGCCAAATAATACATATTTTGTTTTGTCTCTAGTCTAGATACACCAAAGTAGGATTCCAGTTTTGATTTGGTCTCACCATGTGACTACAGGGAGAAATACACTGATCATGTGTTCTTCCAAATTCTCCAGTTCCTGGAATGCCAACTGCATTCTGCTATCTGCCTCAGTCTTACGTGTTTTAAATTATTTGTGAAGGAATAGGTCTCTCACAGCCAATCACCCCTGAACATCAACAAAATCAAGTCTCTGGCCCTCAAAGATAAGTCAGATTCTAGACAATGCAACCTAAAGGAGAGTTACAGCCCTGACCAGTTCTAACTAGTCTTTCCTGAGATGGCACTAGTATAATTTTCTGTCTCAAAATTTCTACAAATTATCATACTAGAAAGAGACAGGAAGCCAAATAGCAAAAAAGGTCTTTTGTTCTTTGACTAAAGCAGAATGAATCTTGGATATAAACATCAAGAGTTTGTTTTTTTAAAGAGTAGTGTTCTCATCTTTCCCATTCTTCACTTTTCATTTTATTTTTTGAGACAGAATCTTCTCTGTTAGTCAGGTGGGAGTGCAGTGGTGCGATGTCAGCTCACCGAAAACTCCACCTTCCAGGTTCAAGCAATTCTCATGCCTTAGCCTCCCAAGAAGCTGGGATTACAGGCACATGCCACCACACCCAGCGAATTTTTGTATTTTTAGTAGAGACGGGGTTTCGTCATGTCAGCCAGGCTGGTCTCCAACTTCTGGCCTCAAGCAATCTGCCCACCTCAGCATCCCAAAGTATTGGGATTACATGCGTGAGCCACTGCATCCGGCCCAATCTTCACTTTCTAGAGCAATAGTTAACAGAGTTTAAACAATGCCTTATTTATTTATTTTTTACTTTAAAGGCTATCTAGAAACACTTGGAAATAAAGATTAATATTACTTATTTGAGGTTTGCTCTCTAAGTATTCACAACAACAAATAATGTCTATCATCATACAGTTCATCAGCAAATCTCACTTGCATTACACATTCTTTCAAGGTTTTGAGTACCATAATGACTATTCTCTACTTAATACATGTAAATACACAAAGGTTTCAAGTTTTGGCTCATACCTGGAGAATTGGTTTCACTATCTGTATCCATAGCAACTTCTTCATAGTTATCATACTGATAAATGCCTCCTCCACTATCAGTAGGTTGCTTATCTAAGGATCGCCTCAGGTCAGGATCTGAAGACTAAGTATACAACACTTTTTTTTAGTTTCAAAGCATTTTCTGTCTTGGGTTACAAATCACAAAAGAACTGATGGTTATCTTCTAGGGAAGAGTATCAAAAATCATGGTGATTCAGTTAGATGTGCCTATCACATCTTTGGGAGATTCAATTTAAATGACAGCTACACTGGCTGACATTTCATAACTGTATAATGAGATAGATAATGGAATTTCCAAAATACTAGCCATACAGATGAAATCCCCCACTGTTAGCTAAGCCACTAATTAGCTCTTCTTGTAAAAATGACATCAAACTCTTGTACACTTATGACTTCTGTATGATTAAGAAACTAGAGAAATATAAGCAAGTTTTACATCATCATGACTACATAGAGAACATTTCTCTAAAAATTCAAAAACATTTTAATTATGAATAAATTAATGATACCTGAAAACTACAAATTCTGGGTAAATGTGTTTACCTATTGTATGCTGTTTTCTTGTCTACTTCTTACTATGTTTCACTCAGAGACAGTTTATAATAAACTAAAAACTCGCAAAACCTCTTGAGGAGGTAAAGAATAATGTGCAAATAATACCATATTTATCTCTAGAAAAAGATTCTATTGGCCCGGTGCGGTGGCTCATGCGGTCAGGAGTTCGAGACGAGCCTGGCCAACATGGCGAACCCCGTCTCTACTTTTAAAATACAAAAAAATTAGCCAGGCGTGGTGACGGGCGCCTGTAATCCCAGCTACTCGGGAGGCTGAGGCAGGAGAATCGCTTGAACCTGGGAGACGGAGGTTGCAGTGAGCCGAGATCATGCCATTGCACTCCAGCCTAGGCGAAAAAAGAAAACCCCCCCACAAAAAAAAAAAAAAAGTTCAAAGTATAAATATTTACAATATTCCTTGCTTAAGCAAATCTAACTCCAATTAATGAATTTACTCTTTAATATCCCTCTATTCTTCATTAATACATTCTCAAGTGTACTCTTTTTGGGCTTTTTTTCTTCTTTTTGGGTGCACAGGGTAAAAGAAGGGAGGGAGAGAGAAAAAGAGAAGACAACAAGTATATTCATATACATAGTAAATGTTCAACAAATGCTTGACCACTAAACACAAAATAGCCACATGCACTAAGGTTATTACTACATGATGATTTAACATTAAAATAGTCCATACTAGTCATGACACAATTCTCAATCTACATTACTAAACAATGAAAAACTAATGAAATTCTACCCCTGTATTTAAGAAACAGCCATTTTGTTTTCACAATTTAGTAATCCTACTTTCACCTAAATAGAAAATGGTAAGAAAGCTAAAAGTAGTCTCTGCTAATCATAATTTTAGCCTTCATTTTGTCCTCTAATACCTACGACTACAAAAGATGCTTTCCCAATTATAACCTACCTTCCTTTCTTCCAACAGTTATTTATAAAATAAGCTTTCTTATTTGACAGAATCTATGAAATAAGACTTTAAGGAAACTTAGAGTAACGTTTTGATTTTATATTTTTGCATTTCTTACTTTACTTCTTGATCTCCTCTTGCCACCAACCAATTTCATGAATCGATTGTACTGTTCTTCCTGATTTGAGAGATCTCGAATTTTTCTGATTTCTTCCTCTCTTTTCCTTCTCTCTTCTTCTTCAGCTTGTTTCCGCTGATCCTCTTCTTTCTGTCTTTCCTGTTCTTTTTGTTGTTGTAGTTTCTTCCATGCCTTTGTTTGCTGCTTCCTCAATGCTTGTTTAGCTTTAAATAAAAAATACATAAACATTAGTATCTGTCAGGAGATAAAAGAAAATAAGAGTCTTTAAAATATTTTCATTATCGATTCATCAATGATGATGCTCCTCTTAAGTTGTTTATATAAGACTGTTTTCCATTTTAGGGCCCTATAATTCCCCAAACTCAAAACTCTGAATTAAAATCCCAAAACTATACTGATAATGAATTCAGCTAGAAGAATTTAACAAGCAGTGGCTCACACCTATAACCCCAGCACTTTGGGAGGCCAAGGCGAGCGGATCACCTGAGGTCAGGAGTTTGAGACCAGCCTACCCAACATGGTGAAACCCCGTCTCTACCAAAACTACAAAAAATTAGCTGGGCGTGGTGGTGGGCGCCTGTAATCCCAGCTACTTGGGAGACTGAGGCAGGAGAATCACCTGAACCCGGGAGGTGGAGGTGGCAGTGAGCAGAGATCACACCACTGCACTCCAGCCTGGGTGACAAGAGCAAAACTCTGTCTCAAAAAACAAAACAAAACAAAACAAAAACAAAAGATTTAATAAAAATGATCACCTGTAGTGCTAACTTTTTTGGCCGAATGTGTTTTGTACTTGTTTTAACTTTTGCTGTACGGTTTTCGTCTTAGTCAACTTTTCTTTGCTTTCTTTCATCACCTGCTGTTCTTTTTGTTGCCATTTTTTACTGGCTGACTGAAGGGCCAAAAGGCGAAGCTGTAATTCAGATAGTTCCTCTTCATCTTCACCAAGTTTCTTTAAAGCAAAAGAAAGAGCTAAAATTTTAATTCTATTATTTAGCTTATACATTTTATCAAGTCAAATCCTTTATAAGATAAAAATTTAAAGTTTGAAGGCAAATATGACAAGGCAAATACAGATAACATAAGTAAACTAATTTACTTCCCATAGCCTAAGACTCTAATGTAATTCCTAAAATACGAATAGAAGTTCAGTCTGCAGAAGGTATGTGTATATAGGTAATGTAGGGTTGGTGAGGCGGTACAACTGATAGAACAGGATAATGCAAAAAAATAAAAGAGTTAGTAGCTAACATTTAAAAGGGCTTCCCAAACCTGAAAGAGTAAAAGTCTGATGGCAGCAAATGCAATGAAGACATAAGACCCAGGAGAGGTAAGGAAAGAAGAAGGAAGTGGTTCCCTGATCACGTGCTTTGCTGGCCTCACCAGTAATACAGAACAACAGACATCCTCAAGATTCAAATGTACAAATTTTCTTTTACGTGTATATTTTTTAATTCTTTAAATTACTAGTGAAGGGAAAAATCTACAGAGATTTGCTTACAGCTGACTGTTATGTGTTCTAAGGCTACAGATATTTATCTGAATATTTTATATATTTTGAAAACAGACTTTTCTTCAGGAAAGCTAAAACAGGACAATAATGTTAAAAGCAGATGTCTGAGACTTTTTTCCAATTGAAATAACTTTTGCATTTCACTTTCGAAATATTCTCCACATGATAGCAAAAACAGAACTGAAAAATGGCAGGTTCCGAAGAGGTTCATAATTAGAGTCCATTGATTTTAATAAGGGGTGGGAGGATAGCTTTGGCTTCCCCACTCTTGAAGTTAAACACAAACTCTGCTTTTTCTTTATGTATGTGCATGAAAGGGAAAGGAAGAGTCAAAAAAGATTCCAAAAGATGAAGGGCTACTTATCTAATAACTTTTTCTTATAGGTAAATTATATTTTCTCCCAAAATCCAATTAAATTATTTCTATTGTTAAACATAAAGAAAACAGTGGATACTAACTAACGATTTCACCTGAATATGAACTACTATAAGCCCTCAACTACTGTCATACACTTCAGTACTTCAATTTAACCAAACCAGAATAGTTACCCTTTCCACTGTTGGTAACTACATGTAAGCAATAATTTTAAAATTATCATGATACTTTTTTAAGTTCTCAGTCACTTAACTGTATCAAATTCTATTGCCTAGTACTGAAATTCTAGAGCTGTGCTGTTCAATATGGCAGCAATGAGTCACATGTGGCTATCTGAATTTAAATTACCAAAACTGAATTTAAAAATTTGGACCTAAGCCACACTAATCACTTTTCAAGTTCTTCATAGCCACGTGTAGCTAACAGCTACCATATTGGAGAATACAGCTATAAAACATTTCCATTATTGTAGAAAATTCTATTAAATAGTACTCATGTAGAGAGTTTAACTAAAATAAAGCTATCCTCACTGTTCCACTGAGACAAAGTCTTTTTGTTTTCTTTTGTTTTAAATTATTTAATTTTTTTCAAGTTGGGATTTCACTATGTTGCCCAGGCTGGTCTCAAACTCCTGAGCTAAAGTGATCAATCCACCTCAGCCTTCCAGAGTGCTGGGATTACAGGCATAAGCCACCACACCCAGTGAGACTTTTGATTATTTTTTGCAACTACTCCCTTTGGAATGAAAGAAACCACTGATTCTGTCACCTACCTATATGATACGTGAGGTAGTTACTTGAACAGCAAGAGCACAGAGCTAAGCTCGTTAGTTCCCATTAGTCAGACATGCTCATTAAATTACTTGCTCTGACACTTAATTCCTATATAACTTTAGGCAAGTCACTTAATCTACTCACAGGACTCTTACATCATCTATGAAATGTACATAATGTCAACTTGATTCACAGGGTTATTGTGAGGGTATTAAAAATGTGTATGTGTACGTTATAGTATCATTTCTAAATTCAGGGCCATCTTTTTCCTAAAGCTCCTAGACCATTTAAATCATTTCAATTTATACAGAAAAACAAACTGAACTCTCAAAAGAAAAAAACTACAGATATTTCAGATCTCGAATTCAACAAACTGAAAAGGCTTAGGTTACTGAGTGACTGTTACATGTCAAACACAGTGCTTGATGCTTCTGTATTTCATTATACTGAAGCCTCACAACAACCCAGAGGACAGAAGACGTTAAGTTCATTTTGTAGAAAAGAATATAGAAGCAAGCAAAGGCTAAATAGTTTATACAAGGTCACTCAGCTAACAAGAAGTGGAAATAGAATTTGATACCAGGTGAAGGTCTACCTAACTCCAAAAGCTTACCCACACAGGATAACCCACAAAAAATGGAGAAAATATCTGGATCAAAATTAAAGGTTTCAAAAAAACAAATGATAAAAAAAGATCCTGTATGAATATATATAACATTTAATTAAACATCATTTGCAGAACCCAGGGAAAAGAGACTCCAAGATGTCACTACAGAATTTCTTATCTTTAAGGCTTATGTCCAAATGGAGTTATAGCAATGATGAAAGAAAATGAGTGAAAGACAATTTCCCTTACAACAGAACAAAATAAAGCAATGTGAAAATGGGTCTTACAGAGATGATACAGTCTCACAAAGCAGCATCTTACCTTTTCAGACAGAATATCTGAGGTACTAATTCTTCTTGTTAAATTTTGTTCTTTATCTTGTAATCCTTTAAAATAAAATAATATTTTTTGAATACTCCAAAAGATAGCCACAATCTAAAATAAAATAATCCTATATAATATTTGGTAATTATTTTAAAGATATCATTAAAGGGTCTCATTTTCTCAATCTCTCAACCAAAGGAAAATACCATTAAAGAGAACAAAAATCGGAACAAACTTCTTATCAGCCTCATTCCTGAAAGTTATAAGGCAAAATGATTCAAAATATTAAAATAAAACCACACTTTTAATAAAATGACTTCTGAACTACAAACAGTCATTTCAAGTAAGAACAGAATTTATAAAGCATAGAAACAAGCAGCAGCACTTAATTATCAACTGGATTATCCACACTGATAGATTATAATGATGACTAAATTAATCCAGTCCTCTAAACTGAAATAAATTCAATGTCTACATTTGTGCATTAGAGAACTGGTCTTTTATTTACCTAGAAAAGCATCGGTAGAGGCAGCTTAAGTATCAATAAAATTAAGTCCATCCATACATTTTTTTCTAAACATCTAGCCTTGGGCCCAGATGACTGATGAAACAATGTACAAAACCTTATTTATATATTATGTAATCTACAACAGCTTTAAACATCACATAATAAAGTTACAGAATATCTACAATCCTGCTGAGATACTTTTGTAGCTAGAACATATTATGTTAAAAATTCAGAAATCTTTCCTTAAGATAACAAAACTGAAGTTGCAAAGCTAGGATTTAAATTAGATCTTAACTTCAAGCCTAGTGTTTTTACCATAACACCACACCTGTCAATGTTCCAAACATCCTAATTTGACTGCTCAAGTGAACCAAAGAATATGCAACTTATTCAATAAATAGAGAAATGACTAATCAAGCACCTCAATCAATGTAAATAGAAGGCAATGACCAAATTTCAAGACAAATGAGTTCTGTTGAAAGGCTTAGTCTATAAATGTGAACTTGCTGCAACATGATTGATACAGTAGAAAATAATTTGAGCAACCAGGTGCAGTGGCTCATGCCTGTAATCCCAGTGCTTTGGGTGGCCGAGGCAAGTGGATCACATGAGGTCAGGAGTTCGAGACCAGCCCGGGCAACATGGCAAAACTCCGTCTCTGCTGAAAATACAAAAAATTAGGCATGGTGGTGCGTGCCTGTAGTTCCAGCTACTAGGGAGGCTGAGACAGGAGAATCGCTTGGAGCTGAGAGGTGGAGGTTGCAGTGAGCTAAGATTGTACCAATGCACTCCATCCTGGGCAACAGAGTAAGACTCTGTCTCAAAAAAAAAAAAAAAAGAAAAAAGAAAAGAATTTGAGCATAACACAAATTTATATGTGTGATTTGTCTCAGAGAAACACTAAGACTGCAGAAAACTGCACCCAAGTGATCTGAGCCATGTAGGAATACACAAACATACACTTCAAACACCTATCAAATACCCAAGTTCATTGTGTGTGTTATAAGGCACATACATCCACATCTGGTACTACAATTTACTGTCTGATTTCAGGTAACACTTCTTGTTTTACTTCATAATAACTCATAAGTAGCAAACATTCCACTTCCACAGGTATACTTCAGGTCTATTTCATGGAATGCTGACATGTTTACTTTAATATTTCACGCTTTTTTCCCCCCATTTCACATGCAAAGCTGTGCTATCATTTTTCATTTATTCCTATCTTTTATGTGCCACGGATAAAGTTTTTGAGTGCTGATCCTCTAACCTCATTTTCTCCACACACCCTATTGTTTTATTGCACAATTTTGCAGTGTGGTAATTTTGGGGAATGCATATGTCCCATTGTAGCAAAATGATCATGCTTTTAAAACAACACAATAGTAATAACTATCAGACAAAATAAACAGGGAAACATTAAACACTAAATTATTCTCCTACATGAGAAACTTATGAGTTTCATTAGGTCATGAGAAATCTACTGGTCGATTAGGATCTCACTTGTCTATACAAAATGGCAGCACCTCCCTTTAATGTAGCATAGAGGCAAACATCTATTAACATAACAGGTACCTTATGACTACACTGCTACCTTAAAAATAAACACAATAGGCCGGGCACGGTGGCTCACTCCTGTAATCCCAGCACTTTGGGAGGCCAAAGGCAGGTGGATCACGAAGTCAGGAGATGGAGACCATCCTGGCTAACACGGTGAAACCCTGTCTCTACTAAAAATACAAAAAAATTAGCCAGGCATGGTGGCAGGCACCTGTAGTCCCAGCTACTCAGGAGGCCAAGGCAGGAGACTGGTGTCCATCACAGAGATGGAGCCTGCCGTGGGCTGAGATCGCGCCACTGCACTCCAGCCTGGGCAACAGAGCGAGTCCGTCTCAAAAACAAAACAGAAACAAAAACAAAATAATAAATACAATAAATTCAATAAATACAAATTTCAGACAATAAATATAACTTTACACAAAGATTATAAACGCAGGTTTAAACTGATCAAATGGGTATTGTTCTACCACTGTCATAGGTCTGTACAATAAAATTATCTTAAGTTTTACTCAAAACCTCCAAAATGAACACTGTTCTTGTCACACAGAATTTAAAATATTACCCACTAAAAGTCTAATGTGAGCTAAAGTCACCAGCACAGAGGTAGTAGTTAAAACCACAACAATGAGAATACCTCTAGAAAATGGGACACTGAGGACATGACAAATTAAGAAATTACATAGGAAAAGTAATTATTTAAAACAAACAAAAGACAGAAAAGGAAAATCAGGAAGTTATTTTTAAAATCCATTACAGAAATCCCAAAATTTCAAAGGAAGGAAAACATCACTGAATATAGGTGAGATGTCTACCCCAACAGAGTATTCTCAACAATGCAGCCAGAGTGATGCCTTAAAAATATAAAACAGATTATGTCAGTCCTTTGCTCAAAACCCTGTAAGAGGTCACCATTTCACTAGGAATAAAAAAACAAAGTTCTTATAAGGCTCTGTCTATAAGATCTGCCCCCTCTTGCCATCTCCAACAACTTCTCTCCCATTATTCATCCCCCTCACTCTCTCTTCTGTATTAGTACAGGACTTCTGGTTCTTCCCCAAACATGTCAGGCATCCTTCTGTATTATGGTCATTTCTCTAGTTCAGCAATGCCCAAACTTCAGCATGTAGCATAATCAACAGAAGGGCTGAATACAGATTGCTAGGCCCCATTTCCAGAGCTCCCAGTTCAACAGATCTAAGGTAGAGACTGAGAATTTGTGTTCTATCAAGTTCCCAGATAATGCAGTCCCCAGAAACCACATTTTGAAAATCACTGCTCTAGTTATTCCTTTTGTGTAGAAGCCTCTTCCACCAGAAATCCATTTGGCTATTCCTTTACTGTCTTCAAAGTCTTTCTTTAAATCTCACCTTCAAATAGATACCTATGCTGACCACCCTATTAGTGCTGCAAGCTGTATCCTCAATATCCCTTTCCGACTTACCCTGCTATACTTTTTCTCTTTCGTAACAGTTAATTTACTCATCATGTTTACTGTTTTACCTTCTAAAACGCAAGCCCATGAAAACATAAGTAACTATTTTGCTCACCAATTTATTTCCAAGAGTGTGGAATAAAGTGCTCAACTAATTTTTGAATGAATGGAAGAATGAAATAAAAAACATCCACTAAAATTTGCAATTAGGTCACAGAAAACTACCATGAGTAGTTTCAGTATTGTGATGGGGGTAGAAAAGCAAACTGTATTGGGCTAATAAGGAAATGAGAAGTAAAGTGAAAAGCTGGTACAGACTACACGTCTCAGAAGTCTTACTGAAAAGAGGAAGAATACTTGACATAATTTAAGACAGAACGTAGGATAAGGTAGAAGAGGATTTCCATTTTTGGATGGAAAAGTCAAATATATTAAGAACACTCTAAGGAGACAATGGTTCAAGATAAAGTAGAATAAATAAAGCAAGGTCCCAGAGAAGGCAGAAGAAGTTAAAGAGCCAGGGGAACAAGTTAAAACAAAATGGTCATGAACAAGAGAATCATTACCCTCAGGATGAAAGAACTGAAGTGAAAATTGATATGGATTACAAACAAATTTATGGTCAGGAAGTGAAAAGCTGGAATTGAGTGTGATTACCTCAAATAAGAGACAAGCTTATATACTGACAATAATAAAGTTTGAGTAAAGGGCCTGAAAAAGTTATGAACGTATAGAAGAGTTGTCAAGAGATATGGAAAAAAGGCTCACCAACAACATAAGTTTGATAGTAGAATCTTGGTGAGGATTGGTGGGGAAATATACATGTAGAAACAATTATATAATTTACTGATTCAGATGACATTTTAGCTTCTTTGATTTTCCTCCAATCACTCTTCCATACTGATGCCAGTTATTTTCTAAAACACACATCTGATCACATCATTTTCTTGCTTAAAAACATTTAACAGCCTACCCAATGTTTAAAGGACAAAATTCAAAATCTTTAGCAAAATATTAAACATCCCTCCCAATCCAACACTAACTTGTCCTTTTATAATTTTATGTCCAACCACTCACCAAAAAAAACACCATTATCTCTCACACTGCATACATATTTGATGAATCTCAATGCCCTTAAAAAGCCCTCTGTGCCTATCTGCTCATTGGGTTCCTTCTGACTTCCCCAGTGGAAAAGATTCATTTTTCCAGAAGTATATCAAACATTTACATCTCTACGAAACCTTTCTAAATCCAGGTGAGGATATTTAATCCTTCCTGTGTTACTCTAGGCTTTCACACATAACTCATATTATACTCCATGATAGTTATTTGTGTGTCTTTTCTATCCCTCTGTGTTATACTTTTCAAAACTACTTGTATAGAATCATAGTACTAAATTGAAGAGGGGAAAGAAAGGCATCTCCCTGAGAATGTGTAACCCAAAATAATCATCACTTAGGTTTACAACCAAATTCACACTATACGGGCAGCCAGTGAGGGTTGAACTGATTTCAAGGCTAAAGTCTTTAGCAAATTCTCTCTGGGGAATGTATCTTTGCCCCAGGTCTCAAAAACTTCCCACTACTAAAATTCAAAAGAAAATGACCACCTCACATTAAAACAAAACAAAACAAAACCACTAAATGTTCAAGAAAGAAAGTACCAAAAATGAGTAATAACAAAAACAAACATCAGAAATCAAACTCCCAAAGACCTCAGATATTGAAAATTAGCAGGGATAGGAGATAAAACAAAACAGACCTATGGTTAATTTGTTTAAAGGAACAAAGATAAAGCTGAAATTATAAGCAGGGAGAAGAAAAGTGCAAAGAATGATCAAAGTGATTTGAAAACAAACAAAAATGAAATAAAAATAAAAAATGTAATTGAAATTTAAAACTCAGTAAGTGGGCTTAAGGCAAATCAGATACAGCTGAAGAGAGAATCAGTAAAATGAAAGATGTATCAGAGAAAATTTTCCAGAATTTATCAATTACAAAGTGACAGAAACTTAGAGAAATTAGGAGACATGAAAGATAAAGTACGATGACTTAACATAACATACATCTATACAGAGTTCCAAAAAAGAGAGAGAATGGGATAATATTCTAAGAGATAGTGATAATTTTTTCAGAACCAATGCAAGATCCAATCCAGATTCAAGAAACAACAAATTCCAAGCTGGATACAAAAAAAGAAATCTACAATCAGCACATCACAATTCAACTACAGAATATCAAAGACAAAAAGGATATTTAAAACAATCAAAGAAAAAAGATCATCTTCAAATTGGAAACCATTAAGACTGATAACTTTTGAAAATCAATAATGGAAGTCAGAAAATATTGTTAGTAAGAACATAATTAGGGGCTGGGTGTGGTGGCTCACACCTGTAATCCCAGCATTTCAGGAGGCCAAGGCAGGAGGATCACTTGTGCCCGGAGTTTGAGACCAGCCTAGACAACATACTGAGACCCCGTCTCTACAGAAATTTTTAAAACATAGCCGGGCATGGTAGTACATGCCTGTGGTCCCAGCAACTCAGGAGGCTGAGGTGGGAGGATCACCCGAGCCCAGGAGGTCAAGGCTGCACTGAGTCATGATCACACCCCTGCACTCCAGCCTGGGTAACACAGTGAGACCTTATCTAAAACACACACACACACACACACACACACACACACACACACACAAAGAGAATGTATTTATACATATATAATTCCAGACATAATACAAACAGTGAGCCAAGAAAGTGCTAAAAATATAGGCAAAACTTAGCAAACATCATTCTTTGTATTTTGGGGAAAGGGTAAGGTTCTTGATTAACTTTAAACACTGGCAGGAATATAAGACCAGAAATTTAGTATTTAACTTCCAAACTAGCAAATGAAAAAAAAAAAAATTGTGTGAAGAAAAATAAGAGACTAAAAGAAAAAAAAAAAAAAAAAAAAGAAATAAAACCAAATGTCAATAATCATAAAAAATGTGAGTAGACTATGTTTAAGCTAAAGGACAAAGATTGTCATACTGAATTATAAATTAAAACCAGCTCTATACTATGTACAAGTAATATCTGAGACATGAGGATATAGAAAGACTGAAAGGGTGGGAAATTATATAAAGAGAAAGATGATGTGGCTATTAATATGTAAGACAAAATAGTCTTTTAGGCAAAAACGTCAGAGATAAAGTCACCACATAATGACTTAATTACCCAGCTTCAAAGTATTTAAAGCAAAAAGTAAAAATCACAAATCCATCATCACACTGGCAAATTTGAACAAACTTCTCTTAGTAGCTGATCAAGCGTATCAAAAAATAAAAAAGTGAACAACACAAAAAGCTCAAGTAATCTATAAATTTCTTTCAAACATACACAGAACTCTTACAAGAACTGATTACATACTACACAACAAAGGAAGTCTTTAAGTATTTCAAAAGATTGGTTATCATAGCAATCTTATTTTCTGACAGTATGATCGACTTAGATATCAATAAAAAACACTGCTAGACAACCTACATGTTTGGAAGAAACATACTTTCAAGTAGCCTACAAGTCAATGAAAAATAAAAATTAGAAAATATTTAGAATGAATGAAAAAAGTTAAAACATCCCAACTTGAGACAGAACTAAAGTCAAATTTGATGGCCTAAAATGATCTTAATAGGAGACAGGCTGAAAAACCTCTGTACTTATTTCAGGGGAAATTAAAGAAGAGAGCAGGGAAAAAACCTATGTACTTATTTCAGGGGAAATTAAAGTTTAAGAACCTATGTACTTATTTCAGGGGAAATTAAAGAAGAGAGCAGGGAAAAAAAAGGTACAACTTACAAATACTACAGATAAAAAAGTAAAGGATTCTTAAGAATAATTTTTATAACTTCTATAACTTATAGGAAAGACACATTACAAAAAATATATAGTTTACATAAACTGCCTTAACAGAAATAGAAAACACAAAAAGTCAGATTAAAACCTTCTCGGAAAAAAACTCCACCCACGCCCAGACAATTACCAGCAAGATCTACCAAGTATCTCAGAATGTTTCCAATCTTAAACTATTGCAGAGAAAAAAGATGAAACCAGCCCCAACCGATTTGAGTATCACAACCTTACACTACAAACTGGCAAGGAAAAAGAGGAGGGAAAAAATTACAGGCTATAAACATAGCCTGTAAAATTCTAAACAAAACACTAGCAAACCTTCATTTGTAATTGCTGAAAAGTTGGAAAAACCCAAACATAATGGGGAAATGGATAAACTATAGTATGATGGGATACTCAACAAAAAAGAACTACTGACATATACAAGTACATGAATGAATTTCGAACACATTATGCTCAATGAAAGAAGTTATAATCAAAGGCAATATACTGTATGATTCCATTAATGTGACATTCTGGAAAAGGCAAAACTATAGGGACAGATCAGTGGTTACTAGGTGAACTAAGGGCTGAGGGAGGGGATAACTACAAAGACACTTGGAGAAACTGTTTGAGGTTGATGAAAGAATTCTGTATATTAATGGTGGCTGGTGATGGTTATGCACTGTCTGCATTTGTCAAAACCTGAAGAACTACACACACATTTATAATGTTAAAAGGTAAGTTTTACTGTATATAAATTATTTCTTAAAAATAAAGAGGAAAAGAAAAAAGCCAAATCCATGATTTAAAAATGGTATATCATAAACTGTATTAAACGCAAGCATACAAGGGTGGTTTAATACTAGAAATAAATTATATAATTCATTACACTAACAAATTAGAATAAATTAGATGCTCATCCCAATAATGAAGAAAAAGGATTTTGTAAACTTCAACATCCATTCACACTGAAAATTTCAAACTAGGAATAGGAGTAAAACTCTCCCTTACCCCACAAGGGATACCTACAAAAAAATTAACATCATATTTAATGACAAATGTCAAAACCATTTTCTTTAAATTAGGAAACAAAGGTGTCCACTATTATCACTTATGTATAACATTCTATTATAGAGGCCAGCATGTCAGGCAAAAAAAAATAAAGAAATAAAGACTAAAAGTAAACAAAATTAGTAATTATTCAATAATATGTCTACACAGAAAGTACAAAATTTACAGATAATTATAATCATTTAAATGAGCGTACAATCATTTAAATGAAGTACACTACCAAAACAAGTAGTTACTCCTTTAGAGAAAGAACAGTCATTACTAACTGAAATATTTAATTCCATTACCTTGACTAGAATCAGTAGTGTCGGATTTCAGGGAAAGAGGTTTTGCTCCATCTTTAACTTTTTTCAAACGGTTCTTATCTCCTGGTAAAGTCAATTTTTGCCTGAGTGGTTTTAATTCAAATGCCTGAAAAGTTTTGACTTGTGTTTTCTCCTCAGGAGCTATTTCTTTACTTGAATCCTTTGTAATACTGACATTATCAGTGCTAGTTTGGTCCTCAAAGTTCAATGTTTTAGGATCTTCCTGCACATTCTCTTCTTTGCTACTCAATGCTAGTTTTTCATCCTTATTGATGCATTCTAGTTCCAATTGTATTTGCTTATACTTTAGAAGCAAATCTTCAAAAGTTTCTTCCACACAGTTTTCATTTTTTGATGAATAATTTTGTTTTCTTGATGGAGACCTTCCAAAACTTTTGGCTGAGCAGCATATTAAGGAAACCAGTTTCCAAAATTTTCCACAGTTAAATTTAACAAAAAAAAAAAAAAAAAAACCACATAGATTATGGATGAATTTTCTCCCTTTTAATTTTCAAGAAAATGAAACGATATTTTAAATTACTAAATTCCATTTAATGTATGTGCAGCTAATACCCACTTTCATTGTGTCCATACTTGAATTTAATAAGTACCATATAAATAGTACACTTACAAAATCACTAGTGTCATAATTACCAGTAGTATCCATAGATAGTCCACCTAGTTAGGTTATATAGCATCCTTCCTTCTGTAAGTGCCAGGAAAGTCATAATTAGCTGTATGTTAAAGATTATTTTCTGAATGAAGAAGGGAGAAACTGAATGGTTTGCCACGGATGTGGATAATTTACACTTCAGGGGGCTGGGCGCGGTGGCTCACGCCTGTAATCCCAGCACTTTGGTAGGCCGAGGCAGGAAGATCACTTGAGGTCAGGAGTTCAAGACCAGCCTGGCCAACACGGTGAAACCCCATCTCTACTAAAAATACAAAAATTAGCCAGGCGTGGTGGTGCAGGCCTGTAGTCCCAGCTACTTGAGAAGTTGAGGCAAGAGAATTGCTTGAACCCAGGAGGCGGAGGCTGCAGTGAGCCAAGATCCCACGGCTGCACTCCAGCCTGGGCAACAGAGGGAGACTCCGTTTCAAAAAAAAGAAAAAAAAAAAAACAAAACACTTTAAAATAGTACTCAAAATATATCTCCTATTTTCCCCTACAGAGAAGGGAAAATGTAATGAAAATAATCTGAAGCAACTGTTCTTATTTTCTTCTCTAACACAGTGATACACGAAAAGTAACTTCTTCCTTAGAAATAGCTACACAATTTCAAACTACAATTTTTATTCTAAACAATTCATACATGAGAATTGTTATACCTCATTTTTCCAGACCAGATATTAGCAAAAGAAAAGACAGCACTTCCTGGGATTTTAATATACCATTTATAGATTTTTTCCTTTTTTTGAGACAGTCTCGCCCTGTCAGCCAGGCTGTAGTGCAGTGGCGCGATCCTGGTCACTGTAACCTCTGTCTCGCAGGCTCAAGCAATTCTCCTGCCTCAGCCTCCTGAGTAGCTTGGATTACAGGTGCGTGCCACCATGCCCGGCTAATTTTGTATTTTAGTAGAGATGGAGTTTCACCATGTTGACCAGGCTGGTCTCAAACTCCTGACCTCAGGTGATCCACCTGCCTTGGCCTCCCAAAGTGCCGGGATTATAGGCATAAGCCACCACACCCAGCCTACAGATCATTTTCAGTTGGCTAGGATGTAACAATACAGTACCCCAAATATGGTTCTTCTATTTAAACTCCTCACAGGACAAGCAGCAGAAAAGGTTTTTAAACTCTCCTGATGATCAGTTCTAAAAATGAGAATTACCATCATTTGAGAAACAAAAATAAGCAGTAAGTACATCTGAAAATCTTAACAGTTCTACAGCAAAACTGTTCTAGTAAATCTCTGGTTTTCTGATCTCTTCAAAGTCAAGTTTCTTGCAAGAAAACCAGTTTCTCTGTACCCTTCTTACCAAATGGAATCTGGTTTCTGTTCCATTAATCTAGAGAGACTGCTGTGGCTAAGTTTCCTTATCAATGTTTTCAAACCTTATTTTTTTTTTTACCTGACCCCTATGAGAATCTGACACCATAAACCACTTCTCTTTTGGCTTCTATAACTCCCCGTTCCCTTTGTTTCCCTGTTTGTTTTTTGTCTTTTAAGTCTCCATTGAGTCCTTTCTAACTTGTGAAATAATGGTGCTCTTCAGAGAGCACTACTTAGCCTCTTTCTCTTCTTATTTTGAGCATTCTAATGCACCTCCACCGTTTTACCTACCACAGGAGAGTTTACCCTGGTGAAAAGATATTTCTCTTATCTCCTACAAGCCATCCTTCATACTGCTGCTGCCAGAGTAATCTTTCTAGAATAAAAATATAAGATTACTCCCCTTGTTGTAATCCCAGCACTCTGGGAGGCCGAGACAGGTGGATCACAAGGTCAGGAGATCGAGACCATCCTGGCTAACACGGTGAAACCCCATCTCTACTAAAAAAAATACAAAAAAAAAAAAACTAGCAGGGCGAGGTGGCGGGCGCCTGTAGTCCCAGCTACTCGGGAGGCTGAGGCAGGAGAATGGCGTAAACCCGGGAGGCNAAGTCCAAAATCCTGAGAATAAATATAATCTGACCTGTGCTTTCCTTTCCAAACTTACTTTTTCCCTGTTCATCACAATTTTTGCATAGCTTTGTGTCTAAGTTTGTCTGTTCTTCAACTTAACCCCAATTCGAGCGTCACCTCTATGAAGCCGGAGTTTCTCACTCCCCCTTCCCCTCTTATGCACTCTTTGTACGTAAGTTCTATAATTATCTGCATTTATATCTTACTTTTCACTGGAGTCATTTAAAGGCACAACTGCAGTTAAAAAAAAAAAAAAAAAGACTGAAGACCTTGGAAATATCTGCAAAGGGAAATGATTAAATATACTAATAAAATGCTAAATAGAAAAATAAGGAAAAGCAATTGAGTTACAACTATAACTGACTAATCTCCTTTAAGGCTAAAGAAAATCCCTATCTATACAGAATAGCTAAGATCAAACCAACACTTACCAGATTTAATTTTACGCTTGTCAAGATACAATTTCTAACTGAACCTTGGTTTAAACAAAAAGAAGTGCTATTCAACCTTTTCAGCTACAGCTGAAAATGGAATGACTTTTTACTGATGAGAGACACTGGCCTAATTATGTTAGCTCTCATCAGATTTGAAAGTTTAAAAGAGCAGTCATTCAAGGGAGACATGCTAAGATGTACTGACAAAGTGTCTATCATTAAGAAAAATTAAGGATGAAAATAAGAACTGCAATTGAATCTAGTTTATTCTATTTCTTTAAAGTTGCAACTAGCATATCTTAGTTATTACAGTGAAAGGAGTTATGACAAAAACAGAAATAAATAAACCCTATACTCAGGCTACTTTACTTCTAAATTACAGAAATATGCCACAGAGTAACCTGCATTATTTCTTTATACAGTATTTGCAAAATAAAAAAGGTATTATTATATTATTATAATCACACAGTGGAAATATGAATTAAACTGAGTACAATCTTGCTATTAAATAAATTTGAATAAAGTGTTGTAACAAATATTTTGTTTGCTCACATTATACAAAAGTAGCTGGGAACTACGTTTTCCTTCTCAAATTCTTAAAAAGAACACCACCTCTAGGATGAATCAGTGATACTTCATGAGGAAAACAATGAGCAGAGGATCAAAATAAGCATCCTTTTAAGTGCAGCATCTGTGAAAAGAAAAACAGTAAGATATCTTATTTATGACAAGTTACTACAGAAATCAAAGTCACACAGACTGGATATTTTCCGGTACTTTTTTTTTGCAACATCATATGCCAGTTTACTAATAAAAACATACAAGCTTACCAATTAATAAAGGTCTATGATAGAGGCCCAAAATAGTATTGAATAAACACGCAGAAGGAGGATAAAAGCAGAAAGCCCACTCACCTCCCCTTTTCTAATACAGAATAAAATTTTAAGAAAACTTTTGAGCTCCCATAGTACTTTTATACACATACCTCAGTTTCAACTTTTACATTAAACTACAACTACTTATTTTCATTTGTTTCCCTAATACAAACTACAGGTTTCATCTTTGTACCTTTACAAAACACATAGACTGGTGGCTCTCACCTATAAATCCCAGCACTTTGGGAGTCCAAGGAAGGAGGATCTCTTGAAGCTACAAGTTCAAGATCAGCCTGGGCAACATAGCAAGACCTCGTCTCTTCAAATTTTCTTAAATAAATTTAATAAAAAATTTTTTTAATTGAAAAAAATTTTAAAATCATACACACACATATGCTCAAACAGCCTTTCTGGCTTTTGGATTGAAAATAGACTACAAATCCATGGATTAAGAAACATTTTCTAACCTTCTTGGAAGAACCATGTGCTGGCTTTTAAAAAGTTAAATATCTACATAATTTTCTTTTCTTTTCTTGAAACGGAGTCTCGCTTTACCGCGCAGGATGGAGTGCAGAGGTGCAATCTCTGCTCACTAAAACTCCGCCTCCCGAGCTCAAGCGATTCTCCTGCCTCAGCCTCCCGTGTAGCTGGAAATACAGGCGCCCAGTGCCACGCTGGCTAACTTTCTTACTTTTAGTAGAGACAAGGTTTCACCATGTTGGCCAGGCTGGTCTCGAATTCCTGATCTCAAGCGATCAGCCACCTCGGTCTCCCAAAGTGTTGGGATTACAGGTGTGAGCCACCACGCCCAGCGCCTACATGATTTTCTCTGAAACAATCCTAAAATGTTCCTAACCCAATTTTTGGTTGCAGAAGTAAGGTTTTTCAGGGGACTAGCATCAGAAGCTGCCGTTTCTTACCTAAATGTACATTCCTTGCCCCTTTTACATCATGACATTTGAGAAAGACCTATTCTGGACCTAAGTGTTCTATAAAAGTAATTCTGATTGTCTTCCAAATAACTGTCATTACTTTAAGTTTCATATATAATGACGAAATTAAAAATCACACTATGGGAATTACAACCAGTAATGAAAGTCTTTAAACTTTTGCAATGGTCACAGTGTAAGTCAAGATAGGTTTTACAAACCCATTATAAAACAGGAAACCTTCGGATGAGTGATTCCTCTGTATAAATCCTGGGTAAACTCAGTAACGTTTAAAACTGAGAATAAGGTTACAAGTAGCAAAAATCTGGTATGTTACTATTTCCTTTCTCAACGTATCTGTAATCTCCACCCTCGCATACACATTCCTTCACTCTAACGTATTAAAATAAAAATGCTGATAAGTTTATCTTTCTCTTTCTGGCCCTCATTTGGTCAGCACGAAGAGTTACACAATGCGCAAAAGTGAACACAGATACAAACGTAAAGGAGGTAAAGCGTTCCAAAAGATCAAATAAATCAAAAGCTCTGAAACAGACTTGTTAAAGACACCAGAGTGTTTTTTTTAACCTCCCCTCCCCTCCCCCGCAATTTAAAAGGCAGCAACCGGAATAAATCAAGATAAAAACAGAATCACGAAAATAGTGCAGGACTGCGCAGACTGAAACTTTTACAATTTTCAATGTCAAACCGCAATATGATAAAGCAACAGTATTTTTTGTTTATGAATATTTTTCTCTAACAATATGTCAACTTCGCATAAAATACAAAGTTTCTGTCCCAGCAAAAATACAAATGCTAATGAAACTTGGGCTTCTAAGGTATTATTACAAATCAGACTTAACTGTCTTATATTTCATTAGCTTAACCCAATCCATAGCACGTTAATATATCCAATGAAGCAGTCTTAAGAATAACGCTATAGTGTGACACACGGGGAATTACCAAGGAACAACTTACTTTAAGTATACTGACACAGGGAGAAATCAGCGGTTCTGATGATTCAAAGTTACACTCGTCTCACAGACCTAGTAATGACGCTAAAGGGAACTTTGGTAAGTGACACACCCAGCGCCGACCGCCACGTTAAGGATACAGCTCTTCCGAGGTGGAGAGGGCTCTCGCCAGCTCTGACTGCTGCTGAACCCGGATCCTGCTCCTCCTCCCAGAGGGGGTCTGCACCCCGGCTTGCCTCCTCGCTCACCCACTCCTCGCCCCCGACTCCAGCGACTCCCACCCCGGTAAGGCCTGCCTCGAAAGCGGAAACGGTCCAAGGCGAGGTGGCTCCGCTCCCAGAAAGACGGCCGGGGACTGCTTTCGGACAGTGAACTCGAAGGCATCCGTACAGAGGGCGGATGAGACCGGAATGGTTCTTTGGGTCGGTAGCTGCTGGGTCCCCTGAGGTGGCCCCGTTCAGACGCGTGCCGCGAGCGTGAGAAATTCCTCAGCTGCTGCTGAGAAGAGGACGATGACGAGGAAGAGCCACCGCCTCCGCCGGATCCACCGCCCCGGGCCGAGTGAGGAGGCCTTCGCCGCGGATAGGGTAACAGCCCGCCGCCACTGCTGCTGCTGCTGCTCCGGCTCCGTATCTGGCTGTTATTATCGTCGTCACTGATCTCCCCATCTTCAAGCTCCCCTTCTTCCTTCGGCGAGAGGCCACTGGAGGCCGGGGCCGGAGTATCTGCGGTCGCCATCCGGGGAGCAGCGCCTTCCACACAACCTTAGCTCTCCGGCCGGGGATCCACCCGACAATTGCCTCGTTTCCGCCGGGTCGGTGCGGTCTTACCCTACTCGCACACCTAGCGGCCTCTGTTCCCCAACTTCCCCGCACCCCAGCTCTCTCTCGCCGGACCGTCGCAACCCAGTTCCTTTTCCTAGCGCCCCCTTGCTCCTCAGCGATCGGGGTTCTTCCGCCTCGCGAGAAAGGGACTCTGGTAGCGGCTGTACCCGAAACGTCACTTCCTGCGACACGCAGGAAACAAAGGCTCACAGTTCACGCGATAATAAGACCACTCGATACTCACTAGGATTTGTAGTCTTTCTTCTTTCTTCGGATTCACTCTTCCGGTCTACGGGTCAGACCCACTGCAGGATCTGGCCTGGTACAGCTGGGTGCATGCAGAAGTAGGTGGAGCTGCTCTTAGTTGCATCTTTGAGAGAGTTTTATTGTAAAACTCTTATAATTTATAGTAATCGGAGGGGAAAACACTTCCTTTTAATTGCTGTGAGGACCGCTGCCAAAGAAACGCAGTAGATCCGCTCTCTTTTGGGGGCGGGGAGAGAGAACGGGTTGTGTCCGCCATGTTGGTGAAGTCAAGCGAAGGCGACTAGAGCTCCAGAGGGCCAGTTCTGTGGGCTCTAGTCTGCCATATTAATAAAGAGAAAGGGAAGGTTGACCCTCCCTCGCCTCCGCCCCCACATACACACCCCTTCTTCCCACTCCGCTCTCACGACTAAGCTCTCACGATTAAGGCACGCCTGCCTCGATTGTCCAGCCTCTGCCAGAAGAAAGCTTAGCAGCCAGCGCCTCGGTAGAGACTTAAGGGCGCTGAATGAGTGGGAAAGGGAAATGCCGACCAATTGCGCCGCGGCGGGCTGTGCCACTACCTACAACAAGCACATTAACATCAGCTTCCACAGGTAACCTGGGCAGGGAGTGGGGGTGACGGAAACTGGAGTTCCTATTCTGGCTATCGCTTGTGTGGAAGGAACAGGAGGATTCTCCTAATTCTAATAACTTTCCCAGCTGGTAGCAGGGAAGCATGATACGTCCTTTGTTTTCTCAAATCCGTCCAATTTTCCCTGCTTTCGGGGAAGCTTTACTCATTTTCTAAAAGAAATCCAAGTACTGTTTGGTGATTACCCCTTAGTAAAAAAGTAACAGGAGGATATCGTAATTTTCTACTCTTTTATTCCTCTGTTAGACCGGGTCTTGACATGAATGACGCCGTAAGGGAGAAAGAGATCTTCCCATTCGATCAGCTATCACCGTAAAAGCCTGCTGTGTTCCCGTTAAAATTAGGAAATTCTCACTAGATGAATTGACTTGGGAGGCATTTAGATTTCTAATAGTCACATAGTAATTCTGCGAAGGAATTGAGTCATCTTTGATAGCCATGGAATTAAGCGATGTTAATTAAAGTGCAAAAGATAACCTTTCTGTTCTTACTAGAACAGAGTAATAAAAAGAACCTAGGTTTTCTTTTGTTTGCTGGAAGAAAAATCAAAATTATTTAGTTCTGTCAAACCAGAACTCTTGAAAGCACTTTGAACAATGCTTGGAAAATAACAGGTACTCTGTAAATGTTTACCTTCTCTGCAAGTGCCTGCCACGTGCCTGAAGAAAAGACACATTAAAAAGTTAAGTGACACCGGTCCTGATTTGATATATTTTATATACCTAACAACGTATGTGATGTTAGTATGTAGAAATTATATCCTTGACCTTTTTCCCTACCTCACTATTACAAACTGTACTTTTATTAAAATCTGCCACTTAAAAAAAATCTTGTGATGTTTCTGTTTTTAAATTAGTTGATGCATGTATAGTGCTTTGTTCATTCATCCATCAAGTATGTACGGAGTTCCTAATTACCTGACATTGTGCTAAGGATCCAGAAAGGTCTAATCCTCCTGGAGTTTAGAATTTAGTGGTGGAGAAAGACATAAATCATTATAATTAAGTGCCACAGAAGAAACATTCAGAGACCTGACTTAGTCTTGGAAAGTCAAAAAACACTTCTCAAAGGATGTGATATTTCAAATGAGACCAAAGGATGACAGATTTGGTCCTGCATGCTACTTAAGTATTTTCTGTTTTATTCTAAGAGTACTTAAGAAGCCATGGAGGGTTTAAAAAATGAATGGCACGATTAGATTTGCATATTAAAAAGTCCTCTGGTTGCAGTGTAGAGAATCGTAGTATTACTGAAAGTGCTGGTCAAGCATCATCGGGAATGAACTTGATGAGAAAGGAACTTATTACAGAATATTAATGTACCTATTTTTTCCTTCACAGGGAAATCTTGTTACAATGTCAACTAAACTAAATCCTGTACTCAGTTGCTGGCATTAGGGAAGGTGTGAGCTGACAGAGAAAAACTAGTTAGGAAGCTGTAGTAAATAAAACAAGGAAAAGTCCACCCAATTTTCTAGACTAGGGTGATATTAGAGTAGAATTGGAGAGGAGGGGACAGATTTGAGAAATGTTCTAGGAGAAACTACTGAATTTAGTAATTTGGATAGATGAGGGAGGGTAGTCCAGACACCAGTAACAATGTTTAACCCAGTGTGTTGGCTCACACCTGTAATCCCAGCACTTCGGGAGGTCAGGGTGGGCTGATCACTTGAGCCCAGGAGTTTGAGACCAGCCTAGAAAACATGGTGAAACTTCGTCTCTACAAAAAAATTAGCTGGCCGTGGTGACGCGTGCCTGTAGTCCCAGCTACTTGGGAGGCTGAGGTGGGAGGACTACCTGAACTGGGGAAGTTGAGGCTGCACTGAGCCAGGATTGTGCCACTGTACTCTAGCCTGGGCAATACAGTGAGACCCTGTATTGCCAGGGTCAAGAAAAAACAAAAAAAGATGGATGGTGGTACAATAACATGCATAAAATTTGCCTATGAATTGAATATTTTCATGTGTAACCTCAGAAATTTAGGTCTTAAAATAGTATTCGTTATAATAAAAATACATTCCTAATTCGTAAATACAAACCAGGTCCAATTGATTCACTCCTTTACTACTGGGACATTAGTAGACTTTTTTTTTTTTTTTTTTTTTTTTGAGACAGAGTCTCATTCTGTCACCCAGGCTGGAGTACAGTGGTGCGATCTTGGCTCACTGCAACCTCCACCTTCTGGGTTCCAGCCATTCTCCTGCCTCAGCCTCCCGAATCGCTGGGACTACAGGTGCATGCCCACATGCCTGGCTAATTTTTATATTTTTTAGAAGAGACTGGGCTTCACTATATTGGCCAGGCTGGTCTCGAACTCCTGACCTCGTGATCCGCCTGCCTCGGCCTCCCAAAGTGCTGGGATTACAGGCATAAGCCACTGTGCCTGGCCATTAGTAGACTTCTGTATCTCCATGTGCAAGTTATTTTGCCTAAACTTACTGTCTCTATCTTTTTTACCTCTTAGCCAACTCTAGTCTTAAGTCTCCCCAGTAATCTGAAATTGCTCTTGCTAACATGACCTTTATGTCTCTCTACATTCATTTTTCATGGTGTGTGATCATTTCCTCCTTGAAATACTCTCTACTTTTAATTGACACTAATTTTATGGTTATCTTCTTACTTTTTTGGCCTGTCTTCAATCTCCTTTGCTACTCTTCTCTCTACTCCTTAACCCAGGTCTTCACACTCATATCAAAATAATTTCAGCTGTTCTGTGGTCTCAGCATCTACCTGTTGATGCCTCCCAAATCAGTATCTCCAGTCCATCTCTGTCTAATGAGTTCTAGACCTATAGGCAAGTGTCTACTCAGTATTTCTCTGGTCTTTTAGTTACCCAGATTTGTTATCTATATTGACAAACTGCCCTTCCCCAAACATACCCCCACTTTCTGTACTCTGTTTCTCAGTAAATGAAGACACTACCCATCTGGAAACTTGGAAGTCTTTCTCCCTTGACTTCTCACCATTACACCTTGATTAGATTATTACAGTAGGCTTTTAACTGGCTCACTGTTTCCATCCATGCACTCCTAGCCACTCTTCTATAATCAATAGTATGTTGCTAAATATTTAATAAATGGTTCTCTAGGGAGGAGAAAAAGCCCTGATTTGTAGTGTTTCCCCACCTTCTATGATGTAAATACTACTACCAAGTCTAGTTTCAAGCTATCAATATAACATCACTGATTATGGAGTTGGGAAGAGATGTGCAGTCTCACACTATTCTATAGTATTTCCACCATACAGATACAACAGACAACCTTAAGAGTAAAGATAACAGTAAAATCACTAGGAAATTTGGGGATTTGGGTATTCATTACCTTTTCATTTTAATTTATTTAATTGCAACTTTAATTTTAATAACGGCTGTGTTTAACAACTGGCTCACAGATTTTCTGTTAACAATCAGCTCTCACAATTCAGCCTTTTAATGGCTTACCATTGCCATTTTGGATAAGGTGGACAAGGTTCAAAATTACTCTTTGACTTAGAAGGTCCTCCAGCATTATTTCATAACACTATTCTCTGTCCCCAAGATATTCTTAACACTACTGACCCACCCTAACTTTCCTAGCTGATTCCTATAATTTTTAAGGCCTCCTGACTAGACTAGCTCTTCCTGTTTTATGATTCCATACAACCTTGTACTTACCCTTTTATAAGACTCATGGACACTTGTAGTTACTTTTATTATAATAATAAATAGCATTTATTTAGTATTTAGCAGGTACTGTGCACTGGGCTAAGCATTTACTGACATTTTTTCATTTAATCCTTATGACCACACTAGGTGCCATTCTTATCACCACTTTATATATGATAAAAAGGAGACCTAAAAAGGTTAACTTGCCTAAAGTCACCCAGATATTATGCAGAGGAGCCAGGATTGGTGCCCTGGTTTGAGTCCAGAGACAGTGACCACTGTTCTATTGCATCCAACTAGTTGATTCCCTACCTTCCCCATTACAGTATATACTCATGAAAGAGAAGTACTATGTCTATTTTGTTTACTACTGTGTCTTCAGTGCCTAGGACAGTGCTTGGAATGTATGAGGCATTCAACTGATTATTGAAGATGCACACAACATAGCACTGTTTAAACTACTGAGTGACTTTTCAAAACATCAAATATTTGTAAGAGCCTGGTTCTATTACTGTATAGATAAGAATATATCCTTCTCTTACCATAATATTAATTTCGTCATATTTATGTGATGATTTATTATTAAATTAAGGTGAACTTAAATTTAGCTTATGGCTATATCTCCCACTCTTTGAATGTGCTGAGAAAAGTCCAAACAACACATCCAAAACATGATCAAGGTTAGTGCTGTACAAAAACATTACACCAAAATTAAATATAAAATCATTGATTATTCATATTCTGTTTCAGCACAGAAAAATCTAAAGACTAGTAGTGCCAAATTAACCCCATTAGTTCATTGATTCATTGATTCAGAAAAGTTCATTGAGTGCTTAACAGGTACAATGCTAGATACTATGCTAAACTCAGGGACAAAGCAGTGAAAAACATAGCTCCTACCCTAGAGAAACTTACAGTCCAGTGGGAAAGATAGAAAAGTAACCAAAAAACTGTGGTATCAATGCTATAGCAACATCTAACCCAGTCCTCTGATCATGGAAAACTTCCTTAATAAGATAGGATTCCTTAACAGTCTTAAGTAGAATTTGGTCAAGTTAAGGTTAGATTCAAGGCATTGATTTCCTAATTAAGGAGCTAGTTTTTAAAAGAGCTTTAAAAGAAAGAGAATTAAGGACCTGAATAATATCTGAAAGACAGTCTTAGAGTGGAAGAGTCTTACACAAATAATACAATGATAGTACTTATTTATTGAGTCTTTATCGAGGCCCTGACAAGAAGAAATATGTTTAAAGCCTGATTTTTAGCTTAGTCTTTAGGAAATATTTCCAAACTGTCAAATACTGGGACAGAGATCTTTGAAATGAGACTAGATTGTTGTTAAGAGGTGAGGCTAGGCAGAGTAAGTAAGTTATCAGAAAATTATTCAGCCAGGCGCGGTGGCTCATGCCTGTAATCCTAGCACTTTGGGAGGCCAAGGCAGGTGGATCACCCGAGGTCAAGAGTTCGAGACCAGCCTAGCCAACATGGGAAACACCGTCTCTACTAAAAATACAAAAAAAAAAAAAAAAATTAGCCAGGTGTGGCGGGCGCCTGTAATCCTAACTACTCAGGAGGCTGAGGCAGGAGAATTGCTTGAACCTGGGACGCAGAGGTTGCAGTGAGCTGAGATCCTGCCACTGCCCTCCAGCCTTGGCAACAAGAGTGAAACTCCGTCTCAAAAAAAAAAAAAAAAATCTCTCTTTTCTTGTAAAATAGAAAAAAATGCATATGTGAATTGTGGAGTGATATACAGATGTTAGTATCTTCAGATCAGGGTGCCTATAGGGTTGAGGGGGATGGAGACAGAAGATGGGAGAGTGTTGACTGTAAATCCAGACATTCATTTCTTTGTGCCCCTCATTGCTGGTAATGTTAGCAAACCTAGTATATGCTATATACCCAAAGCTGTTACCTAATGAGGCTGCATTTGGGGGCTTCTGAACCACATGATCTTCTAACTTGGATTTTGTGGTTCTTTTTAAGCACCAGTCATTTAATAATTAATATCTAAAGGATAATGTAGTCAAACCAAAGAGTTTTACACAAGCTTACTACATGCGACTGTTGATTCTTATATTTCCAAGTTACTGGTATAATTTTTAGAGACAGCCCCTTATATTTGTCTCTTCCTTAACAGGGACACACTGGATGCATATCAGTATATAGTTGACCCTTGAACAATACAGGGTTTAGGGGTGCAGAAGCTCCCTCACCACACAGTCGAAAATCAGAGTATGACTTTTGATTCCCCCCAAATTGAACTAATAGCCTTAAACAATAACACAAACAATCAACACATTTTTTATGTTACATGTGTTCTATACAGTATTCTTACAATAAAGTAAGCCAGAGAAAAGAAAATGTTATTAAGAAAATCCTGCCAGGCATGGTGACTCACCCCTGTAATCCCAACACTTTGGGAGCCCGAGGCAGGTGGGTCACCTGAGGTCAGGAGTTCGAGACCAGCCTGGCCAACATGGTGAAACCCTGTCTCTATTAAAAATACAAAAATTAGGCGGGCGTGGTGGCAGGTGACTGTAATCCCAGCTACTTAGAAGGCTGAGGCAGAAGAATCACTTGAACCTGGGAGGTGGAGGTTGCAGTGAGCCGAGATGGCACCATTGCAGTCCAGCCTGGGCAACAAGAGCAAAACTCTGTCTCAAAAAAAAAAAAAAAAAAAAAAAAAAAAAAAAATCTTAAGAGAAAATATATTTACTATTGATTACGTGGAAGTGGATCACTATAAAGGTCTTCATCCTTGTCGTCTTCACATTGAGTAGGCTGAGGAGGAGAAGGAAGAGGGGGGTTGGTTTTGCTGCCTCAGGCATGGCAAAAGTGAAAGAGGTGGAAGGGGAGGCAGGAAAGGCAGGCACATTCGCTCTAACTTTATGGAAATACATCATAATTTCTGTCTTGCTCTTTTCATTTCTCTAAAATGGTTTTATATCGTACCAATCCTTCTTCCCTGTTTGCTTTAGTTTCAGTGACCCTATTATAGAAGGGTCCATGTCATAAAAGAAATCAAAAGCAGTCTTAAATAATCAGAACCCTTCTGCCAGATTTTCTAATGTCAATTTTTCTGGCATTGCTTCTTCTTCAACTTCTTCCTCATCATCTGGCAGTGGTTCAGAAGCACTCAGCTCCATCAAGCAGTCTTCTGTTAATTCCTCTGGTGTGGTGTCTTAAATCAGTTCTTGAATTTCTTTAAGATCCATTTCTTGAAACCTGTCATTGTCCACCTTTTTTGCCATATCAACAATCTTTCATGATTTCCCTTATCAGCTCTGTCATAAAGACTGTGAGGTCACGCACAAATACACAGTTTTCTTTCACAGGAATTTATTGTTTTGGGCTTGGTGTCTTTCACCACTTTTTCTGTAACCATTTTCAATGGTGCAGTCCTTGTATACTTTTATGATGTTTTCTATCTTTGTTGGGGTTTTTTTCCATCACGTTGGCAATCCTTTCCATAGAGTACCATGTGTAATGTTAAAACTTGTGACCCTCTGATCTAGAAGTTGAATTAAAGACATTGAATTTGAGGGCAAATAGACCACTTTGACACTTTCTGTGTTGGACTCACGGATCTTGGTGGCCAGGGGCATTGTCCAAAATGGAAAGAACTTTAAAAGGCCATACCTTACTGACAACGTGCTTCCTAAATTTAATGGAACCAATCCAGAGAAAGGGTTCTCAGTGTCTGGGCCTCTCATTTTACAACAAAAAGACTGGCAGCTGGTGTTTATCTTTCCTTTTCAAGGCTCAGGGTTTAGCAGGTTTGTAGATAAGGGCAGAATTGATATAAACCCAACTGCATTTGTACAAAACAGTGTTAGCCTATGCCTTCTTGCCTTAAGTCCTGATGTTTGCATCTCTTCCTTACTAATAAATATCCTTTGTGGCATTTTTTTTCAAGAAAGGGCATTTTGTCTGCATCAAAACCTGTTCAGACAGATAGCCTTTCTCTTGAATGAACTTAATGGCATCGGGGAACATCTGCAGCCTCTTGGTCAGCAGAAGCTGTCTCTCTCTTATCTTGACATTTTTTAAGCCAAACCTCTTTCTAAAATTATCAAACATCCTCTGATGGCTTTAAATTTGCAGCTTCAGATCATTCACCTTCCTTTTGTTTTATCATATGACAACCTCACTTTTTCTCCAGAGTTCTATATAAACTCTAATATGATTTTTCTAAAAAATTTTCTTTCTAAAAAAAAACTACCTGTAGCCCTGGAATATAGGTATGACTTTCTTACAGCAATTGTGCACTCACATAAAAGCTGCATTTCCAATACAGAATAGAAAGATATTTCACAAAAAGTGCAAGATCTTTGTACCTGCTGGCATAGCTGTAGCAACAGCTTGACGATTTTTTTTTTTTTTAAACAATGGTCCTGGATTTATTTATTTTGAAATGGCAGGCAACCACAGCTGCAGACCTAAATCTGTGGGGGATATATATATCTCTCTCAAGCAATTCAACTTTTTCTTGTATTGTCATGACTCTGCTTCTTAGAGCACATCCATCATCACTAATGGCACTTCATATGGGTATCATGGTATTAGTTAAGGTTTATGATATTGCACTAAATACAATGAAAAATATGCAAGAACTGCGAGAAATCACTTTCTGCCATGATACACAACTTACTGGAGAGACAAATTGCTCAGACAGAGAGAATTAGCATCACATGGCACGTTAAGTGGGTACTCACAGCACTTATTGAGCTCACCACAATAGAAGATGGCTATGAAATTATTACAGTAGCACAGTATGTACTACAGTTGGTTTTATGCAGTTATCATTATACTGCATCTTTGCATTTGTTTACATTCTTCTGGACTGAATGATGCCATGTATGGTCTCTGTAAAATTTGATAATTTTAACTTTTTAAAATCTATATATTTCACGGTAGTAAATGACAAAATAGACTAGTATGTGTACATTTTATGGTAGTAAATGATAAAATAGACTGGCATCTACATATATTTTATATATTAATGACATACCTTTGTCTTAATTTTTTCAATGTTTCCAGGCTACATGGTTTGTCTGCAAGTTTTTTCCAATTGTTTCAAATTCCAATGTATTTATTGAAAAAATGCACATATAATTGGACTTGTGTAGTTCAAACCCATGTTGTTAAAGCGTCAACTGTATTTTATACTTGAAATATGAAAGGAAAAACATTGCTACAAAGTATTTTACGTTTTGTAAGTTTGCTTTCTGCTGCACTACATAATTAAAGAGTTGACTTTTAAAATATTTGCTGTTTACATACAGAATATTATTATTCTGTATTTGTATTAATTTAGCAAATTTTGTTGAATCCCTGCTGTTTGCAAAGCATTGTGCTAAGTGTCAAAGATAAATACAGAATATATACCAAGATATAATGATCCCTGTCCTCAAGAAGTTTATAATCTTTATGTCATTGGAAATTAAAATGGAAAAATTACAAAATAATGTGGTAAGTGTCATAATGATGGGACATAGAGGAAGGAGTACCAGCATCTGCCTAGGCTTTCCTTGACAAAATTTAATATTTAGATATCTGACTTTTCTTGACTACATATATCAGCAGTAGATTAAAGCATGGTGAAATTACTCCTGCTTATAATGGTTCTACTTAAACTTGATCTAAATCAGTTTAGTCATGTTTTATTTTACTGCCCAGATTAAGGGCTAATTGGGAAGAAGTGTCTCTTTTTAAAAGCCGTGAAATATAAAACGACTCAAGTCAGTTTCTGACTAAGTTTTTCAAACTTATAAAACATTACCATGAATTGGTTTCTGTTTCAGTGTCTGGATATTGTGAGTTTAACATTTTCTATGTAAATGGGACACACTTTTAATCATCTTCGAAATTTCTTTTAATCATTTAGGTGCAACCAGAATTATGATAGTTGGAACTTGAGTTGCATATTTTTTTTGTTTAAGGTTTCCTTTGGATCCTAAAAGAAGAAAAGAATGGGTTCGCCTGGTTAGGCGCAAAAATTTTGTGCCAGGAAAACACACATTTCTTTGTTCAAAGCACTTTGAAGCCTCCTGTTTTGACCTAACAGGACAAACTCGAAGACTTAAAATGGATGCTGTTCCAACCATTTTTGATTTTTGTACCCATATAAAGTCTATGGTAGGTAATGTTACTCTCTTGTTTTTAAAACCATTTTTAGAACCCATTCCTTTTTGTTTATGCAGTTATTAACTGAAATTCATTTATAGTGATATGCCTCAAAAAAGTTGCAGACCTTCCTCTTGTACAGTAAAGGTACAGGCTAGAATCAGAGTTTGGGTTTCCTGACTCCAATATTCTTTCCCCAATCCAAATTGTTTTACTATATTGGAATTTTACATTATTACCAATTATTATTAATAATTGCACCACTGGTAAAACTGAAAAATCATATGAGTAATGAAACTTCCAGCATCACTGTGTTCTGATTTTAAAATGACATACAAATAACATGTGTAAAGTACTTTAAGAGCAGCACAGCCAGAGTTACACCAAAGAATGTAAGTTCAGAGGGAGGCAGACATAACAGAAATCTTCAGAGAGCTTGGGCATTTAGAGTGGGCTTTTGAAGCCTTGGGAGTTTAAAATAGAGGAAAGGGATCTTGGCTTTGCACAGAATAATTACAGTTGCATGATGAGATCAAAAACCAGTGGGCTGAGGGGTGAGTAGGAAATGTTAGCAAGTGATATTTGAAAGGAAAGAATGAAGAAAAAATGAAGCAAAAAAAGTAAAATTAAAAAATGAAAGAATTAACATATAAGATGAATGAATTAAAACAATGTTTTATCTAGTTAGGGAAGATCTGACCAGAGAGGAAAACCTAGCTAGGAAAGACAGGGTCACCAAGGGTAAGAAAGGGTAAAATGAACACAAATAGTTTAGCTTTGAAAGGCAGGACAAACATGTTTTCCTCTGAGAGAGGAAAAACTACTGTTTTTCTTGTTTGTAACAGTTACACTTTTAAATGTATATGAGTTATTATCTGAATGGGAGACCAGGTTGTGGTAAGCTAATTACCACTGATGTTAGAAAAGCTCCAGGAGGGCAAGAACTTAGTCTTTTTCATGTGTGAATCCTCAGCACCTCAAACAGTGTCTGGGACATAGTATATACTCAAATACTGAATTTGAAATGTACCTTATTTTTGACATTTTGATTATTTATTTAATAAATACAAGTAAACTTTCCATTATGCCAGAATCTAAGCTCAGTGCTAGAGATACAAAGATCAAAAAAGAGTCCCTGTCAATTCCCTAGGCAGAGGGACTAACTGAGGTTTCATGAGGATAGGAACCATATTGTCTTATTTGTTCAGTGTTGTGTCCCCAGGAATTCATAGTATGTGTTTCAAAAAATGTTTATGAATAAAAGACACAGACTTATGAGGATATGATATAATCTGGAAACTCTCAGTGGCTTAGTATTGCTGGAGTATAAATCAAGATGGTAAATTGCAGAATGGGGTGAGATCCTAAATTGTATAGTATGCCACGTAAAGATTTTTTTTTCCTTTAGATAATAGGTAGGCAAAGAATAATTTGGCCAGAATAGAAATGTCAAATATTCTAGAAAAATTATTCTCATGGCAGAATGTGGATTAATGAGGATCAAAATGAAGTGCAGAGATCAATAAAGAATAATACAGTCAGAACAGATATGATAGAGGCCCAGTGTAAGTAGTGACATCGAGAATGACAGTGTTCAGCCTTACTGTGGAACAGAGAAAGGAAAAAAAAGAATGACAGAGAGGAGAGGATTCATGGTAGGAATATTTAGTGGGTAGAATTAACAGGACTTGATGACCATTTGAATGAAAGAAATAAAAGCAAAAAAAACTCCTGATTTTGGCAAATATTCCTAGCCAGATTTTAAATCCTTGAAGATGTAACCATCAAAAATTAATAGGTAAATATATTTAGAAACTTGATACTTAAGAATATATTTCTCCAGATCCTTCAGTTTTCATTAAGTAGGACCCTGGTTCTAAAATATTCATCAGATTGAGAAAATGGTATTTAATTAAAAGGGGATCAAATTAATATCATAAATAACATCTACATATATTCTAAATTGACCTTAGTAAATTGGAAAGGATCTTTAAAGTCTCTATAGAATCATAGTCAATAATTTGGAAAAAACCTTGGACGTCCATTGTCTATTTCCAAATCAATGTTTGAATCTCTCTGGATATGGGACAAAAAGAAGTAGGTGACTAGAGTTTATTCAGCCAGTTAAAAAACTTAATCTTGGATTACATGAGATGGCTGCTGCTGTTTCCTATTAAGGTTTTGATATTGACTTTTAAAAGAACAGTTTAAATACTCTGTTATCCAAAACTGGACACTATTTGCTTATTTGTGATATTTCATAATTTATGTTCAACCCTCTAATTTTATTCGGCTCAGAAACTCAAGTCAAGGAATCTTCTGAAGAAAAACAACAGTTGTTCCCCAGCTGGACCATCTAATTTAAAATCAAACATTAGTAGTCAGCAAGTACTACTTGAACACAGCTATGCCTTTAGGAATCCTATGGAGGCAAAAAAGAGGATCATTAAACTGGAAAAAGAAATAGCAAGCTTAAGAAGAAAAATGAAAACTTGCCTACAAAAGGAACGCAGAGCAACTCGAAGATGGATCAAAGCCACTTGTTTGGTAAAGAATTTAGAGGCGAATAGTGTATTACCTAAAGGTACATCAGAACACATTTTACCAACTGCCTTAAGCACTCTTCCTTTGGAAGATTTTAAGATCCTTGAACAAGATCAACAAGATAAAACACTGCCGAGTCTAGATCTAAAACAGACCAAGAGTACCTTCATTTCAGTTTAGCTTGCACAGAGCTTGATGCCTATCCTTCATTCTTTTCAGAAGTAAATATAATTATGGCACTTAACGCCAAAATGCATTATTTAATAAAGTTTTACTTGAAGTAACATTACTGTATAATTTGTGAAGACTTGATTACAAGAGAATAAAAAAATTTGTATGAAGTTTTTATTTGAAAATGAATGGAAGTGCCTTACGTTAGAATTATGGACTTAAAATTTTTGCCAATAAATTGTATGTTTGAAAGGTGTTTTTTGTTTCTGTCTTTTAAACTACTATTAAAAGAACAGCTTATGATAAGTAATATGTTTAACTTATATTAGAAAAGAATTTTTTCCTGTACCAAAGTTGGCATATTACACTCTAAATAAGATGCTAAATAAGAGTTAACCAACATTTACATGACCTTAAAACTGCTGGGTTTTGTATTAAATTATAATTGGCACTGTGATTTGAAAATTTATAGAAAAAAAAAGGTACAGGGCAAGTTTTTAAATTAAAACTTTCTGTATTTTGTTTTACCAGTAAAAGTGAGCTTGTCATGGCCTCTATCGTAAGAATATTAGATTTTAAAATAGGTTGTAAAATATTTTGAAAATATTTGAATGTGAAGTACCATTGAGTCATCCAAACTAGGTAAGGCCTCAAGTACTTTAAACTAGTAAAATCTAGTAGCTGATAATATTCACCTAAGAAAATGTTGTAAAATAATTCAGAGTTCAGGACCTAGCTAAGTAAATGTATACTACTCTTTTTCTCATATTAAAGACCTTACATTTCCAACTTCAAAATTGGTGCTTACGTATTTGTTGATAACCAAAACTCCTAAGGTTTTCTGTTTTCTTTTTAACTACTTTCTAAATGCATGCTATACCTCAGAAATAGTATATCAATATAGTGGGATTTTTTTTTCCTCTTCATAAACCCACAGTAAAATTTAATCACAGGAAACTACTTATATCTTCACAATTTGTATTAATAACTTAAAATGGCATCAGTTTATCTTAGACATCAGCTTGCTTTTTATCTCCTTTTTTAGTGAGTGAAATAGAGCAACCAGCATGCCTGTGTTCCCAGCTACTTGGGAGGGTAAGGTGGGAAGATCACTTGAACCTAGGAGGTTGAGGCTATGGTGAGCTGTGATTGCACCACTGCACTCCAGCCTGGACAATGGAGTGAGACCCCTGTCTCTAAAACAACAACAGCAAATACAAATAAAGCAACCATAGTGCATAAGGGAAATTAAATGTTCCCTATAGAAATATGCGTATATCTGTGATAATGGTATGCAAATGCTAATTATTTTACAAAATAAAAGTATCAGAACTATTCTTATCATTGGCACTTGAACAATTAAAGGGTTTGCTTTATTTCACTAATGTTTAATAGGAACCCTTTGCTTCAAACAGCTTTGTTGAAATCATGTAAAAATGTGTTAATATATAATCAAGTTATTTAACTCAACCTATTCAAACTTGTGATACTAACATACGAAGGTAGCATAATTCATAATTATGTCATAAAAAGTCATAAATTGCTGTAAAACTTTCCTATAAAGTAATAGCTACTTTATGATTAAAAAAAAAATTCCCACTTTTTGCCAACTATTTAGGATTGCATTTGCTTGGATCCTAGTAAGAATTCTTTTACAGTTTTAGCACTCTCTTTACTAAGGAATGCCTCCCAAGGAAATGCAAAGGTAGGAAAAGTCTCTTAGAATGCCCATGAGGTATTTAAAACAGATATTTATGAAAATCTTTTTGTGGATGTTATAAATCTTGCTAGTTATTTTATCTTTATCTTAAGTATTAGATGTAGTTCCTTGGAATTGTCATTACATATTTATTTTTTTCTAGTATGGTTTCAAATAACTTTTCACCAGCATATAATCATCATCAAACATTTACTGACCACATCTACCTTATAACTCAAAATAAGTTGGACAAATAATCATTTGAATAAAAACTATTTTTTCCAAGTATAACCACTCTCATGTGGTTCACCCTTCACCCCAGATACAAAACACTTATGTAGCCCAGTTCCCATCTACAATAATACCTTGAAATCTTAATAAATTTTAAAAATCATAAAAATAAAATATTGCAAAATACAACAACTTTTTGACAAGGTTACTTCATCTTCATTCATTATTACTTGACAGTATTAAATAAACTACTACTCAATAATTTTAGAGTGAACTTTTCTGTGTTTTCTCTGTCATTTTCGTTTTACTGTCTTGACAACATGCTCCAAACTCTTTGCATCAAATTGTTTTATTAGTATACATTTGTCTACCTTTGAACTAGCTTTATTCACAGAGAAAAACCTAAAAGGAGTCTATTAAAATCCTGTTTCAGTTCGATAGGTTTCTTTTTATCACCCTGACCATAAAACTAACTGAAATTATAATAGCTTTTTTTCCTCTGCTGGTCACAACACAGATCTTCTGTTTATTTGTCCTCTGTCTGTTGAGCACCAGCCTCTACAAAGAACCAGCCAAAGGCTAGGTACTTGATATACAAAGGAATATGACATTATTTTCTACCCTCAAGTTGCTCTATCTCCTGAGAGAAACAAGTAATATTTATAACACAATATGATAAATGCTACAAAATAAATAGCTATAAGGTCCCTTTGGTAAATGCTGTTGAATTGGAATTCAGTAAGAACTATAAACTGTAGACCTTTTTATAATCAAATGCTTTTGTTTTGAAACAAAACAGATTCCTCCTTGTATTGACTTAGCAAAGGAGGTACAAGGACATTGGCATTTGACCTGAATTACGGTGTTTTATTGAAGGAGCAATAAGACAACATGTTTACCCTTTAAAATGAACACTGAACAAATGTGTTGTTAATGGTATCTTTGTTAAAAGGAAAACATAGCTATAAATAAAATAGTACATCAAAATCCAGTACTGGAGTTCATTTGAAATTTGGTATTTTGTGTAAAATAACAAACCTATGAACACAGATTTTTAAAATAACTCAGAATCTTATAAAGCACTTTGGTATTTATTTGTTCTCTTTTTCCTTACATTCTGTGTGGTAGGTGGTATTACCTCTGATTTACACATGAAGACATCTTTGTTAATTCAATTTATTTATTCATTTGGGCATTTACTATGTGCCAACTTGCACAAGGAATAGAAATGTCTGTGATCTAGATAGTTCTAGATTGAACATAGATCTTCTGCCAACAAATCCTCTCTGCTGTTCACATTACCCTTTGTTTAACATGTGAAGCAGGTTACTAAAATAGGACAAATCATGTGTCTTAAAATATGAAAATAGTAAAGTCTTTGAGGTCACTTGATCTTTTCTATAAAGTAGACTTTATAATACTGTGTTTTATCTCATTTCTCAATGTTAGAATACGGGTAGATTTTAATTTTGCTATAATACAGGAAATGGTTCATCTTTGTACCAAAATATTGGATTCTTCTGATATTTAGACAGTTGGAAACTTTCTAAAATTGAGGATTTTGTAATGTATACTAAAGAATTGCATATTCACAAAATGTATTCTGAGTATGGTGATATTAAACATTTTTCCCCAAGGAAATTACTGTCATGCCTGTTATTTCTAAGAAATGTACATAAATATTTCTGTGAAAGTTCTTTTACACTGACCCCCTAAAAGATTTCTGTGAAGTCCTTCTCCCTAAACTGAAGCAAATGGTAAAACAAATAAAGATAATGTAAAGCCTTGAAGAGAAATTATTTTCATTTTTGTTGCTCAAGTTGTATCTAAATGTACATTATAGTTTATTTGCACTGTTTTAGATACTGGTTAGGCAATCTAGACGAGATATACAAAGGGCTATAAAAATGGTAAGAGTCTATCTCTATCCTGACCATAATTTGAGGCTCACACAAAAATGTATTTGCAGGCTAAGTACAGGGGTTCATGCCTGTAATCCCAGCATGTTGTGGGGCTAAGGTGGGTGGATCACTTAAGGCCAGGAGTTTAAGACCAGCCTGGGCAACTTAGTGAGACACCCGTCTCTACAAAAATAATGAAATAAAAATTAGCCAGGCATGGAGGCATGTGACGTAGTCCCCTAGCTACTCAGGAGGCTGAGGCAGGAGGACTGCTTGAGCCCAGGAGTTCAAGGCTGCAGTGAACTATGATTGCACCACTGCACTTCAGCCTGGGCAACAGAGTGCAACCCTGTCTCTTAAAAAAAAAAACAAAAAACAAAAAAAGACATCAAAGCACAATTTTACTAACAAAAGGGAAAGAAGATTGTGATATTTTATTAATTTTTTTCTGATTAAAACATTGTTTCGGGCCGGGCGCAGTGGCTCACACCCGTAATCCCAGCACTTTGGGAGGCCGAGGTGGGCGGATCACAAAGTCAGGAGTTCCAGGCCAGCCTGGCCAACATAGTGAAACTCCGTCTCTGCTAAAAAATACAAAAAATAAGCCAGGCATGGTGGCGGGTGCCTGTAATCCCAGCTACTCAGGAGGCTGAGGCAGGAGAATCGCTTGAACCCGGGAGGCGGAGGTTGCAATGAGCCGAGATTGTGCCATTGTACTCCAGCTCCGGCAATAGTGTGAGACTGTCTTAAAAAAAAAAAAAAAAAAAAGAAAAGTTTGAAATACTGTAATTCAAAAAATGTATCTTTTTTACTTTTCTTTTTTCTGTTTCTTTTTTTTTTTTTTTTTTTTTTTTTTTTTTTTTTTTTTTGAGATTTTTCGCTCGCTTGTTGGTCAGGCTGGAGTGCAATGGACAATCTCATCTCAACAGAACCTCCACCCCTCCCCGAGTTCAGACTGGATTCTCCATGCCTGCAGCCGTCTCTGAGTAGCTGGGATCGACAGGCAGCGCACCACCGCATGCCCAGCTATTTTGTATTGTTCTAGTAGAGACCATGTTTTTCCCATGTTAGGTCAGGCTGGTCTAGAACTCCCAACCTCAGGTGATCCGCCCGACCCTTGGTCCCAAATTGCTGGGATTACAGGTGTGAGCCACTGTACCTGGCCCAAAAATACTATCTTAAAACTCACTAAGAGACACTGATCAAACTAGGATGTGCCTGACAGACATAGTGTCTGTCCTCAAGGCTACTGGAAAACAGTATTCCATTTATTTATTCCTGCCCTCATTGCTCCCCACCCTCTCCCTAAGGCCCTGTTAGAATGAGCTCAATCTAATACAACAAATACATCTTCAAATTGCTCCCTAGTCTTTTAAAATCTATACTACAAACATTTAAAAAACAAAATATTTGGGTTTAATGTCAAGAAGGCACATATTGGTTGGATGCAGTGGCTCACACCTGTAATCCCAACACTTTGGGAGGCCAAGGCAGGAGGATCACTTATAGCCAGGAGTTTGGGACCAGCCTGGACAACACAGTGAGACCTCACCTCTATTTTTATATTAAAAAATTTTTAAAAGAGGTGTCTGTTTCTCAGATGAATTTTGGTTTAATAAATTATTTAGCAAACACTCCAAAATGTGTTATTTTTAACTCTTCTCCATTCTCTTGAACTTCCTATTTTCATGTTCTTCTTAACCACCAAACAAACCTTTACAAATTGACCTTCCTTTAGCTTAGTCATTGAGCAAACTCTTTGTCATCTTTCAATTCTTACCTTGGATGCTCCCCTCTCTTGTGTGACACCATCCCTAAACATACCAAAGGGACATAAGTGCTTTTCTCCTTGAGTCCTGTTTATATATGACTTGGATAAAATCATCATCTTATTATAATGTAATGGTCTACATGTCCATTTTCATCTGCTATGCTCCTTCAAGGCAGAGACTGTGGTATATGTGTGTTGGCACTCAAATCACTCAAATATTTGCACATTTCAGAAAATTGCAACCAATCCCTTTGGATTAGATTCAAAGGGATTGTAAATAAAATCTGATAATTTCACACAGTAAGTGCTTTTGCCATTAGGATAATTTTGTGATTGGTATTGAATATAAATGTCTATCACAGAAAATCCAAACTTTATATCAAAGAGCACTTAACCATAAATGGGTATTTATATTGTGAAATTTAAAGAGCAGCACAACAATGAACTTTCAGTTTATTCTATGATTGCTATAGTAAGTCTCAAACTGCATGTTTTCTACAGGAAAGAAATCTCGGGAAGACAATTAACTGTTGGAAGCATTTAAACAAATGTGTTTGTTTCTTAACTTCTTAGAGTCATTAATAATACACTTTAACTATCCCATGTAGAGACAATCTTTCTCAAATTTGATCACAGGTGTCTTTGAGTGGTAGGGATGCCTACTAATAAAGAATAACTACTATTAAGTTAAAGAATACAGTTTAGGAAATGCCTAACCAGAAATTTTCCATTGCCAGAAAATGGCTTCTAAAGTAAATAGAAAAACGATGACTTTGTTGAAATTTTTAAGATTGATAGTCTATAAAATTTATGACAACAGATTCTTTTAAAAGTATACAATAGCCCCTCTCCCCTTATCCTTGGAGATACATTCCAACACCCTCAGTGGATGCTTGAAACCCTGGATAATATCAAACCCTATATATACTATGTTTTTTCCGATTCCTATATACCTATGATAAGGTTTAATTTATAAATTAGGCACAGTAAGAGATTAGGAGGAATACCTAATAATAAAATAGAACAATTATAACAATATATTGTAATAAAACTAAAATTAGGGCACTGTGATACTGCAACAGTCCATCTGATAACTGAGATGGCTCCTAAGTGACTAACGAGAGAGTAATGTTTATTGCATGGATATGCTAGATAAACAGAGGATTCACGTCCCAGGTGGGATGGAGCTGGATGGCATGAGATTTCATCATGCTACTCTGACTGGCATGCAATTTAAAACTTATGAATATTGCCGGAATTTTCTTTTTAATATTTTCAGATTGCTACCAGTGGAAGGTGTCCAGGTTCTTGGCGTTTTGAACGAAGAATTGGACAAAACAAACAAAGCAAGGAAATATTGAAGCAACAAAACCAGAGATTTACTGAAAACAAAGTAAACTCCATATGGTGAGAACCACCTGAGCATAGGGGCTCAAGAGCCTCCTTACAGAATTTTCTAGGGTTTAAATACCCTCCAGAGGTTTCCCATTGGTTACTTGGTGTACACTCTATGTAAATGAAGTACTAGCCCGCAATCAGTGTGATTGGTTGTGAAAAACAACCAATTAGAGACTGAAGTGAAGTTACAAAGTTACACTCCTACCCAAACGTCTGATTGGTTGCAGAAAGCGACCAAGCAGAGATACTTTCAATTTTCTATCTGCCACGCAGAAAAAAAAAAGGGGGGGGGGGTTGCAGAGGGAGTAGCTTCGGGTCCTTTTATTACTTAGGTGTGGAAAGTTGGGGTTTTCCTTTTGGTTTAGCTCTAGGAAGTCAGCATGAATCAACCTTAGGTTCCCTCCCTCCAGACCCTATTCTCCTGCCTCAAGATCATGTTTAACCCTTGGTAACTCAAACTGCCTATTGCACGTAAGGAAGAACTACCGTATTTTAATTATAGTAACTCCTCTAAATTATTTTGGTCTTAAGCTAGAATAACTTTTATGGAGAAAACATCAATAATAGGTCACTAAAAAAAATACAAGGGAAAATACTCATTTGAAGCGTCAGTTCACTGACACTACTATTTAATATGCATTTTAGCCAGATCTACTAGTCATGAGAAAATCATCCTTGACATCCAGGAATTGACCTGACACAGCTACACCCCAGTGTTGAGAGATAGCTTGACATTCACAGCTAGGCTATGATTTTCCTATAGAACACCAACTAATCAGAGAGGGTCACTCTGTGACTATGGTGAAGCAAGGCCAAAAAACAAAACAAAACAAAACAAAACAAAAAAACAGACCAGTTTATAATTTTGTCTAAGCAGAGACAAAACAATGCCACTGTGCAAACCCCAAAACATTAGCTTTTATTATTAATAATTTTACCCAATAGTCTGGTAACATTGATATTGGCCAGTCAGCTTGGTAAGTAAGATAATCCAAACATTTACCTATGCAGAACAGACTAAGACAAAAGAAAGTAGGCACATAATAAATTTCAGCATAAAGACCATATGTATATTATCTAGTACAAGAAGCCCACTACTATTTAGTCCTACTTCACAGATTTGTTCTTAGTTAACTACTTAATTAGATGCCTTACCAAAGAAAATGACAAGCAGTCTTGGCATGTATTTTGAAATTTAAAATTATGTGAGCTTTTTTTAAAGTAACTACTCTTGGGGTTAAAACACAAGTGCACACTGTGTCTGAAATGAATTTGGCTCCTCTTCTTACACTGTCAGCAATTAACTGAAAAAATTGATAAATAATGTGTAATTATCAGTTAGTTACTGTTAACCCGAGCAAACAAGTTAATTTCACATAAAACAGGAAATCAGGCTGGGCGCGGTAGCTCAAACCCGTAATCCCAGCACTTCGAGAGGCCGAGGTGGGTGGATCCCCTGAGGTCAGGAGTTCGAGACCAGCCTGGCCAACATGGCGAAACTCCGTCTCTACCAAAATACAAAATTAGCCGGGGTTGGTGGTGGCGCCTGTAATTCTAGCTACTCCGGAGGCTAGAGTAGGAGAATCGCTTAGAACCTGGAGGCGGTGGTTGCAGTGAGCAGAGATCATGCCACTGCACTCCGGCCTCGGCAACAGAGAGAGACACTGTCTCAAAATAATAATAATAATAATAATAATAATAATAATAATAATAATAATGA
>NW_016804362.1:1414239-1421756 GCF_001698545.2 Rhinopithecus bieti
GCAATCAGTGTGATTGGTTGTGAAAAACAACCAATTAGAGACTAAAGTGAAGTTACAAAGTTACACTCCTACCCAAACGTCTGATTGGTTGCAGAAAGCGACCAAGCAGAGATACTTTCAATTTTCTATCTGCCACGCAGAAAAAAAAAAGGGGGGGGGGGTTGCAGAGGGAGTAGCTTCGGGTCCTTTTATTACTTAGGTGTGGAAAGTTGGGGTTTTCCTTTTGGTTTAGCTCTAGGAAGTCAGCATGAATCAACCTTAGGTTCCCTCCCTCCAGACCCTATTCTCCTGCCTCAAGATCATGTTTAACCCTTGGTAACTCAAACTGCCTATTGCACGTAAGGAAGAACTACCGTATTTTAATTATAGTAACTCCTCTAAATTATTTTGGTCTTAAGCTAGAATAACTTTTATGGAGAAAAACATCAATAATAGGTCACTAAAAAAAATACAAGGGAAAATACTCATTTGAAGCGTCAGTTCACTGACACTACTATTTAATATGCATTTTTAGCCAGATCTACTAGTCATGAGAAAATCATCCTTGACATCCAGGAATTGACCTGACACAGCTACACCCCAGTGTTGAGAGATAGCTTGACATTCACAGCTAGGCTATGATTTTCCTATAGAACACCAACTAATCAGAGAGGGTCACTCTGTGACTATGGTGAAGCAAGGCCAAAAAACAAAAACAAAAACAAAACAAAACAAAAAAACAGACCAGTTTATAATTTTGTCTAAGCAGAGACAAAAACAATGCCACTGTGCAAACCCCAAAACATTAGCTTTTATTATTAATAATTTTACCCAATAGTCTGGTAACATTGATATTGGCCAGTCAGCTTGGTAAGTAAGATAATCCAAACATTTACCTATGCAGAACAGACTAAGACAAAAAGAAAGTAGGCACATAATAAATTTCAGCATAAAGACCATATGTATATTATCTAGTACAAGAAGCCCACTACTATTTAGTCCTACTTCACAGATTTGTTCTTAGTTAACTACTTAATTAGATGCCTTACCAAAGAAAATGACAAGCAGTCTTGGCATGTATTTTGAAATTTAAAATTATGTGAGCTTTTTTTAAAGTAACTACTCTTGGGGGTTAAAACACAAGTGCACACTGTGTCTGAAATGAATTTGGCTCCTCTTCTTACACTGTCAGCAATTAACTGAAAAAATTGATAAATAATGTGTAATTATCAGTTAGTTACTGTTAACCCGAGCAAACAAGTTAATTTCACATAAAACAGGAAATCAGGCTGGGCGCGGTAGCTCAAACCCGTAATCCCAGCACTTCGAGAGGCCGAGGTGGGTGGATCCCCTGAGGTCAGGAGTTCGAGACCAGCCTGGCCAACATGGCGAAACTCCGTCTCTACCAAAAATACAAAAATTAGCCGGGGTTGGTGGTGGCGCCTGTAATTCTAGCTACTCCGGAGGCTAGAGTAGGAGAATCGCTTAGAACCTGGAGGCGGTGGTTGCAGTGAGCAGAGATCATGCCACTGCACTCCGGCCTCGGCAACAGAGAGAGACACTGTCTCAAAATAATAATAATAATAATAATAATAATAATAATAATAATGAAATCAGCCACGATTCAGAATTTTAATGCTAACAAGACGTTTTGCTTTCTGAATGAACACACTTTAAATATAAGGGGTGTGAGGACAGGTATTTCCACAATTTAAGTGGTGTTATGACAATAATGACGAGCTCAGTAACAGAATCTATGTTTAACTTTACCTCGCTAGCAGCCAGGAGTCTAGCACATTATAGGTACTAAACAATGCTGTTTAGTACCTATAAAGTGGTTTCGGAGAAGCAGTGCAAATGCAGCCGGAGAGGATGCCAGCAGTGCCCGCCCACTTCAGCGAGGTGACGTCCCCCTAAGCAGCTGCGGCGCATGCCCACAACGGGGGAGGCGCTAGACGAGGAGGCGCGCGGAGGCGCGGGCTTTGCTCCTGGAGTCTCGGCCTTGGCCAGTTGGACCTGGACCCTAGGGCGGCTTGCGCAGCTGTCGGGACGTGACTGCGTTCAGCCGCGTCAGGCTTGCTTCCCAGACTTGCCCAAGTTCGGGTGCCCTAGCTGCCCCTTTGCAGCCGCGGACCTTTGCCGCCCGCGGGTGAAAAGGTTGCGACGGGAGGTGGGTGGAGCTCGCCAGCGCCGGGACCGCGGATTGGCTGCCTCGGCTTTCTCTTTTCCCCCTGGTGCTTCGGCGTGAGGCGCTGAGCAGCCTGGAGCCCGCCCTCACCGTCGATCGGGTAGCGCTTTGCTTTTGCTGTGAGGCGTTGACCTCGCCCATACGAGTTGGAGCTCTCCGTCCAGCAGGAATTTCCGGAAGGAGTTCGAATTTTTGTGATTTTTTTGCTTGTTTGGTCGGTGGAATATGTTGGGATTTATGTTTGCCTCTGAACAAGTGTCTTGCTCACATCGTAAATGACTTTCTCTCCGAAACGCTAAATATTCTGTCCCGCAGGAGCGCATATCCTTATTTTCCATGACAGATCTTAACGACAATATATGCAAAAGATATATAAAGATGATAACTAATATAGTTATATTGAGCCTGATCATTTGCATTTCCTTAGCTTTCTGGATTATGTCAATGACTGCAAGCACCTATTATGGTAAGTATGAATGTTCTAAGTTGTTTCTCTGTAATCTAGTCAGTGAAATTTAAAACCATACCATTGTGAAATCCAAAACTCATATCCTCTGAATGGTTATGAATGGTTGTGTTTACTTAACTTCCATAGCCTGATTTAACTTAGTAACATGATAATATAAACAGTGCCTTTAATAAACGCTTGTTGTGATAATTCGAGTTATACCTATTTCTTTTTTTTTTTAATTTTTATTTTTTATAAGATGGGAGTCCCTCTGTGTTTCTAGTCTGGTCTCAAACCCCCAGGCTCAAGTGACCCTCCCACCTGGGTCTCCCAAAGTACTGGGAATACAGGCCACCACTTCTGGCCTAGTTATACCTATTTCAAAATGTCTTTATATGTTAAGTAACTATTCCATCTGTCTTGGTGAAAGATAAGTGAGGTGAACATAGCTTTGTAAAGCAATTACAGTCATGCTTTTAATTTTGAATAAGAATATTAGTAATGGACCAGAAGCGGTAGCTCACGCCTGTTATCCCAGCACTTTGGGAGGCAGAGGCAGGAGGATCAACTGAGGTCAGGAGTTCAAACCAGCCTGGCCAACATGGTGAAACCCCAGCTCTACTAAAACTAGAAAAATAGCCCAGGCATTGTGGCACGCACCTGTAATCCCAGCTGCTCGGGAGGCTGAGGCAGGAGAATCACTTGAACCCTGAAGGCGGAGGTTGCAGTGAACTGAGATTGAGCCACTGCACTCCAACCTGGGCGACAGAGCGAGAATACGTCTCAAAAAAAAAAAAAATAGTAGTGTAGTTTATCAGTTTCACATGTTCTGTTAATATAATAAGAATTAAAGACAGTATAACATTTACATTTGGAGAGCTGAAGGACTTATCTGCCATTTGGCTGCTTCAAAAGAATAGACTCCTTTTAAAGCCTAAAGCTACATTGCTTAAATATAAGGTACTCTGGACTCAGATCTTTAAGGTTTTGAAGGTGCTTTAGAGCGTAAGCCTCCATTTACACAAACTTCCTTCTCCTATGAAAACAAAATACTGGTCAGTTTACAACAAGGGAAAAATGAAAAGGAGAATGAGAAAGTGAACTCTCTTAAATGGTTATATCGTAAGGGGATTGCCATTTCAGACTGTAGGCTTTTTGCAAAGAGAACACGTGAATAATTGGAAAGGGTTCTTTGGGATACAGAAGCTCTCAGGGTTGTTCATTCATAATGATTCACAGTGGGGCGTCAGAGTTTTAGGGGAGGGGTATAAGAGAAGATTCTTGTTAGTGAATGGTTGTCATGCAGTCATAGTATTTACTATGACTTGAACTAAATAGAATAAATCAGGATTTGTAAACTGAAATATCCCTCGGACCAGTCACCTAATGCAAATGAATGAAACTGTGTAAGTTTTTGTGTGTTAGACATGTGGTAATAGTTTTCGCTTACAGAAATAGGATATTTCTCATCTTTTGTTGAATGCTTGGGCCCTCTTTGTCTTTCATTTCCCCCCCCTTTTTTTTTCTGAGACGGAGTTTCGCTCTTTTTGCCCAGGCTGAGTGCAGTGGCACGATCTCAGTTCACTGCTACCTCTGCCTTCTGGTTTCAAACAATTCTCCTGCCTCAGCCTCCCAAGTAGCTGGGATTACAGGTGCCCACCACCATGCCTAGCTAATTTTTGTATTTGTAGTAGAGACAGGGTTTCACTATGTTGGCCAGGCTGGTCTTGAACTCCTGACCTCAGGATCCTCCTGCCTTGGCCTCCCAAAGTGCTGGGATTACAGGTGTGAGCCACTGCGCCTGGCCCATTTTCTCATTTTTGATAGAAACATGGATACAAGCAGTGGTTCACGGTTTTCTTTACCATAAGGAAATCACTTAGCCTTGGCGTTTAGGAGCCTTCAGGAGTGGTGGGAAGTTTAAACGGGAAAGCCATGGCCTGTTTAAAGGAGGGTACCTCTCTTTACCTTCAGTCAATCCTACCATGTTGGCCAGAACTTCCCAATTTTGAAACAGAAGCCAAGAATCTGGATTTTTATATGATATCTTCTAATCTTTAAATATTGATTCAAATTATTTGAAAACACTCTGCTAGCCAAACATCTGTGAGCTGGATGCAGCCTCTGGAATAATCAATTTCTAACCATTGAATCAGGTATCCTCTAAAAGGCAGAGAGGAGTAAGACCCTGTTACAGAAAGAGTTCATTCTAGGTAGTCCTTGAAATTTAATATATGCCCCCTTGAAAAAAAATGAACCGGAGATTCATTTTAAATATCTAGATATCCATTATTATCATAATCAGTAAAAGGTTTTCAAAACTTGAACATAACCTATTTGGCCATTCTCCAGTAAGACTGCTTCTCTGAAAATATGCATGCATGTCTCAACATAAATACAGTTGTGCTCTGCCTAACAATGTTTCGGTCAATGACGGACCACACATATAATATGTTCCCATAGGATTATAATACCATATTTTTACTCTACTTTTTCTATGTTTAGATACACAAATACATTCTGTTATAATTGCCTACAATATTCAGTGCAGCAACATGCTATACAGGTTTGTAGCCTAGGACCAATAGGCTATAGCATATAGCTTAAGTGTATAGTAGGCTCTACCATCCAGGTGTGTGTAAGTACAGTCTGATGTTTGCATAACCACGAAATCACCTAAGGATGCGTTTCTCAGAACATATCCCTATCTTAAGTGATGCATGACTATATTTTTCTTTGGTGACTTCATCTTGGTGTTTGTACTTATGACAGTATTTTAGTCCAAAAGCAGTAATGGAAGTTTACTGCCAAAACTAACCTGTGCAGACTTCACACAATTTGTGCTCCACCTTTGTAATTTTTTAGGTAACTTACGACCTATTTCTCCATGGCGTTGGCTGTTTTCTGTTGTTGTTCCTGTTCTGATCGTCTCTAATGGCCTTAAAAAGAAAAGTCTAGATCACAGTGGAGCTCTAGGAGGTATGTTTTTATTTTGAATGTTTACAGTAACTACTAAGTGCTTGCTTATATAATTTAAATTTATGTTTTCTAAATTCTGAATATATGAGACTGACTACAAATCATAGTGTTACATATTTTAGACAATGATAAAGTTACATCTTGCTCAGCATTCCTATTGTCAAAATTTCAGAAACTAACATACACTTTTAGTGTACCATACAAATTAAATTTTGTGATTGATACAAAGTAAATTAATAGGATAGATGAACCTTGACTTTTCTGCTCCTTTAGTTTGATTAATTAGTCTTCTACCAGCAGAAACAGTGGAGCACTCCTCCTAGATGTAAAATAGAGCATTCGGAGAGAATAAACTCTTGGAAGTTGCTGTTAGTAATCTCAAACAGAGCAGTCCAAACTTAGCCTTCTGGATTAATTTTCCAAAACTGAGTTGAGAACAGGCCATGTATTCATTCTTTTAGCAATTTTTTTTTTTTTTTGAGACAGTCTTGCTCTGTTTCCCAGGCTGGAGTGCAGTGGCACGATCAGCTCACTGCAACCTCCTCCTCCTGGATTCAAGCGATTCTCATGCCTCAGCCTCCGAGTAGTTGAGACTATAGACCTATGCCACCATGCCCAGCTAATTTTTTCTGGTATTTTTATTAGAGACAAGGTTTCGCCATGTTGACCAGGCTGGTCTCGAACTCCTGGCCTCAAGTTGATCACCTGCCTGGGCCTCCCAAAGTGCTGGGATGACAGGTGTAAGCCACCATGCCTGACCCATCTTTTAGCAAATTTTTATTGAACACTTACTAGTATGTACCACTGTTCTAAAACTTGGGCTATATCTGTAAACAAAAGAACATGGTGTCAGTTCTCATGGAACTTATATTCTTTAGGGCAGGTAGATAATATATAAAACTGTTCAGGTAATGATTAAGTTTATGAGAAAAATGAAAAGATAATTAAGTGTTAAGTGCGTATTTTGGAAGATGTGGTGCATTCTTCTATAAATGGTGTCAGGTGCTTTTCTGTAAGGAGATCATTTTGCGCTGGCATCCAAAGAAGCTAGCAATGAGAGCTGACAGAATCATGTTCCAGGCCGACAGAATAACAAGTGCAAAAATCCAGATATTTTAGAGGCCTATTTGAGAGTAAGAATAATAAGGCTCATTTGACTAGAAAATAGTAACAATAGGAAAAGAAGTGAGAGATAAAATTGAATAAATAAACTCTAGCAGTGTGCTCTCATGGTCCTATGGTTTTGTTAATTTTGCGAAGGTCAAAACTTTTGTACTCTTTTCTTAAAGAGGGAACCCCAAATTATATAAGCTTCGGGCTCCACAAAGCCTGGATCTCCCCCTTATTTCATTTTTATGGTATAGAGAGAATTAAATGAGATAATTTAAAGTCCTTACCTCATTGCCTGGACACATAGCCAACATTTATTCAGTGCTTGTAACTATTATTATTAGGCAGAGTTCTTCAAAATCATGCCAATTCTCTTCATAATTAAGAAATATTGTTTAAGTTATATTGTGAGATTTATTTTCCTTTTATGGGGTAGTTGAGAATTAAAGTTAACTAGACATACTGATATTTTTGTATGAATTTTATTTTACCATATAATCAATAAGTATTAGGAATGGTTATGTTTTATCTATTTAACAAATGTTTATATCACACTTTCTATGTACCAGGCACTGCTGTTAGCACTTTGGTAGTATTAACTCATTTATAACAAAACTTGAACAATCTCTGCTTAAATATAATAACATGGAGTTATGCTTTGCTAAAAAAAGTTCTTTCTGGGCTGGTCGCGGTGGCTCACACCTGTCATCCCAGCACTTTGGGAAGCCAAGGCTGAAGGATAACTTGAGTCCAGGAGTTTGAGACCAGCCTGGACAATATAATGAGACTTCACCTCTACAAAAAAAAAAAAAA
>NW_016804362.1:1424699-1471820 GCF_001698545.2 Rhinopithecus bieti
ACAAGAATAAAACTCCATCTCAAAAAAAAAAAAAAAAAAATCAAAAACTTAGCCAGGCATGGTGGTGCACACCTGTAGTCCCAGCTACACAGGAGGCTGATCATGCCACTGCACTCAGCTTGGGCAACAGAGTGAGACCCTGTGTCAAAAAAAAAAAAAAAGCTCTCAGATATCCTCGCCTTGGAATTTATTATTCTTATAGAAAGAAAGGTCAAGTCCTTCTTGAAATTCTGTCTTCCTTGAGTTTCCGTGCTGTATATTGTCCTGCTTCTCTGGCATTTATGATCTCTACTGTTGTTTCTTTCCTGCTGCTGGAAGGGCTGCCTTCTAGCCCTTGGGCGTCTACTCCTGTCCTATGTTGATTAGAATTAAAAGATATGTATTTGAAACCTAACGCTGCCACCTGTTATCAGTGCAAACTTGGGAAAGCTGCATAACTCCTAGGAGCCTCACTTTCTTCTCTCTTCTAAAATACCTCCAATAGTAATACCTTATGGGCTTATTGGTGAAGCTCAAACAAGATATTATGTGAGGCAACACATCTTTGTAAATGGTGCAAAAATGTTCATTGTTAGTGATTATGTACTTTCAACCATATTTTTATACGTGAATGACTATTAAATTGGCATTGCCACAAACATTTCTTTCTTCATACCTCTGCTCACGTTACTCCTCCCCCTCTGACCTCTCTCCTACCTCATATATGCTGATTATTATTATCATCTGCATTAATAGACAAGTATATAGAGAGGTTTCAAAGATGAAGAGACAGTTCTGGGTAGAAAACAATGAGAACTGCAGAAAATTGAAACTAATGCTTTCAGAGTAAAATTAAATGAAGTATTCCCACTAAGAAAGTTTCTAGTTCTAGGCTTCTTAGTGCTTAATGAAGTATTCTTATTGAATAGGATTCAAATCTAATGAAGTCATTTATTTGCTGCCAGCCCTTAGAGATGGAAATGATCAGATGTAGTAGTAGATGGAAGCATGTCATTAACTTACTTTGAGTAGTAACTGATAGTTCTAAAGTCAGGTAGCAAAAATATAATATGCATGTTTCTAAAAATTATCATGGTGGTATAACATGCCACTTGATCTGTTTAAGCGTAAAGGAAATCTACTAGATTGTGAACTCCTTGAGGACAAAGAGTATCTTATGCTTCTGTGTCCCATGTTTCTTTGAATAGTGCTAGAGACATAATAGATGATTAGGAATAGATGTAGTCTGATTTTTAAAAACCTTTGCTTTTTTCCTATTTCATTCTATGAAATGTTTATCTTTTTTTTTCCTACCTTTTTGTGAAAAAAAAATTTATGGCCAGGTATGGTGGCTCACACCTGTAATCTCAGCACTTAGGGAGGCCAGGGCAGGCAGATCACTTGAACCCAGGAGTTTGAGACCAACCTGGGCAACATAGTGAAACCTTGCTCTACTAAAAATACAAAAATTAGCCAGGCATAGTGGCGGGTGCCTGTAATCCCAGTTACTTGGGAGGCTGAGCCAGGAGAATCGCTTGAACCCAGAAGGCAGAGGCTGCAGTGAGCCAAGATCATGCTGCTGCACTCGAGCCTGAGTGATAGAGCGAGGCCCTGTCCCAAAAAGAAAATGTTTTTTAGAGGCAGGGTCTTGCTCTGTCACCCAGGCTGTAGTGCAGTGATGCAGCCATAGCTTAGTGCAGCCTTGAATTCCTGGGCTCAAGCAGTCCGCCTGCCTCAGCCTCCTGGGTAGTTGGGACTACAGGCACACGCCACCACACCCAGCTTTTCTGTTTGGAACTTTTTGTTTCCTTAAGGATAAAAAAAAATCTAATGCTGATTTAAAATATATCATAGTAGTTGGGAATACTATCCTAGAGTATGACTGCAAGTCACTTAAACTCTCAGTGTTGTACTTGTCCTGTCTATAAAATGTGAAGGAATAATGGTATCTATAGCAATGAATTATCTTGAAGTGTTATCCATGTAAAATGCTTAGCACAGTACTTGGCATACAAATATTTTATAGATGTTAGTTATTATTACTGTTTTCCTTCCACTACTGCTATCCACAGTGATACAAGTTTGACCATGTCCCCACCCAAATCTCATCTTGAATTGTAGCTCCCATAATTCCCACATGTCAAGGGAAGGACCTGGTGGGAGGTAATTGAATCATGGGAGCAGGTCTTTCCCGTGCTGTTCTCATGATAGTGAATAAGTCTCATGAGAGCTGATGGTTTTGTAAAGGGGAGTTCCCCTACACAAGCCCCCTTGCCTGCCGCTAGGTAAGATGTGACTTTGCTCCTCATTTGCCTTCAGCCATGATTGTGAGGCCTCCCCAGCCATGTGGAACTGTGAGTCAGTTGAACCTCTTTTCTTTATAAATTACCCAGTTTCAGGTTTATCTTTATTAGCAGCATGACAACGGACTAATACACACAGTTATAAGGAATTTCACTTTGCTACATCATGACTTTAGTGTGTCTAGGATTGAGAAGTAAGAGTTACAGAACTTCCTCAGGATCTGGGTATTTAGAACCGTTCATGACAGAAACACATACCTCAGTATTGAGAGGATTGGGCAGGGGTTCAGTCACACTTAGTCTCTAAGCTGCACACTGAAGTGGAGGACTCTGGTCTTTTGGAGAGAGAGCAAGCATTGCCAGAATAAGGAGAGGGTCACGTGAGGGGGATTTGTGGTAAAGTGTTTGTGGAAGAGCACAGCAAGAGGGGGTGTTGTCAGGAGAGGCCAGTTGTGGTGCTCTGTGTGATTTCACAAGGGTGCCTGACCTCTTTTTGGTCACTATACGTTGGGTCTGGTTTCAGTCTTTCTGAAGTGGAAACCTCACTCTGTCATGTTCCCAGAGTTGATTAGAGCCTAGACAACTGGTTGAATGGTGCTCATTGTCATAAAGAATTGCTATATGAGCCAGAATGCCACTTTATTAATCAGATGGAAGAACTACCAGGCAGAAGAACACAAACATCACTGTTCAGGCATGCCCTATTCTTGTAGTCAGGCCACTTGAGAAGTCGGATTATAATTAGAAGGCTGCTTTGGTGAGTACAAAGTCTGAGAAACAGTTACGCAAGTCCACAAATCAAAGGTTCCCCTCCCTTGGACGTGGTTCAAGAAGTCTGCCAACCTCTGGTTCTTTTGACCTTCACTTTCTACATTTTGGGCTAGCCAATTAAATTATCATAGAATATGTATGAATCAATAGGTTAGCCCTGAGTTTATTAAATTGCTATGAGGCTGGGCCAGGTGGCTCAAGCCTGTAATCCCAGCACTTTGGGAGGCCGAGAACGGGTGGATCACGAGGAGTCAGGAGATCAAGGACCATCTCTGGCAACCACCGTGAAACCCCGTCTCTACTAAAAATACAAAAAACTAGCCAGGGAGGGCGGGCGCCTGTAGTCCCAGCTACTCGGGGAGGCTGAGGCAGGAGAATGGCCGTAAACCCAGGGAGGCGGAGCTTGCAGTGAGGCTGAGATCCGGCCACTGCACTCCAGCCTGGGCGATAGAGCGAGACTCCGTCTCAAAAAAATAAATAATAAATTAAATAAATAAATAAATAATATAAATAAATAAATAAATAAATAAATTGCTATGAAATTCCAGTCCTGCCTCTCTCTTTTACGCCTCCTGGAGATTACCCAGGTCACCCTGGTTGGAATTTGGAGTATAACTTGACTCCCATTGTCAGAAATTTGTAGACAATGTCATTTTACTCCCCTGATGCTATCTGTTAGGTACAGAATTTACCTGTTTAAGGCTCAGAAGGCAACCATAGTCCTCAAGTCTTCAAACTGTTTGGGAGTACCCTATTGTCATATCTGTGAACCCCTTATATTTAGAGATCTGCAGGATGGAGAGGTGGAAAAGATATGAACAGGAGATAGCAGTTACTAATCTAAAATGTAGACATAGGTGGGAGTTGCTAAAAGTTCCAAGCTCTCTTAGGACTACAGAAAGAAACCCTTCCCTCAAAGCTTGTCTTGTTCATTTCCTCAATCTGAAGCTATCGCCAACATGAACATTGATCACCTCATGTGCTATTTTAAGGTGGTTGAAGTAAAAAGGATATAGATGCCATTTGTAACATCTCAGTGTATTTTGTTTAGGGCTCTTCTACTTTGGGTTTGTTTAGAGATGGCGGAACAAATTGTTAACAGTGAATATTCATGAAGAGGAGGAGGGGAGACACTTTGACTTTCAATTTGTATACCTCCATATGTTTTGACTTTCCCCTTCAGTAGTTGCATACAACTTTTCTAATGTTTTAAAAATCAATTGAAAAAACTTAAAGATTGGATAACAATATTATAATATTTATCATGATTATTGTTGAGCTTTTGACACTGGAACTGTTGCTGTTATTAGTATCCATGACATTAGGTAACACTTATTAAGGACCTCTTACATCCTGGATAATATAATAAGCATATTGCAAAATTATCCCTGACTTTTACAGCAAGCTGGTAAAGTAAATTCTGATTATTCTCATTTCATCAGTGCAAAATTGAGACTTCAGGAGGTTGGGTAACTTATCCTAATCTTGAAGAGGTAAGTGAAGGAGCCAAAGTTTGAACTCTAGACTCTTCAACTCCAGAGCTGAAGCACTTTGTTATTGTTAATACTTTATATCAAGTTACCCTATTTCTTGTACTCTCAATTAAAAGGTACCAAAGTTAAATACCAGTAATTGAGCATCTCTGGAAGAGTCGATGAATAACTATCTCATTGGTTGTGATATCTGAACTTTGAGCTAAGCAATGGAAAGGGTTATTACAGAAAAAGAAGGCCAGGTGCAGTGGCTCACTCCTGCAATCCAGCACTTTAGGAGGCCATTGCTGGGCAGATTGCTTGAGCCCAGGAGTTTGAGATCAGCCTGGGCAATATAGTGAGACCCCATCTCTATTTCTACTTTTTAAAAATAAAGGTATTTTAAAAATATTATCTAAAATAATATCTTACATTCATATGGCATTGCTTGAAACGAGATTAAAATATGGTAAAAAATGTGTACTCAAAATCGCATTCAGTTTACTGCTTGGTAACAACTTAATTGGCAAAATGCAAATTGTTAGAAATGTACATTTCAGGTTATAATATAAAAATGGAAAAATCCATCCTTTTTTCACAGCATTGATGTATGAATTGAATATAATTCTGTGTTTATATATGTTTCTTTCAGGGCTCGTGGTTGGATTTATCCTAACCATTGCAAATTTCAGCTTTTTTACCTCTTTGCTGATGTTTTTCTTGTCTTCTTCAAAACTCACTAAATGGAAGGGAGAAATGAAGAAGCGTCTAGATTCAGAATATAAGGAAGGTAAGATTATGTTTGATATTATTCAAAATAGTAAACTTCATTTCATCCTAACATAAGCTTTTTTTTTTAGACCGAGTCTCGCTCTGTCACCCAGGCTGGAGTGCAGTGGCGCAATCTTGGCTCCTTGCAAGCTCTGCCTCCCAGGTTCACGCCATTCTCCTGGCTCAGCCTCCCGAGTAGCTGAGACTACAGGTGCCTGCAACCATGCCTGGCTAATTTTTTGTATTTTTAGTAGACGGGGTTTCACCGTGTTAGCCGGGACGGTCTCAATCTTCTGACCTCGTGATCCGCCTGCCTCGGCCTCCCAAAGTGCTGGGATTACAAGCGTGAGCCACTGCGCCCGGCCAACATAAGCTTTCAATCAGAATGTTGTTTAGACTGTCAAAACACATCAATTTTATATGAGAATTCCTTTAGTAGCCAAATTGAGTTTATAATTTATTTCACAACAATGGGAAATAACAGCAGAATTTTAGAAGCACTAGAGTCTATCATAATTTTTCCAGATTTGTTAATAACAGTATAGAATCTGGGCAGATGTACCATAACACTTTTACTGTTTTGAAATATGTTTTCGTTGTTTTTCTTTTCTTAAACTTTAAAACATAAACACCTATAACTGCATGGTTTTTCTTCTAAGGAGAAGGCATTTGTTTGTCCTTTTCATCTGTTTGTTTCCAGGTGGGCAAAGGAATTGGATTCAGGTGTTCTGTAATGGAGCTGTACCCACAGAACTGGCCCTGCTGTACATGATAGAAAATGGCCCTGGGGAAATCCCAGTCGATTTTTCCAAACAGTACTCCGCTTCCTGGATGTGTTTGTCTCTCTTGGCTGCACTGGCCTGCTCTGCTGGAGACACATGGGCTTCAGAAGTTGGCACAGTTCTGAGTAAAAGTCCTCCAAGACTGATAACAACCTGGGAGAAAGTTCCAGTTGGTGAGTCCTTTTCTTCTTTTTGACCTATGGGCAGACACAGTTGGTGAGTCTTGATTTGAGAGTCTTTAAAAAAAAACCAAAAAAACCTCTTGATTTAATGTATTTCTTATTTTAGAGCCTTTTAAAAACTTTATTTAGTCTCTTTAATAATTGGAAAATTTCTATAGGCTATTAAATTGGTAATAATAAATAGTATTTGCAGGAAATGTTAGCAAGACCTAGATAAGCAATACAGGAACACAGAGATTGATTTGCAAACATATCAGTAGGGAAGGAAAAGAAAGGGAACAATGGAATATTTATTGAGGGCCTGTTATGGTATCAGTGCTTTAACACATATCTCAATTCTCCATTATCAACATTATCAACAGCTACATAGGTTGAACATCGCAAATCTGAAAATCCAAAATCCAAAATGCTCCAAAATCTTAAACTTTTTGAACATTGACATGATGCTCACAGGAAATGTTCATTGGAACATTTCAGATTTACGTTTTTCAGATTTGGGTGTTCAACTGGTAAGTCTCTATAACGCAAATATTCCAAACTCTGAAAAAATTTGAAATCCAAAACACTTCTGGTCCGAAGCAGTTCGGGTAAAGAGAATACTCAACCTGTACTGCTTTTTCTTTTTGTCTTCTGATGCTTCTCTTTTCGTCCCCTTCTTTTCTTTCTACCCCATCCTATCCCCCCATCATCGCCTTCTCCTCCTTTTTCTTCTCCTCTTCTTCATCATCGTTATAACAGCTAACACATTTTAGATACCTACTTCAGAGCACTATTGTAACTGCTTTACACGGATTGCCACTTAGTACTCCTAATAATCATATGAATTGGTTCTTTTATTATTTCTGTCTTATAAAGAAACTAAAGGACAAAGAAGTTAGGTAAATTAACTACAGTCACATAGCTTAAGAGTAGCAGAATTGGGCCTGGCAAGGTGGCTCACACCTGTCGTCCCAGTTAATAGAGAGACTGAGGTGGGAGGATCACTTGAGCCTGGAGTTGGAGGCTACAGTAAGCTATGATCACACCATTGTACTCTAGCCTGGTTGATAGAGCAAAACCCTGTCTCTGAAAAGAGAGAGAGAGATTGAGAGAGAGAAGCGGAACCAAGATTGAAACCAGGGAGTCTGGCTTCATTGAACCATTCTGCTTCATTGCTTAAAATGTCGAGAGTTGCTGAGGAGAAAATACTATTTTCTAAATAGCTACAGTATTTAGATTGCTTTAAAGAGAATGCTTTCTTTAAATTAGTCTTGATTAGATAGGTACCTTGCTGTCCTTGCCTTTATGTGTTTGCTGATTATTAACCAGATGATTTTCTACATGTTTCTTCTTCAGGTACCAATGGAGGAGTTACAGTGGTGGGCCTTGTCTCCAGTCTCCTTGGTGGTACCTTTGTGGGCATTGCATACTTCCTCACACAGCTGATTTTTGTGAATGATTTAGACATTTCTGCCCCCCAGTGGCCAATTATTGCATTTGGTGGTTTAGCTGGATTACTAGGATCAATTGTGGACTCATACTTAGGGGCTATAATGCAGTATACTGGTAAGAACATTCCTTCATTCTTGCAACTTATTGGTATGTTAAAGAAATAGGGAAAAGAAAGAAAAAATGTCAACAATGAAAACAAATCCAAAGACACAGGGTGTTGAGGGACTAGAAATGATAGGGCAAAGTCTCTCACAATTTTGGTTTTCTTATTCTTTTGTATTAAATTAATTGAAAGAGAATTAGTCGAATTAGTCCTGCACAGCAGTGATTCTCAGCTGTGTGGGGAAGACGCAATAGTGCAGAGAACAGACGCTTTTGTGTGGGCCATTACCTAATCCCAGAAAAGCAAGACATTTTGGATCATATCATTTTAACACAATTCCTTCCATTCATTTTTCTATTCCATTTGAGGGATAATTGTACTAATCTGACTATACATACCACCTACTTTTTTACTGTGGTATCATGCTAGCTATTCTTGCCCCTGAGTTTTTTTTTGCTTCAATCAAGATATACGGTAGATGGCTGGGTGCAGTGGCTCACATCTAAATCCCAGCACTTTGGGAGGCCAAGCGGGTTGGATCACTTGAGGTCAGGAGTTCGAGACTAGCCTGGCCAACATGGTGAAACTCCATCTCTACTAAAATAAAAAAATTGTCTGGCGTGGGGCGCCTGCCTGTTATCTCAGCTACTTGGGAGGCTGAGGCAGGAGAATTGCATGAACCTGGGAGGCGGAGATTGCAGTGAGCCGAGATCATGACACTGCACTCTAGCCTGGGCAACAGAGCAAGATTCCATCTCAAAAAAAAAAAAAAAAAGATATCTGGTAGAGTGGTAGAGTATGCTTTTCTCAAAATTTTCTGTGCTTTGCTTCTAAGGCTCTCCCATCCTATCAGTGTACTCACATATTCTGTTAGGTGTGTATTTGCTCCTCACTCTCATCAACCATGTTTCTCTTTTGACATCAGGAAGAGGTTGGAAGGCTAGAGAAGGGTTCTCTCAGTACAGTCCTCCCAGCGCTCTTCATGCCTCAGAAAATTTATGTGCCCTTCCTCCCCTCTCCCCATCAGTCAGAATATTTGTTCTCCATTTTGTTAGTCTCATTTAGATTTTAAGGACGAAGCAATCTGATCTTAATTCTCACTAAAGGGTCAATAACTCTACATGCACAAACAGTAAATATGTTTTTTAAAGAGTGTGAGTTTTATTCTAAATTAGATTCTAACTGGGAAAGTTTCTGATTGCATTGAGTGGGTTGAAAAGAAATGCGTGCAGTAGGGGAGATTTTGTAAATCTTCTTGTGCCTTCTTTGTGCCAGCCCCATGCTCAACCGTGCGTTTACAGTACTGCGGCCACAGACATGATCCCTACTCCCAGGGACCTCATAGATCAGTCTTGGAGGGGAACCACTGGGAAGGCAGGCCCAACCAGCCATTTTCATGCCCTCTCTGCTTTTCATGTTCTCTCTTCCACTTCTGAAGCAATTCCAGAGGTATTGACAGAAAATTACTGAGCATTCAAATGGGCCATTTGTAATCAAGGGTCCCATATCTCTCATCATATAAATGATCCATTAAAGTCATATAGCAAGTCACTTAGAACCTTTCAAAGATTGTCTCCTTTGGAGGAAAAAGCCTATTTTGTTCTTTTTTAAAAATTAAGTACATGTACTCTAGAACTTAAAGTATAATTTAAAAAAAAGAAAAAGAAAATAAAAAACAAAATCAAGTCATTTGGATTTTCTACCTCACTTGCTTCTTTTTCCATTCCAGGGTTGGATGAAAGCACTGGCATGGTGGTCAACAGCCCAACAAATGAGGCAAAGCACATAGCAGGGAAACCCATTCTTGATAACAATGCGGTGAATCTGTTTTCTTCTGTTCTTATTGCCCTCTTGCTCCCAACTGCTGCTTGGGGTTTTTGGCCCAGGGGATGAACTTTATTTCATTTCCACAGGTTGAAACTGGTGAGTCCAGCTAAATTTGCAATTCCAACTTCCATCCTAAGAATAATAATTGTAATGGCAAAGCAGAAATGCCAGCTCCTCCTATATTCCATTGTGATGGGATTTCACATTTTGCTCTCATCAACTCCCCTGTAACAGCTAGCATCTTTCTAGTGAAAGAGAAGAATTCCAAGAACTTACGCATACTTTTTTCTGCTGAATGGAAGTCTTGAGCAATGAAGCTATATTGTCCCTACATACTGCTATATATTGAACTGAAAGTTCTTACATAATCAGTGTCAAGTTTTGTCTTATTTTGTTTTGTTTTGTTTAAACTAGTGTGGGAAATAAAAGTGATGATATTTAAAATAGTTCTCAGTTGAAGCAGAGAAATGCCACTGTGCTAGTTGCCCAAATGTTATGTCTATTTTAAATAGTTCGAGCTGATGTGTGTGGAAGCCTAAATAAGTATAGTATCCCGAACTTCTCCCGTTCATTGCTATTCACAATTGGGAAAAGTATGGAGATTGGTTCCTAGTGAGTTTTGTGGCCTACTCCACATTTATTCTTCCTTCCTCAGGGTTAGTGATGAAAAAAAGTAAATATCTTTTTCATATGACCATTAGAATGTATGAAAAAAGTTATCTTAACTAAAAGCAAAAGAACTTTATCTTATATCTAAAAAATGTATACTTTACTATATGTTTCAGTTGCTCTCTGAGCAGAAATTATCTTCAATTTAATATGTGGAATGTATTTTCTAGCTTTCTTTGAATTATGTATGGCAGCCTGGTTTAGCATTGGCATCCTGAACAGTTAAGAGTCACTGGGAAATTATTGTGTTTCTTTATAAATTTACTATCATATCAATTGCTGGAAAATGCTATGGTTTTCTATTATTACCTTCTAAGTTGTATTCTCTCTTACACTGTAGCCTCAACTAAGGCAAATTCTGCTTTTCAATTTTGTTCTTCACTATGATTTACTGTGTGCCAAAGGAGTTTTGACATGGTACAGAGTATTGTACTAAAAGTATTTTTAAATGTTTTTCATGTGATTTCTGTACCTTCTTCCTCCTGCCCCTTTTGCTTTTTTAAAGAAAATGGGGAAGGATTTATGAATGTACCACCAGCAGAGTGGATAATGCTTACAGTTCTTTATTGGTGGCCCTACTATGATGATGATCTAGAACTGACTTACTTCAGGACAGAAAAAAAAAAAGCAATCACACCCTTAATCTTTAAGCCAGTCAGATCAGGGGGTTGCAACAATTGGGTTAGAACTTTGGGTATATATTGGAAGCACCAGGGCATGTTTGCTTTTTTTGTTTGTTTGTTTTTTGAGACAGAGTCTCACACTGTGGCCCAGGCTGGACTCCAGCACAGTGGCATGATCTCGGCTTACTGTAACCTCTGCCTCTCGGGTGCACACGATTCTCATGCCTCAGCCACCCAAGTAGCTGGGATCACAGACGTTCACCATCACGCCTGGCTAATTTTTGTATTTTTAGTAGAGACAGGGTTACGCCATGTTGGCCAGGCTGGTCTCGAACTTCTGACCTCAAGTGATCTGCCCACCTCAGCCTCCCAAAGAGCTATTACAGATGTGAGCCACTGTGCCCAGCCACCAGGGCATGTTTTTTAAAAAGTACTGTTGTCTGGGTTTCACACTGCAAAATTCTGATTTATCTGATCTAAGGTACAGCCTGGATATTAAGACTTTTTAAAGCTCTGACTGTACATTGAATCATCATGTAAGGAGGTTTTAAAACACTGTTGCCAGGGCCCCTTTCTAGACCAAGTCAGTCAGAATATTGGACAATGAGGCCCATGCATGGGTATTTTTACAAAGCTCTCTGGAAGATTCTAATGCTTAACCAAGTTGGGAAACACTGAATAAGAATATCCTGGGCCAGGCACAGTGGCTCATGCTTGTAATCCCAGCATTTTAGAAGGTCGAGGCAGGTGGATCACTTGAGGTCAGGAGTTCAAGACCAGCCTGGCCAACACGGTGAAATACTGTCTCTACTAAAAATACAAAAAATTAGTCAGGTATGGTGGTGCGTGCCTGTAGTCCCAGCTACTCAGGAGGCTGAGGCGGGAGAATTGCTGGAACCTGGGAGGTGGAGGTTGCAGTGAACCAAGTTTACACCACTGTACTCCAGCCTGGGCAACAGAGCAAGACTCCATCTCAAAAAAAAAAAAAAAGATGAAGAATATTCTAAGCACTAGAACTACTGAATAAGAATGTCCTAAAGCACTGTATCTAAGCACTTGGAAAGAATGGGACTTTTCAGTTTTCGGGAGATAACTATTAGCAACAACACAATATGTTATCTTTATGGATTAATAACTTCTGGTAATTACACAGTGTCATACAGCTACATCACTTATAAAATCATGTGTCAGTTTTCACACAGCCTGCACATTGTTCTCACATGCCCTTTTTCTTTTCCCGGAGATTCATCCTCATGACATACGAGGGGACAAAAATACTTATTGGAACTATCTTTGGATTTAGTAGAATCACTGTATCATTAACAGTTTGGGGAAATACTGCTTTGCCATCCTATATTTGAAAACTTAGGTCTAGTTGTGTTTTGCAATCAAAATTTTGAGATATTCAAAAACTAATAGGATCTGTATAAAATATTTCACTCAAAACTACTGAAAAAAGTCTGGGATAGCAGCTCATCATCAAATATACTATTTTTGTGGTGATTTATGAACATCCCCACTAAGTATAACTAAAGATCATAAAGAGCCTCAGATCAAGTTTGGTCAGGTTTTGTCACCAAACTTTATAAAGAAACTGGTTTTCATAGCTTTTTGGAGATGAGAATTGAGGATGAGAAATTGTATCTCTGTCCTTTCTTTTTGTAAGTCTTACATGTAACATCTTTTGAATTGGGTATTTAACTAATTCAACATATTTTTCCTCTTTGCAGAATGGGCAGTTCATGTTAAAAACACTTTTCATGGAAAGAGCTCTATGTAACAGTATAATAAAACTACCTACCTAGCAGTATAAAGTATACTATTTCTTTTCATACTGTTCTATGATAGAAGAGAGCGGATATATGTGGCTTGGGACAGCTCCTGAAGAAGACTTCCAGGAGTAGCGTGTTGAAAACTCATTAAATGGAGCCACCAGGAGACCAAAGAATTGATTCAGCAGGACATTCTATTACTAGCTTTTCTCATTACTTGAGTTACCTATTTCTCATATATATCTTTCCTGTTTCTAGCTGCTGTACACGTAGGATGCTGCCTGCAGAAATACCAACCCCACCCCAATTAGATAAAGGACTAGTATAGAGAGAAAGCATGTGAAATGATGTTTTAAACTTTGCCGCATGCCTGTGATATGAACAGCTGCTGCCTGTTAGGCACAGTGGGTATACTAGGGCCCAATCATCTGACCGTCCTGATGTTTTATCTAATGTTCCCAGTGCTATCACAATGAAAATGATCTGTACTAGCCACCATATCTCAAGTGAATTGTGGTGCGCTTTAAAAATGAAAACACAGCCAGGCGAGGTGGCTCATGCCTGTAATCCTAACACTTTGGGAGGCCGAGGCGGGCAGATCATGAGGTCAGGAGTTCAAGACCAGCCTGGCCAACGTAGTGAAACCCTGTCTCTACTAAAAATATAAAAATTAGCTGGGCATGGAGGTGTATGCCTGTAGTCCCAGCTACTCAGGAGGCTGAGGCATGAGAATCTCTTGAACCCAGGAGGCAGAGGTTGCAGTGAGCCGAGATCGTGCCATTGCACTCCAGCCTGGGTGACAGAGCGAGACTCCATCTTGGAAAAAAAAAAAAAGAAAAGAAAAAAATGAAAACACAATTATATGGCTTAATTATTTAATCTCCTTATGGAGTATCTATTTTTATAACTCCAAGTGGTTCTTGATATTTTTAAAATACTTAAGCATTCAATATGTATTCATTGAATTAAGTTGTTTGACTCTAATCATTGTTTCTTTTAAGAGTGACTGGAAGGTGATAATCAGCACCATATTCCTGGAGGAAAATAAAAAATGAAAAACCAGTTTGGCTGCCTGAATTTCTGAGAACTGGAATGTTTCCAGCATTTTTCAATCATGCCAAACAGTATTAATGGTTTTGAAAGTAATGAGTCAGGAATTATTGAAGAAGTGAAGGAGTGGCAGGGCAAGGCTTGACATTATTTTCCCTGATAAAACTAAACTCTCCATTTATCATAACTACCCTCTTCAAAAAAATTTGTTTTTGTAGATCTAATTGTGAATCCAGACAAGATTTATTTTTATTTATTTATTTATTTTTTAAGACAGAGTCTTACCCTATCGCCCAGGCTGGAGTGCAGTGGCATGATCATAGCTCACTGCAGCTTCAACTTCTCCAGCTCAAGTCATCCTCCCACCTCAGCCCCAGAGTAGCTTGTCCTACAGACTTGCACCACTATACCCGGCTACTTTTTTTTTTTTTTTTTTTTTATTTTTTTGTAGAGATGAATCCAGACTATGTCCTATGTTGTCCATATTGGGTTTGAGCTCCTGGGCTCAAGCGATCTTCTCACCTCGGCCTTCCAAAGTGTGGGATTACAGGTGCAAGCCATACACCCACCCACAAGTTTATTTTATAAATATGACAACTCTTTTTTTAAGTTTGGATTTTTTTTATTTTTATTAATATTAAATAATACACTGACTCTATTCCTTTTAAAATTACAACATTAGGCCAGATGTGGTAGCTCATGCTTATAATCCCAGCATTTTGGGAAGCCAAGGTGGGAGAATCACTTATGGCCAGGAGTTTGAGACCAGCCTGGGCAACATAGCAAGACCCCGTCTCTACAAAAAATAAAAAATTAGCCAAATGTGGTGTACACCTGTAGTCCCAGCCACTCAGGAAGCTGAGGTGGAGGATTATTTGAGGATGGGAGTTGGAGGCTACAATGAGCCATAATTGTGCCACTGCACTCGAACCTGGGTGATAGAAACTCTCAATTTAAAAGTAATAATAAAATAAATAAAAGTTACAACATAAGACATAAAGCGAAAGTTTTTTTTTTTTTTTTTTTTGAGAGGGTGTCTCGCTCTGTCGCCAGGCTGGAGGGCAGTGGTGCAACTTCAGCTCACTGCAACCTCCGCCTCCTGGGTTCAAGTGATTCCCCTGCCTCAGCCTCCTGAGTAGCTAGGACTACAGGTGCACCCCACCATGCCCGGCTAAAAAGCTTAAATGTTCTTTTGCCCCCACTAACCCCTCAGCAACTGAGCTCCTCCTATCTTCCCCAAGCTAATTATTGACATAAATTTGGGACATGGGCCAGGCACAGTGGCTTATGCCTATAATCCCAGCACTTTAGGTGGTTGAAGCAGGAGGATTGCATGAGGTCAGTAGTTTGAGACCAGCCTGGTTAACATAGTGAGACCCCCATTGCTACAAAAAAATTTAAAAATTAGCCAGGTGTAGTGGTGTGTGCCTGTAGTCTCAGCTACCCAGGAGGCTAAGGCAGGAGGATCACTTAAGCCCAGGAGTTCAAGGCAGCAGTGAGCTATGCTTGTACCACTGTACTCCAGTCTGGGCGGCAGAGTGAGACCCTATCTTTAAAAAATAAAAATAAATTTGCAATATTTTGTACATAATTTGTTCAAGTGTGTTTTAACACACTTTAAGCTCAGTGAAATTGTTGTAATTAGTATTGTCTTTTTGCTGCTTCAAGTCAGGTGTTTATATCCTAGAAAAATATAGGAAGAAGGCCAGGCACGGTGGCTCATGCCTGTAATCACCCTAGCACTTTGGAAGGCCGAGGTGGGTAGATCACTTAAGGTCAAGAGTTCGAGACCAGCCTGGCCAACATGGTGAAACCCCTTCTCTACTAAAAAATACAAAAATTAGCCAGGTGTAGTGGTACATGCCTGTAGTCCCAGCTACTCAGGTGGCTGAGGCACGAGAATCACTTGAACCCAGGAGGCAAAGGTTGCAGTGAACTGTACTCCATTGCACCAGAGATTGCACCACTGTACTCCAGTCTGGGCAACAGAGTAAGACTCCATCTCAGAAATAAAATAAAAATCTAGGAAGAAAGAAGGATGTACACCAAAATACTATTGTTATCTGAGATAATTACAGATGTATTTAATGCTGTTAAAAAAACACATACAAAATAATTTTAAGTACTTTTTTATAAAGTCTATAATCAAATTTGTTTTTTCTATGAATCAAAAACATGCTCAAAGTAACAAAATAATCTCTGGGAATTACCCCTTTCCCCTCCACCCCTCATCATTATTTTAAATCGTATTTCTTCTCTTAATAAATGACTTTATTAACAATGAACTGAAAGAGTAAAATGGAATTTTAGTATAAATAAAAGTAACAGTGGATACTCAAGGGAATTTTTTGATACCTTTGAGGCGGGATACTTCCCTTGACCTCTTCACAGGACTTGTGAAGGGGTGGCTCGTTTACTCAGCCCGAAGCTCTGAACCCCTCAAGAAGGGGGAGCACACAGGTGAGCAGGTGTAGCAGCCGGAGCGAACAAATGCTGGAACCATCCGGTCACTTCTTTCTGGTAGGATCAAGCTTCGAGCAGTCCCCATGGCAGCGTCCAAGCGTGTTACAATGTTTAGCTTTGCCATCCGGGAGCGTGTGTCTGTGACCCCCAGAGCCCGAGAGGGCATGTGTTACAATCAGTGCTCTTTTAGTGTTTGCTGTCCGCAGATGGCTAAGTGTTCAGTACCTCAGTGGAGGGTGAGGGTCACAGCCCTTTTTTTTTTTTTTTTTTTGAGACGGAGTCTCGCTCTGTCGCCCAAGCTGGAGTGCAGTGGCGCGATCTCGGCTCACTGCAAGCTCCGCCTCCCGGGTTTACGCCATTGTCCTGCCTCAGCCTCCCGAGTAGCTGGGACTACAAGCGCCCGCCATCTCGCCCGGCTAGTTTTTTTTTTTTTTTTTTTGTATTTTTAGTAGAGACGGGGTTTCACCGTGTAGGCCAGGATGGTCTCGATCTCCTGACCTCGTGATCCACCTGTCTCGGCCTCCCAAAGTGCTGGGATTACAGGCTTGAGCCACCGCGCCTGGCCGGGTCACAGCCTTTTATACTCTTCCATCTTGGTACTCAAGTTCTTGTCCAGCATCCAGGAAGAATCAGGTCATACGAACCAGTTGAAGGGTGGTGTATGCGGATTGTTTTACTGAGCGATGGAAGTGGCTCTCAGTGGGAAGGGGAGCTGGAGAGGGATGGAGTGAGCAGATTAATCTTCCCCTGGAGTTTGGCCATTGCTGGCCAAACTCTTCTCTGAAGTCCTGCCATCAAGCCATCCCTCTGAAGTCAAGCTGCTTTTCTCCAACTGCTTCTTCTCTTCTCTCCTTGTCTGCTGCTCCGCTCTGCTCTCCTGCCAGTGGAGCTTGTGGGTTTTATGGGTACAGGGTGGGGATGGGGCGGGCCGGGGTCCCGGTTTTGGAAAAGGCAATATTTGGGTGGGAAAACGGGGATGTGAAGTTCTCATTTAGGGCTGCAGGTCCAGGCTTGAGGGTGGAGCCCTCACGAGGGACCACTCCCTTTTCCACCTAGTATTTCTCTGCTTCTTGTTTGTATCACCTTCGCTTTCAGATTCTTATAGAAATTAATGTAAGTATCACGTGCCTTCTTGCCCATGTAGCGAATCTGGTATGAGACTGGAGTTTTGGCAGATTTTTCAAATTCTTCTGATCTTGCTTAGCAGTTTACATTTGGAATAATACATGGCAGACACCTTATTGCATGACAAAATTCTCAACACATTGTCATAGAATTCTAGAATAAAGAACTTTAAGGAACCTTTTTACCTCATTGCCCAGACTTGAAGCTAAAAAATACATATACTATTCATATGAGTGAGTATATTCTTATCCAACTCTTGAATGTTTCCTTTCCTTTATGTACCCATCCATTATGGCTAGGATCCTTTTCTACTCCCTTATTGATCCTTCAAAAACCAGCTCAATAACACTTCCTCTGAGAAGCTTTTTCAGAGTGTAAGAATTTTCTCTTTCCATTAAAATTATTTGAATATATTTTAATGGCTGGGCAATCCAGCTTAGAGATCACCATACTTTCATTTGTTATTTGAGGGCATTTAGTTTTTTGTTCTATATGTGTTATAATAAATAGCATAGTGATGACTGCTTTATGGAAAAGTCTTGGACTACCTTGTGGAATTATTGCATCAAAGGCTGTTGTTAAGCATTACTTAATTGCTTTTTGGGAAGATTTCAACAGTTTCTAATAACTCAGTGTATGAGTGTACTGGTCTCACTGCAGCTGCAGCAGCACTGAATATTATTGCTTCCTTAATCTTTACCATTTAGATTAAAATGGTATCCTGTTTTAATTTATAAGAAATGAATCTTGAAGTAGGACATAGAAAACTACACAGTCTATGTAGTCTTCCAAAGGAAAAGCATTTTGGAATAATAATAGTAGTAGTTTACTCTGTGCTAGGTACTGTTTTAAACACTTTCATACATTAACTTACTTAATTCTCACAACAACCATATGAGGTAGGTACATTATTCATTTTTGTACCGATAACAAAACTGAGCTCAAAAAGGTTAAGTAAGAAAGCATGGGTCATAGACACTCAGATTAACTAATGATAGAAGGAAATACTGAGCAGTTAGGGAATTATTATTTGTGTTGTAATAGCAAAGGTATAGCTTGTTCAACCAGCACTGAGATTTTCCAAAAGAAGAAAAAAAATCCAGTAGATAATTGTGCTAATGGGACAGGAGAATTGAGAGAATTGAACTATTGCCATTCAACAGCCCCTCTAATTGCCCTCTGACTGAAGTTTTTGTTTTCTCTAAAGCAATTGGCAGCAGATTTAAAAACTTTCACATTCACGGTTAGTGAATTTAATTACACTTCTTCTAAGGACAAAGGCCAAAAGAAAACCAGTAAGTGGGCCGGGCATAGTGGCTCACGCCTGTAATCCCAACACTTTAGGAGGCTGAGGCGGGCAGATCATCTGAGGTCAGGAGTTCAAGACCAACCTGGCTAGTTTCACCATGTTGGTGAAACTCCGTTTCTACTAAAATACAAAAAAGTAGCCAGGCATGGTGGCGTGTGCCTGTAATCCCAGCTACTCAGGAGGCTGAGGCAGGAGAATTGCTTGAACCCAGGAGGCAGAGGTTGCAATGAGCCAAGATCATGCCATTGCACTCCGGCTTGGGCAACAGGAGTGAAACTCTGCCCCCTCCCCCAAAAAAAAGAAAAAAAAAAAAAAGAAAACCAGTAAGTGTCAAAATAATTATATCTTGGGTGAGTACAATGTTAAAAGGAATAGTATTTAGTTAAAAATATTTAACATACATAGTTGTTGATGTGAAATATACTCATAATGTATTAAGCAAAAAATAATTCAAAAACCGGAATTGATGGTATGGTCCCATTTGGTTTAAAAAATATATTCCTAGAGGCTGGGCACAGTGACTCACACCTGTAATCCCAGCATTTTGGGAGGCCAAGGCGGTTGGATCACTTGAAGTCAGGAGTTCGAGACTAGTCTGACCAATATGGTAAAACCCCATCTCTATTAAAAATACAAAAAAAAATTAGCCAGGCCTGCTGGCGCACACCTGTAATCTCAGCTACTTGGGAGGCTGAGGCAGGAGAATTGCTTGAACCCGGGAGTTGGAGGTTGTGGTGAGCCAAGATCGCACTATTGCACTACAGCCTGGATGATGAGAGCAAAACTCCACCTAAGGGGAAAAAAAAAACCTATATATATATATATACACACACACACACATACACACACACACATAGATATATAGCCATAGAAAAGAAGTCAGGATGTGTATATACCTCCAAGGAGTTGAGATTGTTGGGGCTTTAACATTTTCTTTAACTGTATGTTTTTGCATCTCCTACAATGAATATTCTTGCTTTTGTAACTAAATAATGCAGTTTTTTTGGGGGGGAGACAGAGTCTCACTGTGTCACCCAGGCTGGAGTACAGTGGCACAACCTCAGCTCGCTGCAACTTTCGCCTCCCAGGTTCAAGCGATTCCCATGCCTCAGCCTCCTGAGTAGCTGAGACTACAGGTGTGCGCCACCATGCCTGGCTTTTTTTTTTTTTTTTTGGTATTTTCATAGAGATGGGGTTTCACCATGTTGGCCAGGCTGGTCTCAAACTCCTAACATCAAGCAATCCACCCGCTTCAGCCTCCCGGAGTGCTGGGATTACAGGTGTGAGCCACTGCACCTGGCCTAATGCAGTAATTTTTTATGAAAAGGGAGATGGAGAAAGGAAGTGGTCACTTGATTATCACAGTACAGTGCAGAGGGGATATGATGGTTTTTTGAGTAAGTGGTTCTGGGTCATTTGATATCTGGGTGAGAAAATACATAAATATTTTGACCCCTTTCTCATACCACAAAGAAAATACATTTCAGATAGATTATAGACTATATTGTTTAACCTTGTGAAAGGTTAAACAATTAAATTTTTGGGAAAAACAGAACAACTTTGTGACTTTGAAATGGGAGGACATTTCTTATTTATTTATTTATTTAGACAAGTCTCCCTGTCACCCAGGCTGCAGCTGCAGTGTGATGATGTGATCCTAACTCACCACAGCTCTCAATTCCTGAGTTCAAGTGATCTGCTTCAGCCTTCCGAGTAGCTGAAACTACAGATGTGCACCACCACACCCAACTCATTTATTTTTATTTTGTTTAGAAACAGGATCTCACAGGCTGGGCGCAGTGGCTCACACCTGTAATCCCAGCACTTTGGGAGGCCGAGGCAGATCGCGAGGTCAGGAGATCGAGACCATCCTGGCTAACACGGTGAAACCCCATCTCTATTAAAAATACAAAAAATTAGCCAGGCATGGTGGCGGGCACCTGTAGTCCCAGCTACTCAGGAGGCTGAGGCAGGAAAATAGTATGAACCCAGGAGGCAGAGCTTGCAGTGAGCGGAGATTGCACCACTGCACTCCAGCCTGGGTGACAGAGCGAGACTCCATCTCAACAAAAAAAAAAAAAGGAAAAAGAAAGAAACAGGATCTCACTATGTTGCCCAGACTGGTCTTGAACTCCTGGCCTCAAGCGACCCTCCCTCCTCAAACTTCCAAAGTACTGGGATTATAGGTGTGAGCCACTGTGCCAAGCCCCAGTTTATTAAATAGAACACAAAAGAAGTACTAATCAGAAAGAAAGGAAGTTTGGCTATGTTAAAATTAATAATTTCTGGTCAGCAAGGCTGTATTAAGAGTGAAAAAGTTGCTTCCAGAGTAGTAGAAGATATCTGCAGCATGTATGTCCAACAAAGGATTCATATGCAGAGTATAAAACAGACACCTGCAAATTAATAAGAAAAGTCCCATCAACTCAATAGAAACATGAGCAAAACAGTCACTTCATAAAAGAGGATATCCAATGGCCAATACGCATCTGAAAAGGTGCTTAACATCTTTAGTCATCAGGGAAATGCAAATTAAAACTACACTGCATACCCCACCTACCACAATAGCTAAAGTGAAAAACAATAGAAAATACTAAATTGTTGGAGGAGATGCAGTTCAACTAGAACTCTTGTACTGCTACAGGGAATATGTTTAGTACAACCACTTTGTAAAACTGTTTAGCAGTATCTGCTAAAGTTGAACACATGCACTTTGACCCATTGATCTCATGCCGAGGGCACGTTCTCAAAAGAAATACCCATACAAGTTCTCTTCCTCAGTTTTCACAATGTCATGTTTGCTGCAGTTATTGATCATAAAACTCACAAGGCCAGTAAGACTCAAGGTATAAGGAAATATATTCCACCTCTTGATGGAAGGAGTAGCAAAGTTAGATGCAAGGGGAAAGGTGGCAGAGAGGTATTATGCATTGGGGGTTGTTATTCTTTTTTTTTTTTTTTTTTTTTTTTTTGAGACGGAGTCTCGCTCTATCTCCCGAGCTGGAGTGCAGTGGCCGGATCTCAGCTCACTGCAAGCTCCGCCTCCCGGGTTTACGCCATTCTCCTGCCTCGGCCTCCCGAGTAGCTGGGACTACAGGCTCCCGCCACCTCGCCCGGCTAGTTTTTTGTATTTTTTAGTAGAGACGGGGTTTCACGGTGTTAGCCAGGATGGTCTCGATCTCCTGACCTCGTGATCCACCCGTCTCGGCCTCCCAAAGTGCTGGGATTACAGGCTTGAGCCACCGCGCCCGGCCTAGGGGTTGTTATTCTAACACTATACCATGTTGTTGCTTTCTCAGCTTCTGAGTATCTACCCTCTTTCTGCTAGGCAGTCTCCCTTCTCTGGCAGTGATCTTGGCCAAGACTTAAGACAACTTCGTGATAGGGTTTCACCAGGTCATCCACATGCTCCATGGGAAAAATCCCTTGCTTTGACAGCCCCTGAGAGTGCTAGTCGATCTCAGTGTAGCAGCACCTTTCTGGTTCACCATCAGAGAGGCAGGCATTTTTGTGTTTTCTGGAATCCCTGGCCATGAGTCAGCCCCCAGAGTAATAGTCCATTTAATTTTCTCAGGCATGAGTCAGGCTCCAGTCATCTCTCTCTCCAACTAAAGGAAACACTCTTCAAAGGTACACTTAATGCCCCCTTACTAGGCGTGATGTTGGAAGATGGCAATCTCCCACTCCTCTCCAAGTTGGAGATTTACAGCCTGACTACCACTCCCTCTAAAGAAACTCTTCCCTACTCTTACAAAAGCTTTTTCCTCTCAGATCCCATTTTATGACCCTTACCTAGCTAAGGAGTCTACAAGTTTTGCAACACCTTGTAGACTTGTGTCTAAACCATTCTTTTTATAAGTTCTACATAGAGAGATGTATGTCTCACCCTCAGTTCAGTTTCCTGTTGTCTATTATACCACTTCTCAAGCAAAACTAGGCAATTAGAGCCAATTCTATCCTAAAACCCCATTTGTTAGCAGTGTACACATATGATGTGTGGCTAATGTGTAGCAAAACACTATACACTGGTGTATATGTATGATAATAGAGGGTATGACAAAGTTCAGTGAGACCTCTCTACCTAACTGCTTGGTGACTGAATTGTGAAGGTTCATGACAGGTGTGAGGGGTGACTGTGACTATAAATCAGGTGGAGGGAGTTGTGTGAAATGAAGCTAGAGAGGTATGATGAGATCCATTTGTAAAGGCCCTAATGCTAGTATAACCCTGGGGCAAAAAGCAAATCTGTTAGTCTTCCTGTATGGAAAAGTACTGTAATTTCTATTCCACCACATTGTTGATATTAAATGAGTTAATATATGTGAAACTCCTTTGGAGAAACCATGTATAGTAGACAGTTAGGGTCCCCCCAAAATGTCCATGTTCCAATCCTCAAAAATGGCAAATATTTGCCTTCTGTGGCTAAGAGGACCTGCAGACATGATTAAGGTTAAGAATTTTTAAACGGGGAGATTAACCTGGATTATCCAAGTGGACCCAACCTAATCATGAGTCCTTAAAAGCAGAGGACCAGTCAGCAAGATAGTGGACTAAGAAGCTACAGGCCCTCCTCCTCCCACAGAGTCACCAAATTAATAGCAGTATACTGACCAGAATACCTCTGTGGGGATGCTAGAGGTCAGTTGAGACGCTACAGCACCAAAGTTACTGTAAAACTAAGAAGGGGGCTGGGTGTAGTGGCTCAAACCTGTAACCCCAGCATGTGGGGAGGACAAGGCGGGCGGATCACCTGAAGTCAGGAGTTCGAGACCAGCCTGGCCAACATGGCCAGTATTTTTTGTACTAAAAATACAAAAAAATTAGCCAGGCATGGTGGCAGGCACCTGTAGTCCCAGCTACTTGGGAGGCTGAGGCATAAGAATTGCTTGAACCTGGGAGACAGAGGTTGCAGTGAGCCAAGATTGTGCCACTGCACCCCAGCCTGGGTGACAGAGCGAGACTCCATCTCAAAACAAAACAAAAACCAAAAAGGGGGTACCAGCAAAAGGGATAAGAAAAGAAGGACATTATATAGTGATGGAAAAGTCAATGCTTTAAGAAAATATAACAATTTTTAATATTTATGCACCAAACCTCAGAGCACTTAAATATATGAAGTAAACTTTGACAGAATTGGAGATAGAATTACATAGCCACATAACAGTAGGAGACTTCAATACCCCACTTTAAAAAAAAAATGGGGAGAACAACCGGCAGAAGATCAATAAGGAAATAAAGAAATTGAACAACACAACAGATCAATTGGACCTAAAAGATATATACAAAACACCCCACCCTAACAACAGTAGAATATACATTTCTTTCTAGGGTGCATAAAACATTCTCCAGATAAACCACATGTTAGACCACAAAACAAGTCTTAACAAATTCAAGAAAATTGACATCACAATGGATTAAACTGGAAAGCAATGGCACAAAGAATACTGAAAAATCTAAAAATACGTAGAAATTAAACAACATACTACTCTTGACCAATAGGTCAAAGAAGAAGTCACAAAGCAAATTGGAAAATATCTTGAGACAAATTAGAATGGAAACAATATTTCAAAACTTATGAGATGCAACAAAAGCAGTGCTAGGAGAATTTTATAGCTATAAATGTGTACATTGAAAAAGAAGATCTCAAACCAACAACTTAACTTTACACCTTAAGAAACTAGAAAAAGATGAACAAACTAAATCCAAAGCTAGCAGAAGGAAATAATAAAGATTAGAGCAGAGCAGAGAGAAACTAAATAGAGAACAGAAAAACAGTAGAAAAAATCAACAAAACTAAGAGTAGCTTTTTGAAAGGATCAATAAAATTGACACCCCTTAGCTAGATTAACTTAAAAAAAGAGAAGACTGAAATAACTAAATTCAGAAATGAAAGAAGAGACAGTACAATTAATGCCAAAGAGATAAAAAAAGAATAGTATAAGTGAATACTATGAACAATTGTACAGCAACAAATTGGATAATCTAGAAGGAATAGATGAATTCCTAGAAATATATGACCCACCAAAACTGAATCATGAAGAAATAGAAAATCTGAGCAGACCAATAACAAATAAGAAGACTGAATCAATTCAATAATCAAAAACCTCCCAACAAAGAAAAGTCCAGGACCAGATGACTTCACTGGAAAATTCTGCCAAACGTTTAAAGACTAATTAACATTTATTTTCCTCAAACTCTTTCAAAAAATTGAAGAGGAGGACACACTTCTAAGCTTAATCTATGAGGCTATGATTACCCTAATACCACAGTGAAAGACACTACAAGAAAAGAAAACTACACACAAATCTCCCTGATGAATAGTGATGCAAAAAATCTTCCACAAAATACTAGCAAACAGAATAGCACATAAAAAGGATTATACAGCACAACCAAATAAAATTTATTCCTGGACTGCAAGGATGGTTCAGCTGGTGAAAATCAGTCAGTGTAATACACCATATTTACAAAATGAAGAGCAAAAGCCACAAGATCATTTCAATGGATGTAGAAAACACATTTGACAAGATTCAGCACCCTTTTATAATAAAACACTCAACAAACCAGGAATAGAAGTAAACTACTTCATCATATTAAAGGCGATTTATACGAAGTCTACAGCTAACATTATACTCAATGGTGAAAGACCGAAAGTTTTTCTTCTAAAGTAAGGAGGAAGGCCAAGATACCCACGCTGGTCACTTCTATTCAACATAGTTTTAGAATTTCTAGCCAGAGCTATTAGACAAGAAAAAGAAAAGTATCCAGATTGGAAAGAAATAAGTAAAACTACCTCTGTTGGCAATTAACATGATCTTATATGTAGAAAACCACAAAGATTTCACCAAAAAACCTATTAGAATTAATAAATGAAGTCACCAAGTTGCAAGATACAAAAACAACACAAAAATTAGTTGCATTTCTGTACACTATCAATAAACAATCTGAAAAGAAATTAAGAAAATTCCATTTACAATAGCATCAAAAAGAATAAAATACTTAGGAATAAACCTAACCAAGGAGGTAAAACACTTGTGTGCTGAAAATTATAAAACATTGCTGAAAGAAATGAGAGAAGACACAAATAAGTTACAAGACATCTTGCGTTCATGGATTGGAAGACAATATTGTTAAGATGTTCATACTACCCAAAGCAATCTGCAGATTCAATACAATCCGTATCAGAATTCCAGTGGGGGCCAGGCACAGTGCCTCATGCCTGTAATCCCAGCTCTTTGGTTGGCCAAAGCGGGTGGATCACTTGAGCCCAGGAGTTTGAGACCAACATGGGCAACATGGCGAAACTCAATTCTACATAAAAATACAAAAGTTAGCTAGATGTCATGGCATGCTCTTGTAGCCCCAGCTACTCAGGAGGCTAAGCTGGGAGGATCTATTGAGCCTGGGAGGTTGAGGCTGCAGTGAGCCATGATTCCACCACTACACTCAAGCCTGGGCAACACATCGAGACCCTGTCTCAAAAAAAAAAGAAAAAAATTCTAAAGACATTTGTTATAAAATAGAAAAATTCATCCTAAAGTTCATATGGAATCTCAAGGGACCCTAAATGGCTAAAACAATTTTGAAAACAGTAACAAAATTGAACGACTCACAAATTCTTATTTCAAAAATTATTACAATGAGACAGTAATCAAACTGATGTGTTCTGTCATAAAGACAGACAAATAGACCAATGGAATAAAATAGAGAGCCAGAAATAAATTATCTTATATATGCTCAAATGATGTTTGACAAAGGTACTAATAATAGACAATGCCAAAGGATAGTTTCTTCAACAAATGATATTGGAATACTGGGTATCTGCATGTAAAAGAATGAAATTGGATCCTTACCTTACACTGTATACAAAAATTAACCCAAAGTGAGTTAAAGACATTAACATAAGATCTTGGCTGGGTGCAGTGGCTCACTCCTATAATCCCACAACTTTGGGAGGCCAAGAAGGGTGGATTGCTTGAGTCCAGGAGTTTGAGACCTGCCTGGGAAACATTGCAAAACCCTGTCTCTACAAAAAGTACAAAAAATTAGCTGGACATGATGGTGTGCCCCTGTGGTCCCAGCTCCTCAAGAGACTGAGGTGGAAGGATCTCTTGAGTCCAAGAGCAGAGGTTGCAGTGAGCCAAGATTGTGCCACTGGCTGCACTCCAGCCTGGGCAACAGAGCAAGATCCTGTCTGGGAAGAAACAAAACAAAACTCATTAACATAAGATCTAAAACTTTAAAACTCCTAGAAGAAAATGCAGGAGCAAGCTTCATGGCATTTGACTTTGCAATGATGTTTTGGATATGACAACAAAAGCACAGGCAAGAAAAGCAAAAATAGACAAATGACACTACACTAAATATATAAATTTTGTGCATCAAAGAACACAATCAAAGTGTTCTTTGGGGAAAATAATTGCAAATCATATCTCTGATAAGGAGCTAGTATTTAGAATATAAAGAACTACAACTCAACAACTGAAAAATCAAAAAATCCAATTAAAATATGGGCACAGAACTTGAATAGACATTTCTCCAAAGATGACATACAAATAAATAAGCATATGAAAAGACACTCAACATCACTAATTATTAGAGAAATGCAAATCAAAACCACAAAAAGATGTCACCCATACCCATTGGGATGACAACTCAAAAAAAAAAAAAAACACAGAAAATAGCAAGTGTGGACAATTATGTGGAGAAATGAAACTTGTGCACTGTGTTGGGATGTGAAACAGTGTGACCACTATAGAAAACAGTTTAGGGGTTCCTCAAAAAATTAAAATTAGAACTACCATATGATCTAGTGATTCCATTTCTGGATATATATCCAAAAGAATTGAAAGCAGGATCCCAAAGAGATAGCAGGGTCTCAATCCCATGCTCATGGCATTGCTATTCACTACAGTCAAGAGATGGAAGCAACCCAAATGTCCCTCCATGGATGAATGAATAAACAATATGTATTATATACATACAGTGAAATATTATTCAGCCTTAAAAAGGAAGGAAATTCTGTCACATTCTATAACATGGATGAAACTGGATTGAGGACATTATGCTTAATGAAATAAACCATTCACAAAAAGATAAATGCCATATGATTGTGCTTATATGAGGTATCTAAAGTTCACAGAAACAGAAAGTAGAATGGTGGTTACCAGGAGATAAGGGGAAAGGGAAAACAGATGTTTAATGGGTACAAAGTTTCAGATTTCAGGGGTGAAAAAGTTCTAGAGATCCGTTTCACAGCAATGTGAATATACTTAACACTATTGAACTGTACAATCAAAAATGGTTCAGATTGTAAATTTTATGTTTTTTACCACAATTCAAACAACATAGGTAAATACAAAAGAGAACTCTTCGTAACTATGGTCAAAGAAAGTGATGTAACAACAGAGGAGTCAGAGAGATGCTGGTTTTAAAGATGGAGGCAGGAGGTTATGAACCAGGGAACATGGGTGGTCTCTAGAAGCTGGAAAAGGCCAAGAAATGTGTTCTTCCTTATAGCTTCCGGAAAGGATCACAGTGCTGCTAAAACCTTGATTTTAGGACTTCTGACCTACAACACTGTAAGATAATAAATTTGTGTTGTTTTCAGCCACTAAGTTTGTGATAATTTGTTACAGCAGCCACAGAAAACTAATACAGCATGTCAGCTTTGAGTGACAGGGTAATGCAGCACAGACTCTGGAGCTCAATTGCTTAGGTTCAAATGCTAACTCTGCCACTCTCTAGCTTTGTGAACCTGTTTACTTCACCTATCTGTGTCTCAGTTTCCTCATCCACAAATTGTTTTCTGGGGTGGGGGTGGGGGATGGAGTCTCACTCTGTGGCCAGGCTGGAGTGCAGTGGTGCCACCTCGGCTCACTGCAGTCTCTGCCTCACAGATTCAAGTCTTTCTACTACCTCAGCCTCCTGAGTAGCGGGGATTACAGGTGCATGCCACCACACCCAACTAATTTTTATATTTTTAGAAGAGATGGGGTTTCACCATGTTGGCCAGGATGCTCTTGATCTCGTGACCTCGCTATCCGCCCACCTTGGCCTCCCAAAGTGCTGGGATTACAGGCATGAGCCACCGCATTCGGCCTGTTTCTGTTCTTATTGTTTTTATGAGACGGAGTCTCACTCTGTCATCCAGGCTGGAGTACAATGGTGCAATCTCGGCTCACTGCAACCTCTGCCTCCCCAGTTCAAGCGATTCTCCTGCCTCAGCCTCCCAAGTAGCTGGGATTATAGGTGCCTGCCACCACGCCCAGCTAATTTTTGTATTTTTAGCAGAGACAGGGTTTCACCATGTTGGTCAGGCTGGTCTCGAACTCCTAACCTCAGGTGATCCACCCACCTCAGCCCCGCAAAGTGCTGGGATTACAGGCGTGAGACCATGTCCGGCCTATAAATTGGGGTTATTAATAGTACCTCATGACGTAGTTGGGAGGATCAAGGGAGTTAAGTCGCCTAAGGTACCTAGTACAGTTTCTAGTAGACATTAAGTAGTCAATACGTTTTACCATTACTATACTATTCAACATGACTAAAGAGCCATACAACTGCAAGTTTCTTCTTTTATATTTATTAGTGTTACTATTCTGTGAAAAAAGATGAGTCCCAATCTGATATGCATAAAGTGTTTGTGTAATTCACTTTGCAAAAAATAATTTTTTTACACCAAGCTATATTAACCAAACCTCATTCTTAAACTTTTGGGGTCATTTTTCTCCTGATGAGATAAGGCATACTAATAGGCACAAGGCCCACTATGCTTCTTTAGCCTTTTCAATAGTTATTCTCCTAAAATGCCTCGTGTATTCAGGCCATCCTGACTATTACTGGTTCCAGGATATACTCTGTGCTTTCTAATTTCACCACATTGTTCTGCACATTCTTTTTAGAGGGCTGTTGGTTCTGTACTGGTAGAAAGTTCACTGGCATCTGTGAGAATGTATATGTACTTCTGCATTTAGAATTAGATCCTGGAGTGATTCAGGAATGGTAAACTAACCTGTGCGCCAATTTACAAATTCCTTTCCTCTCGTTTAATTTTCACCTCCACCCTGACCTCCAAATGCTCCTAGAGCCCTTAAGGGAAGAAATAGGAGGTATTACAAAAAAAGTAGGAGGTCCTCTCTAGATGTCTAGATCACTGTGTTGCCTACTCAGCTTCACTCTGGTAGAAAGGGGGAAAAGTCAACTGACTTGAGAGGACACATGGTCTCTGAGCCATCTTTGTGCCATGATTGCTGTCCCATTTTCCCTAAGAGCTGGATGGATTTCACCAGTTTTTACATGAGTAATATGACATTTTGGAGGGTTGGGCTGTTGGAGGGTTTTTTCACTACCCACCCATCAGAAGTGGGTTGAGAAGCCACTTTTGGCTTCTCAATTGTAATTAAGATTGTTAAGGTGACTTTACCCTGTTGGTGTGTAACTAATAATACAGCCTCCACGAGATGTAAATGCTCTTTTAATTAGCATGGTAAAACAAAAGGGAAGATACACTCTTACACAAAGGAATAAGAAGCTTATTACACAAAACAGTTCAGGTTTTGTTTTGGGGTTTTTTTTACTTTTCATTTGGAATGTTTAAACATATACAGATTAATATAATATACATTGATAAATTCCATGACCTAACTTCAACCCTTATGGACATGCTGCCATTCTTGTTTATCTAGACCACCACTCATTCCCAGTCCCCGCTAGATTTTTTTTATGGTCCTATCCTTTTGAGGTGAATGTTTCTACATTGAAATACACACATATTTTTAACTGTACAACTTTGACAAATGATATGCCTATGTGAAGCACTCCCTTGTCAAGATATAGAACATTTCCATCATCCCAGAAATTCCCTTGTGTTATTTTCTGTCAATCCCTCCTCTTTTCAGATGCAAGACCATAGTTTTGCCTATTCTAGAACAACATACAAATGGAATTATGTAGGATATACTCTGTTGTGTCTGGCTTTTATCACTATAATATCAGAGCTTTCTGTGCATGGTGGCATGTATAAGTAATTCATGGCTTCCCATTGCTGAAATGTATTCTATTGTATGATGTCATCAACAACCTCCAGGATGGCACCTTTTTAGTCCCCTCCCAAAATGAATAGGTGACTAAATATTGATCTGTGTTACCAATAGGACATAGATGAAATGACGATGTGTGACTTCTGAGGCTAGGCCATAAAAGACATTGCTGCTTCCACCTGCTTTCCCTGGGATCACTCATTTTGGGGAAGGCCAGTCACCATGTCATGAGGATGCTAAAGCAATCAGCAGAGAGGCCCATATGGGGAGAAACTGAGGTCTCTTGCCAACAACCAGCACTGTGTAAAATAGATCTGCAGTCATTGTCAAGCTTCCAGCCTGGCCAAATGTTAACTGCAACCTCATGAGGGACTTCAAGCCAGAACCACCCAACAAAGCTGCTCCTGAATTCATGACCTACAGAAACTATATTCATGGGAGATACGGGTCTGCAGTTTTTCTTGTAATTTGGCATTAGGGAAATGCTGATCTTATGAATAGTGAGTTAGAAAGTGTTCCCTCTGCTTCTATTTTCTATAACAGTTTGTAAAGAACTGGTATCTTTTGTTCTTTAAATCCTTGGTAGACTTCACCAATGAAAACATCTAGGCCTGGTAATTTCTGTTTGGAAGGTTAATTATTGATTCAATTTTTAAAATAGAAAGACCTGTTCAGATTATCTCTTTTTCTTTGTGTGAGTTTTAGTAGATTGTGTCTATGCAATAATGGGCAGTGGCCAGGTCAAAGGTGGAACAGGACACAACCAGCAGAAAAGCCCTGAGGCAGGAAAGAGCTTGGCATGTTAAAGTAAGGGAAAAGTGGCCCTTTTGTCTGGAACCTAGTGAGCCATAGTGGGAGTGAGACAGGAGGTGGGAGCATCAGGCACAAAGAGACTAGACCAGTGAGCTTTGCCTTGACAGAATTTAGGACTCTATCTTAGGGCAATGGAAAATCACTGACAGCTTTTACGAATCTCCTTGAATCTGAGATGTAGCCACATTCTGAAGTCCTCATTCTCTTTAAGATCTGCATTCTGCAAAGCCAAAAAATCTGTCTGGGGAAATTCAGCAATGACCAGTATGAGAGTAGATCAACAGGCAAACATTGATTTCTATTTTTTGGCACAGGTATTAAAGCAGTTGTTCTCAACACTGGCCTCAAAGGGAATCACCTGGGGAGTTTTGAAAATTCTTACTTCCTTGAAACCCCAAGTTTAGAGACTTGATCTAACTTGTCTGAGATAAGGTAGGAGGATTTCTAAGTGCTTCTCAGTGATTCATCTGTGGAGCCAAGGTTGAGAACCACTAGCAGGGAAGCTAGAATGTTCACAGATTTAATAATTTGTATTCTACTATGTATGCATTCATTTTCAGAAAGAAGTTTTAAAAATAGCTAATATGTTTGCCAGGAACTATACTTAGTGCTTCAAACAGGTAGGCTTTTTTAATGGTCATGACAACCCCTCAAGAATTTTCTTACATACAATTAAATTTTTTAAATCTTACTTTCCCCCATTGGATAGATAAGGAAATTGAGATATAGAATTTGAATAATTTGCCCAAGGATTCATCACTAATAAACAGAAGAGCTGGCATTTGAACTCAGGAAGTATGGCTCCTAAGTCCTCTTTTGCATCTACTGTTCCCAAACCTCTATTTATGGAGTCAAAATTAAGATGACAACCTGCCTGCTTTCTACATTGCCAGCACAAGGAAAGAGAACTGCTTCTTTTAATTCAGGTCCTCCAAAAACCAGACCCAAGCCCAACGGGAAAAGTCATAAAATACTAATCTCCACCAAAAGGGAAGAAATTTTATATTTATATATTTTAAACCACATAATGAAATTCAAGTGTTATAAAGAAAATTGCTAGAAATATAAAATGAATTATATTGGTAGGTAAACTGAAAAAGAAGTAGGTCACTGTAGTGGCCTAGAAGGTGAAGTAGAAGAACTCCCTCAAGGCATACAGCAAAAAAAAGTGATATGGAAATTAGGAGAGAAAAAATAAGCAACTGGAGGAAAAAGTCGAGAGGTCTAATATATAAAATTATAGGCATTCTAGATACACAAAAGAAACATTGCAGGAAGGCTAAAGACCTAATTTTATAAATTAAAAGAGCTCCCAGAAATCCAAGGTAGACTAAATTGATGAAAAATGATATATACAAAATCAGGTAAAATTCCTGAACTTTGAAGAGCAAATTATTATTTGCTACCATTTAAAAGAAAAGTTGTCAAAAAAGAAAAGAATCAGACTTGCATTGTACTTTGTTGGAAACCTGAAAGCAGTAGAATATCATCTTTAGAGAAAAGGCAAAATTCTCTACTTAGCCATGATATGTGAAGTATATCCTAAGCCCCTGACTGGCTGAATGGACCCCTCTTGGCCAAGGAGAACCCAGAAAAACTAAAAATTGAATTTCTAGGCCATGACAAGACAGGAAGTCAGTCACAGTCACACCTCAGTATACCCCTTTGTTCATTAACTGTTACCAGATCTTTTCTTTCTTCTTCTTTTTTTTTTTTTGGAGATGGAGTCTTGCTTTGTCACCAGGCTGGAGTGCAGTGGCACAATCTCAGCTCACTGCCATCTGCCTCCCGGGTTCAAGCGATTCCCCTCCCAAGTAGCTAGGACTACAGGCATGTGCCACCATGCCCAGCTAATTATTACTATTATTATTATTATTATTATTGGTATTATTATTGGTATTTTTAGTAAAGACAGGGTTTCACCGTGTTGGCCAGGATGGTCTCGATCTCTTGATCTCATGATTCACCCGTCTTGGCCTCCCAAAGTGTTGGGATTACAGGCGTGAGCCACCACGCCCGGCCCTGGATCTTTTCTTAAGAGTTAAATAGAAAGCAGCCTTGGAAAACAAAGAATGGAAAACCCTTCCACTAACTTCAGCTTCAACCACCACCCGACACCATGGCCAGACTCCCCTCCCTTGTGCAGTATAGACATGGCAGCTTACCAGTTTCACAAAGTATTCCTTCTTGATGAATAACCACTGACCATGGGCTGTTTCTGGCCGATTTACAGAGGCTACCCACACAGCACCTCTGTGTCCTAAGTTTCACATTTTGATGTATAGAGCCTAATTTTACTGCATTTTAACGTTAAGTCACCACCCCAAAGTGAACGTATGTGACATGTATGTTTGCTTACCATGCATTACCACAACCCCCCGCCCTTCATGAATATTTATAGTTTCTCCTTTAGCCTGTTAAATATGTGTTTAGCCAACCCATTTAGCATAAAACTTTTGGTCTTAGCTGGAGGCTCTGCTTCCCAGACTACGGGTTGCAGCCCTGCTCAAGAAATAAAGTTCTCCTTTCCAGATTTATAGATCTCATGGTTTTTAGGTTGACAGATGTAATTAATCTGTCAAAGGAAAAAAAGGTCTTTGAGAATGTGCAGTAATACATAGGTTGACAGATATAATTAATCTGTCAAAGGAAAAAAAGGTCTTTGAGAATGTGCAGTAATTCAGAGGGCCACTCACATGACTCGTCTGAGAAAGATATTAAAGAAAAGACAACAATTAATCTGTACAAGCACCTCAAAATCGAAGAGGGAAAAAACAGAATGAGCAAAAATACACCCTGCCGTGTATATGCATAGTTATACATAAATGAATAAGAATATACTGGGTGTATTATTCTCACACTGCTATAAAGAACTACCTGAGGCTGGACGTGGTGGTTCACACCTGTAATCCCAGCACTTTGGGAGGCCAAGGCGGGCGGATCACCTGAGGTCAGAAGTTCAAGACCAACATGCTGAAACCCTGTCTCTACTAAAAAATACAAAAAAATTAGCCAGGCATGGTGACGGACACCTATAATCCCAGCTACTTGGGAGGCAGGAGAATCGCTTGAACCCAGGAGGTGGAGGTTGCAGTGAGCCGAGACGGTGCCATTGCACTCTGGTCTGGGTGACAGGGCGAGATTCTGTCTGAAAAAAAAAAAAAGAATGTAAATATAAAAGCTGTTCAAAAGATTAAAATGATGAAGTTAACAAGATAGTGGGCAAAATATCTCAAGCAAATGCAAACAAGAAAGCAGAAATGCCACCAATAATATAAGAGTAAGTGGAATTTAAAATAAAAAACACTAAACAGGATAAAGATTGACATTATGTAATTTTTAAAAGGCACAATTTGGCCAGGCGTGGTGGCTCGTGCCTGTAATCCCAGCACTTTGGGAGGCCAACACAGGCAGATCACTTGAGGTTGGGAGTTCGAGACCAGCCTGGCCAACATGGTGAAATCCCATCTCTACTAAAAGTCTAAAAATCAGCCAGGCTTGTGACAGGTGCTTTTAATCCCAGCTACCCAGGATCCTGAGGCAGGAGAATTGCTTGAACCCAGGAGACAGAGGTTACAGTGAGCCGAGATCGTACCACTGCACTCCAGCCTGCGTGACAGAGGGAAACTCTGTCTCAAAAAAAATAAATAAAAAATAAAAAGTACAATTTATGCAAAAGGTATAATTTTATTGTGCTTATTTTATTTATTTTTTCAGAGGCTGGGTCTCATTCTGTCACCCATGCTGGTAGGCACTGGCATCATCATAGCTCATTGCAACCTTGAACTCTTAGACTTGTGATCCTCCTGCCCCAGCCTCCCAAGTATCTAAGACTACAGGCATGTGACACCATGCCCAGCTAAATTTTATTTTATTTTATTTTTATTAATTTTGTAGAGACAGGAGCTTGCTATGTTGACCAGGTTGGTCTTGAATTCCTGGCCTCAATCAATCCTCCTGCCTTGGCCTCCTGAAGTGTTGGCATTACAGACATAAGCCACCACACCTGGCCTGAAAAGGTAGAATTTTAAATTCTCTACACCAAACATCATACTGGTAAATCATGTAAAGCAAAAACATTAGAAATGCATAATATAGATAAGTATTTAGTGGCAGACATAAGTGTATTTCTCTTAGAATTGATCAATTCTAGGGGAACTGCACAATAAATTACCTTGCTTTAATGGCTACATTTAGAATCTTGTATTTCTCTAACAGACAATATTCTCTCTTTTTTTTATATGTCCTTAGAACATTTTTAAAAGGCACAATTTGGCCAGGCGTGGTGGCTCGTGCCTGTAATCCCAGCACTTTGGGAGGCCATATATCATGTATTTTCTCATGAAGACTATTTAAAAAAATAAATTTTTAAAAGTAGAGATACTAGTGACTACCTTCTCAGATAATAACATAATAAAAATTAGAGGAAAACCAAAGGTAAGTTAGAAACTATTTTGGAAACAGTGAAAAGAAGACTGCATACCAAAACTTATAGGACATTTGAAAACTGAATCCAGAATGAAATGTTTGCCATTAAATAAATTTATTATTAAATAAGAAAAAAAGGAACTAATTTTTTCATCTTAAAATTAAAAATTAGCAAAGTATACTGAGACATGAGGATTTAAAAAAAAAATCTAGTAGCCAAAATCAGTGAAACAGAGAACAAACAAAAAGAATAGAAAGTGTGCATAATTAAATAAGCTGGTTCTCTGAAAACAAAATAAATAAACTCATGAGTCTGATAAAGTAAAATGGATACAGCAAAAATAGACACAATTAGGCATGAAAAAGAAGACATACTACATATTCAGCAAAGCAGAAAATAATTATGAGACTACAAGGGGACTTCAAAAAGTTTGTGGGAAAAAAATGGATTAAAAGAAAAAAATAAACAGGAGGCTCACTTGAGGCCAGGAGTTTGAGATCAGCTTGGGCAACAAAGAGAAACCTTGTCTCTACAAAAAGAAAAAAGATACAAATAAAAATTACAAATTTTATTTCTCAACATGAGTTCTATCAAGTCCAAGACAGTTTTGTAAGCCATAGTACCAGCCATTTAGCCCATCCCTAAAGAACTGAGGGTCCTGGGAATTTAACCATGTTAATGTAGTCTTTTTTACATTATTTACTTAAGGAAAATGGGTTCCCTTTACAGACTTTTTAAGATAAATATACAAAAATAAGTAAGAAGGAGCCACATCAGGACTGTAAGGTGGATGCCTAATGATTTCCCATCAAAACTTTCACAAAATTGCCCTTAATTGATAAAAGGAATGAGCGGGAGCATTATTGTGGCAGAGAAGGGCTTCAGTAAAGCTTTTCTAGATATTTTTTCTGCCAAAACTTTAGCTAACTTTCTCAAAACACTATCATTGTAAGCAGATGTTGTTGTTCTTTGGCACTCCAGAAAGCCAACAAGAAAAATTCCTTGGGTATTTCAAAAAACTGATGCCATGACTTTGCTCTTGACCAGTCCACTTTTGCTTTGACTGGACCACTTCCACCTCTTGGTAGCCATTGCTTTGATTGTGCTTTGTCTTCAGGAGTGTACTGGTAGAGCCGTGTTTCATCCCTAGTTACAATTCGTTGAAGAAGGACGTCAGAATCTTGACCCCTCTTGTTTAACATTTTCATTGAAAGTTCTGCTCTTGTTCGTAACTGATCTGGTGCAACAGTTTTGGAACCCATGAAATGGAAAGTTTGCTCAACTTTTCAGTCAGAATTGTGTAAGCTGAACCAGTTGAGATGTCTATGGTATTGGCTATTGTTTGTGCTGTTATTCATCAGTCCTGTTCAGTTAGGGCACAAACATGATTAGTGTTTTCCTCAAAAATTGGATGATGTTCCACTGCAGACTTCATCTTCAATATCATCTCTTCCCATCTTAAAAGAAGCTACCCATTTGTACACTGCTGATTTCTTTGGGGCATTGTCCTCATATACCTTTTGGAAAGCATCAGTGATTTCACCTTTCTTCCAATCAAGCTTCCCCATAAATTTGATGTTTGTTCTTGCTTCAATTTTAACAGAATTCATGCTGCTTTGATTGGGGCTTTTTGCAACCTGATGTTGTATCTTTCTTAGTGCCTCAAATTAGATCCTGTTCAGACATGTTATAACAAGTTAGTACAAGTTTGCTTTGGTGCAAACAAATTTTGGAATTTGTGTATAGGTTTTTTTTTTTGTAATACACTTTTTTTTTTTTTTTTTTTTTTGAGACGGAGTCTTGCTCTGTCGCCCAGGCTGGACTGCAGTGGTGCAATCTCAGCTCACTGCAAGCTCCACCGCCTGGGTTTACGCCATTCTCCTACCTCAGCCTCCTGAGCAGCTGGGACCACAGGTGCCCCCCACCTTGCCCGGCTAGTTTTTTTGTATTTTTTAGTAGAGACGGGGTTTCACTGTGTTAGGCAGGATGGTCTCGATCTCTTGACCTCATGATCTGCCCGTCTTGGCCTCCCAAAGTGCTGGGATTACAGGCTTGAGCCACCGCGCCTGGCCGTAATACACATTTTTTATGAATCTTTTGAAGTCTTACCACCAGCAATTTTACAGCAACAAATTTGAAAGCCTTAAGCAAATGAATAATTTTTTAGTAAAATATTTTACCAAAAATTGGTACTCTGTATAAAATTGCAATCTTTACAAAAGAAATAGTGCTATGGACTAAATTGTGTCCCCTAAATATTCATATATTGAAACGCTAACTCCCAATATTTGGAGATAGGGCCTATAAGGAGGTAATTAAGAGTGGGACCCTAATCTGATAGAGTTGATGCCTATGGGAAAAGGGGGCTTGGCTCAGTGGCTCACGCCTGTAATCCCAGCACTTTGGGAGGCCGAGGTGGGCAGATCACAAGGTCAAGAGATCGAGACCACCCTGCCTAATATGGTGAAACCCTATCTCTACTAAAACTACAAAAATTAGTTGGGCGTGGTGGTGCACCCCTGTAATCCCAGCTACTTGGAAGGCTGAGGCAGAAGGATCACTTGAACCTGGGAGGCAGAGGTTGCAGTGAGCTGAGATCGCACCACTGCACTCCAGCCTGGCAACAGAGTGAGACTCCGTCTCAAAAAACAAAACAAAACAAAAACAAACAAACAACAACAAGAAAAAAAAGAAAAAATAAGAAAAGGAAGAGTCACTAGAGCTCTCTCTCTTGCTTTCTGCCATGTGAGGACACAATGAGAAGACAGTCATCTACAAGGAGAGTCCTCACCAGGAATTGAACCAACTGACACTTTGATCTAGGACTTTCCAGTCTCCAGAACTCTGAGAAATAAATTTTTGTTGTTCAAGTCACCCAGTCTGCAGTATTTTGTTATGATAGCCCAATCAGACTAAGACAGATTTTGGTTGCAGAAGTGGGGTGCTGATGTACAAATATCTAAAAATGTGGAAGTGGCTTTGAAACTGGGTTATGGATAGAAGCTAGAGAAACTTTGAGGTGCATGATAGAAAAGGCCTGGATTGCCATGAAGAGACGTTGGTAGATGCTCAATGAGTCCTAGATAGCCATGGCCAACCTAGTTTCTCCCCTCTTTTCTTCTTACCTGGAGTTCTCAGAATAATGATAGAATGTGATGGGAATGCGGTATCCTGAGATAGGGAGGACCTTCCCCAAACAGCCCAGGCCTTGTTTCTATCCCTCTTAGGAAATGTAACATCTTGAATTAGGGGGAGACTGACCAGGACAGCCTGAGCTTTGTTCCCTTCTCCTCTGGAATCAGGGTGTCCTTTAAAGCTTTTCCCAGTGATATATTTTTTCTCTGAAAGTATATGACCCAGTGTTAGCCACCTTTCTGTGTCCCTCACCTGTGGTGCAAGTGAGGCACATGTCGTTGAGACTCCATCCATCCCAGGCAGATTTTTTTAAGCCTTGGGGGAAAGCTCATGATGGATCCTAGGCTTCTTTTGCCCCTTGCTGCCTATCTGTAAGTAATAAATCTGTTTCATATAACCTGTTGCATGTTAGTGTGTTTTGTCTCATGGACTCGGTCCAGCATGCAGTGGGTGGAAGTATTCAGATTCCTTTTCCTGTTGGTTGGTATAATGGAGGATCTTTGCTGTCCTCCACATAGCGGAGTCCTCCCTTGAAATTGGTTATTGCCATTAAATAAATGTATTATTAAATAAGAAAAAACAAAAAGGAACTAAGTAAGACTGTTTGACAAAATTGGTGCAGTGAGCAGGGTCCAGTCTGACAGAACCATGACTTTATTGAAGAAACAGGAGGAGTTATATGCCTTAATACTCAGCCCTGGATAGAGATGTCAGCCTAGGGAAATAGGGTCTAAACATGCAACTGGATGATTTATGGGGAAGAAAGAATAACAAGTGAAATGTACGTTACATAACCCCTGCCCCTTGCCTCACAGATGTGAGGGAGCTGGTTGCATGGACTGAAGCAACAGGAAGAAATGTGGAAACAGGGAAGCATGTGCTCAGTCCCCTGGCTGTTGGGCATTTATGTAATCACTCATTCCTGGAGCTGGAGAGCTCAGGAACTGGGTACTCAGATGGACTCTGAGACACAGGGAACAAGAATGAAGTCCTCAGATGGTCTCTGAGGCATCTAAGAGGGAACCAACGAGTGCGACATGTGCCTTCATAGGAAGGGAAACTTATGATCTAAGGGACAGATATGGGGAAAAAACAAAGGACATATTATCTTGGCTGTCTTAGATAGTTGCTCAAGGAGAACAGAACATTTTGCTCTCCTGAAAAAAGTGGCACAAGTAGGGATGGGAACCAGGTCTCCATGTTCCCTTTGGAGGCCAATGGCCAATACTTCTGTCAAGATAAAAGGAGAAAAAATAAACCCATTGTATCAAGAAGTTTTGGAAGAATGTGGTAATCCGTGGTGCTTATCTGCTGGTAGAGTTTATCTCCTTATAGGTGGGACACTTTGGGCCATTTCCAGTGCTAGTGACCATGGTTACAACCACATGCCCCCAATCCTGTGCCTATAAAAACCCAAGACCCTAGCAAGCACACCCACAAGCTGCTGGACGTGGAGAGGAGCAGATCTGTGGAAGAAGACACAAGCGGCTGGATGAGGGCTGGCATGCCAGCTCACCATCGACCAAGAGACGAGGTGGAGTTTGGCCCAGGCAGTCGGAAAACAGCCAAACCGCTCAGTGGCCCAACTCCAGGAGAAAACCATCTCCCTTCTTGCTCCCCCATCAGTGGAGAGCCACTTCCACTCAACAAAACTTTGCACTCATTCTCCAAGCTCACGTGTGATCCTATTATTCCACTGCACCAAGGCAAGAACCCAGGATACAGAGAGCCCTCTGTCTTTACGACAAGGTAGAGGATGTAACTGAGCTGGGTGTAACAAGCCGCCTATAGATGGCAAACTAAAAGAGCACCCTGTAAAGCACGCCCACAGGAGCTTNATCCGTGGTGCTTATCTGCTGGTAGAGTTTATCTCCTTATAGGTGGGACACTTTGGGCCATTTCCAGTGCTAGTGACCATGGTTACAACCACTGAGTACATTATAGGCATTGACATTTTGGCTGCTTGTGACACACAGCATCACCACCACCTAACGGGTTATGCCTCCTGACAGCTAAGAATTCAAGCCTTAGCAGTGGGGCATATCCACTCCTGCCTGCCACTCAAGTGACTTAAGCTCCAATGGGTTATTCAACAAAAGCAGTGCTGCATACTAAGTAGAGAACAGGATATTATTGAGTTAATTCAAAATTTACTATGGACAAAAATGTTACAACCCATCCTGTTACAATGTAACAGCCCAATTTGGCTGGTCAAAAACACCTTCCAGGTATGAAGATTAACAATGGACTATCATATGCTGAATGTCAAGGCTACTTGGATAGGAAGACAAAAAAAAAAAGAGTATCCCAGATATGGTCAGGGAAAAATGTTTAACCTTGGCAGTACCCACTTATAAAAAGGAGGCCCAATGGCTCGTAGGCCACTTTGACCACTAGACACCGCATGTACCCTACTTGGATGTTTTTTGGGTTACCTTAGTCAAAGTGACTAGCAAACTTAACTTTGAATGGGGCCCTTTGCAGCAGAAGACCTTGGAAGTCATTTAACAAGCCATGGCTCAGGCACTACCTTGAAAACCTTTAGAGCCTGCTAACCTGATGAAATTACAAATGTTTGCAACCTCCATGCATGCTGATTAGAGTCTGTGGCAACAGAAAACTGCCACTGAGGTATATCAACCTGTGAGATTTTGGATATGTAAGTTACCTGAGACAGCCACCAGATCATCTTTTGAAAAGCAATGTCTTGCTTGTTATTGGACACCAGTGGAGACTGAGCAACCTATGGAAGAGGTGCCACATGCAACAATGCAACCTGAACTTCCCATTCTTACTAGGGTGCTCACAACCCCCCAAAATAAAATTGGATCAGCTCAACAAAGCTCCATTATCAAATGGAAACGGTACAGTCAAGATTGGAACCAACTGGAACTCCAAGGGACCAGTAGGCTCTATGAACAAATGGCTAGCTTACCAGAAAGGACCAAGGAATGTTTAAGGTGTGCTTTGACTCTTCCTGTGGCCACTTGAAGCCCAAGACTCAGAGGGTGCCTACTGACTGTATGACACAGTTTACTGATGACTCTGCAAAACAATAAGCAGATTGGGTCCACTGGGCTGGGGCTACCATCTGCCAATGTGGGGCCATCTTTTGACTGAGACTAAACATGAACATTTTGCCAATGGTCTGCACTAGGTGCAGTGGTGATGGCCATGCAAGCCACCCCTACAATCATATTCTGTTACATTTTCACTGATTCATGGGCTGTTGCTAACAGCCTAGACATCTGGTCAGGAGAATGGTAATTAAATGACTGGACTATTAAAGAACCCACTATTGGGGGACAAGAACTATGGCAACAGCCTTCTACCTGGAAGGGACAAATATACAGATGCTCCTCCACTTACAATGTGGTTATGGCCCAATTAACCCATTGTAAGTTGAAAAGATCATAAGTTGAAAATGCATTTAACACACCCTAACATATGGAATATCATAGCTTAGCCTGGCCTACCCTGAATGTACTCGGAGCACTTACATTAGCCTGCAGTTGGCCAAAATCATCTAACGTAAAGCTTATTTTATTTTACTTTTAATTTAATTTAATCTCTTTTTTTGAGATGGAGTCTCGCTCTGTTGCCCAGGCTAGAGTGCAGTGGCACAATCTCAGCTCACTGCAAGCTCTGCCTCCCAGGTTCACACCATTCTCCTGCCTCAGACTCCCGAGTCACTGGGATTACAGACACCCGCCACCTCACCTGGCTAATTTTTTGTATTTTTAGTAGAGATGGGGTTTCATCATGTTACAACAAGATGTTGAATATTTTGTGAAGTTTATTCAATACTGTACTGAAAGTGAAAAACAAAATGGTTGTATGAATACTTAAAGTATAGTTTCTACTGAATATGTATTCTTTTGCACCATTGTAAAGTTGAAAAATCATAATTCAAAACATCATTAGTTTGGTATGTCACTTGAGTAGATACTGGGACTACCACAGCTGCCCTTGAAAAGAACCTATGTCATGTTTTTGGATACCCTATGAGACTTCTTTCTGGTCAAAGAACATCCTTCACTCCCCCAGCAACATGACAATGAATACACTCTAGTGGGATATGAAGGACTTTACATGCACCCCATCATCTGCAGATGAATGGAGCTATTCAACAATGAAACAGTTGCCTCATAAAGCAACTGAAGAAAGAGCATTAAGGAACTCTTGTAGTGGGTTGGTACTTCCATTTGACTAGGGCAGTGTGGACACTAAACACTGCACTCCGTCACAAGAGAAACACAGCAATGCAGCATACGTTGGCAAACACTGAGTTTGTTTGGGGTGGAGGTGGACCAGGTAGCAGTCCAATTAGGCTGCACCTATGAAATTCCAATCTTAGTGCTCCTGGTCATTCATTTTCCTTTTTTCCTTTAAAGTGCAAATCTTGGGGGTGGTTTATGGTTCACACAATAGTGCTCCAGACAGTTTTCTAACTCTTATCGGGAAGTAATGCTTTCCCTGGGATCCTCCCTTCTATGGGATCCCACAGGGGTGGGTGACATCAGAATGTCAAGTTTATACAGAATGTGACTTCCTTTCCTGGCCAAAAGATTGACTGGCTCTGTCACGTGGGCAACAGAGCAAGACTCCATCTCAAAAAAAGAAATTAAGTTAAATTAAAAGTAAAATAAAATAAAATAAGCTTTATGTTAGATGATTTTGGCCAACTGCAGGCTAATGTAAGTGCTCTGAGCACATTTAAGGTAGGTCAGGCTAAGCTATGATATTCCATATGTCAGGGTGTGTTAAATGCATTTTCAACTTATGATCTTTTCAATTTACAATGGGTCAAACATCAAGGGCAATCAACAGATGCCTGCAGAGGTAGTGGGCTCGGGACAGGGACAGACAGACAAAGTCATTACACCAACTCAGAACAACCCCTGTCTGATAGGCAGAGAACATCTGAGGCTGAGGGAAGGAGAGAGGGGAACTAACCTGTCAATTCAGTCTTTCTATAGGATCATGGATGCAGAGACCTGCAAGCATGGGACCTTTGTGAGGTTTTCCCAAGCTGGGGACACTATGACATAGTGTTGGATTTGCCATCCTGGACCTTACTGTGTCACTGACCAGAGTGTCTTGTCCTGCCAGTGATCAACTATGCTGGCAATCCTAACACAATGGATTCTAGGCTTCTTTTGTCTTCCTCTGCGTATCCGTAAGTAATAAATCTGCTTCATGTAACTTGCTGCATGTTAGTGTGTTCTGTCTCACTGGCCTCAGGCAATTGGTAACACTGCAACCCAGGATGCAGTGGGTGTGGAAGTGTTTAGAATCCTATTCTTAGTGGCTGGCATAGTGATGATCTTTGTTGTCCTTTCTGCAGTGGGAGTCCCCCTTTGGGATTGGTTATTAGTGAACCTGCTTCACAATAGAAATATGAACATCAAAGGAGATTCTCTTCCAGAGAAGAAAAGAGAGAGCTGGAGAGAAGGCCTCCATCGTCTCAGATAATATATAAATAATCATGAGCAGAATATTGGCAGAAATACAGTGTTAAAGGCCATTCTGGTGAGATCTCAGATGAAAATCAGGAACATGTTATTGGAAACTGGGGAAAGGTGATTTTTGTTATGAAGTGGCAAAGTTGGCCAAACTTTGTTCTACTGTTTTGTGGAAGAAAAACTTGCCAGCAATGAAACTGGAATCTTTAGCTGAGGAGTTTTCTAAGTAAAGTGTTGAAGGTGTGGCTTGTTTCCTCCTGAGTACTATAGTAAAATGCAAAAGGAGAGAGATGAATTAAAAGGGAATTTTTTAAACAAAAGAAACAAAACTTAAAGATTTGAAAATTCTCAACCATCCATACTGCAAAAAAAATCAAACTTTTTTCTAAAGGGAACATCAAAGATATGGCTGGATTATCACTTGATAAAGAGTTTTGGGATTCTATTAGCAGAAACACTGCCAGTTTGAACTGAAGGGAATGGATATGGGATAAAATAAAGGCTGCCAAATTTTTGGAATTCTATAGCACAAGATCATAGAGCTACTTGGCTGCAAATGCTTGCTCTTCTTCAAGAAAAGGGGAGAATAACCCAAAGGTGATTTCAGTGATCACCAGGGCTGCAACTCCCACCACAGGTCCAGGAGGGAAGGATGTTTCCTATTGTGTTTCAGAAAGTGGGGTACTTACAGAGAGCCACATGGAAGGGACCCTGGCAGAAAGCCATAGGGGCAGGGCCCTGGGAGAGCCCAAGGAGTATGACCACCCCACAGAGCCATGGGGGTGATGCTGTCACCCCATGGGTCCAGAAGATGGGACCATCACTTCAGTGGATCTGGAAGATGGAGCATCAAACAAAAGAGGATTATTCTTTTTTTTCATTTCGACTTTTATTTTAGATTCAGGGGATATATGTGCAGGTTACATGGGTTTATTGTGTGATGCTCAGTTTTGGGATATGATTGATTCCAACACTGAGGTAGTAAGCATAGTAACCAATAGTTTGTTTTTCAACCCTTGTCCCCTCCTACCCTCCTTTGTGTAGTTTTCCATGTGTATTGTTGCCATCTTTATGCCCATGAGTACTCAATATTTAGTTTCCATTTATAAGTGATAACATGCAACATTTGTTTTTCTGTTTCTGCATTAATTAGCTCAGAAAAATGGCCTCTAGCTGTATCCATGTTGCTGCAAAGGACATAATTTCATTCTTTCTTACGGTTGCATGGTTCCACAGTTTTCCATGGTGTATATATACTACATTTTATTTAGAGGATAATTCTTTTTTTTTTTTTTTCTTTTTCTTTTGAGACGGAGTCTCGCTCTGTCACCCAGGCTGGAGTGCGGTGGCCGGATCTCAGCTCACTGCAAGCTCTGCCTCCTGGGTTTACACCATTCTCCTGCCTCAGCCTCCCAAGTAGCTGGGACTATAGGCGCCCGCCACCTTGCCTGGCTAGTTTTTTGTATTTTTTTAGTAGAGATGGGATTTCACCATGTTAGCCAGGATGGTCTCGTTCTCCTGACCTCGTGATCCACCCGTCTCGGCCTCCCAAAATGCTGGGATTATAGGCCTGAACCACAGTGCCTGGCCTAGAGGATAATTCTTTAGCCTTAAGGTCTAATGAAATTTGCCTTGCTAGGTTTTGGACTTGTTTGAGACCTACCACCATTTTTACTTTCCAATTTCTCTCTTTTGGAAGGGGAATGTCTATCCTATGCCTGGAGTATCATTGTATTTTGGAAACTTGTCTGCTTTTGCAAGTTGACAGTGGGAGAGGAATTTTGCCTCAGAATGAATCATACCTCAAATCTCACCTATATCTGATTTAGATGATGTTTAGATGAGACTGAACTTTAGACTTCAGAAATTATGCTGGAGTGAGTTAAGACCTTTACAGCTGTTGGAACGGACTGAACATACTCTGCGTGTAATATGAGAATGAATGTTGGGGATTAGGGATGGAATGCTATGAGCTGATTTGTTTCCCCAAAATCCGTATGTTGAAGCCCTAACCCCTAACATGACTGTATTTGGAGACAGGGCCTAAAAGGAGGTAATTAGGGTTAAATGAGGTAGTAAGGACAGAGACCTAATCCAATAGGGCTGGGGACTTATAAAAAGAAGAGACACCAGAGCTGTCTCTCGCTACTATGTGAGGACACAGTGAAAAGGTGGCCATCTAGAGGCCAGGGCTCAGGTGATCCTGCCACCTCAGCCTCCCAGGTCATGCCACCATGCCTGGCTAAATTATTATTTTGGAGACAGAGTCTCACTGTCACCCAGGCTATAGTGCAGTGACGTGCTCATAGCTTACTGCAGCCTTGACCTCCCAGGCTCAAACCATCCTCCCACCTTGGCCTCCTGAGTAGCTGGGACTACAGGTGCACACCACCACCCCTAGCTAATTTTTAATTTTTTTGTAGAGACCTGGTCTCCCCATATTGCACATAATGGTCTTGAATTCCTGGGCTCAAGCAATCCTCCCACCTTGACCTCCCAAAGTACTGGGATTATAGGCATGAGCCACCATGCCCAGTGTGAAGACGATAAAAAAAGAAAAAATCTACCACTTGAAAAGGCTCTGGTACCAGACCCTTTGACAACTTTTA
>NW_016804362.1:1474306-1477105 GCF_001698545.2 Rhinopithecus bieti
ACACACACACACACACACACACACACACACACACACACATATATTTAAAAAGATGATAGTTTAACTGGAGAGAGGATGGGTTATTTTTTAAATGGTGTGGCACAACTCGTTGCCCATCTGGAAGAAAATAAATTTAAACCAGTTATTTATCATATTCAAATATAAATTGTAGATAGAATATGACTGAACTTTTTTTTCTAGATATTTCAAGAAAATAAAATACCATATTTACAATTTAGGAGGGGAGAGACTTTTTTAACTACAAATGAAAACTCTGAAAACATACAAGAAATGGTAAACATATTTGCATTTAAAGAAACAAAAATAGGACAGGTGTGGCGGCTCACACCTGTAATTCTAGCACTTTGGGAGGCCAGCCTGGGCAACAGACCCTGTCTCCAAAATAATATATAAGAAATTAGCTGGGCATGCTGGCGCAGCCTTTAGTCCCAGCTACTAGGGAGACTGACACGGGAAGATTGCTTGTGCTCAGGAGGTCGAGACTGTGGTGAGCTGTGATCACATCAGTGCACTCCAGACTGGATGACAGTGACACTCTGTCTCAAATAAAGTAGATAGATAGATAGATAGATAGATAGATAGATAGATAGATAGATTATAGATAAATAGATGATAGATAACAAAAATAAAAATAAAAAACAAAAAAATCCCCTTAATGGTCAAAATTCCAAATCAGCCAGTCAATTTCTACAATATGTTACATACAGTTGGCAAAATCAACTGGAATTTTGACTGAAATTGTGTTTATCTATGTAGCAATTTTCAAATAATTGACATCTTAACATTATTTAGCTTTTTAATCCATAAACATTGTACGTCTCACTGTTTAAGTTTTTGTTGTCTCTCAGAAATACCTAGTAGTTTTCAGTGAACAGGTTGTTCCAAGGTGAACAGGTCTGTGCAAACTTACCCCCAAAGTCCAGAGTGTTATAAATAAACTTTCAGTGCCACAGAAGAAATCACACTTGAATGTAAAATTTTCTTTTTAATTCTCAGCAAGGCAAGGTACTTCTATAGAAGGGTGTGCCCTTACAGAAGGAAGAATGGTGAGCACACACTTGGACAAGGGAGAGGAAGGGGTTCTTATCCCTGAAGCAAGTGGCCCCTGCTGCTGTGTCATTCCCCTATTGGCTAGGGTTAGACCGCACAGGCTAAACAAATTCCAATTGGCTAAAGAGAGTGATGGGGTGAGTGGTTTGGTGGGAAAAATGGTTATGACAGAATGAGCCAGGGTGGAGCAGGTAATGGGAATGAGTCAGGGTGGAGCAGGTAATCAAAAAAGGTTGCTTTACGAGGAAGTTAAGTTTAAAAGTAGAAGGCAAAGAATTGAACATACTGACATATTGATTCTTTGAAAAGAAATTTAGAACTTATATCAAGAGGAAGCTAAGAGGCCAAAGAAAGAGGCTGATGGATCCAGTTTTTCAGAAAGAAACATTTAATAGAGACTTATGAACAGAAGCCATGTCCATGTCTTGAGCAGTAGGGAGATAAGATAGTGTCTCGCACCATTACTCCCAAGACCCAGGACTTACATACTGTAGGAAAAGCGTGACTCAGAAGGATGTGTGGGACAATTGAAGTACGATAACATTGTTACTGAAGTGCTGGGAAGGGAAGAGTGTGGTCCTTTAAATGATGAAGCGGGGAAGGGAGGAAGGAAACTGTTGGGTAGAGTAGGGCACAGTCCCTGACTAGGGCTCCGCCCCCATGGACCTATCTGAGGACAGGCATTCCTGCCTTGCAGCCCAAATGTTGCATTTCCCAAGACCATCTTGGCCCACCATGCCCCCAATCCTGTGCCTATAAAAACCCAAGACCCTAGCAAGCACACCCACAAGCTGCTGGACGTGGAGAGGAGCAGATCTGTGGAAGAAGACACAAGCGGCTGGATGAGGGCTGGCATGCCAGCTCACCATCGACCAAGAGACGAGGTGGAGTTTGGCCCAGGCAGTCGGAAAACAGCCAAACCGCTCAGTGGCCCAACTCCAGGAGAAAACCATCTCCCTTCTTGCTCCCCCATCAGTGGAGAGCCACTTCCACTCAACAAAACTTTGCACTCATTCTCCAAGCTCACGTGTGATCCTATTATTCCACTGCACCAAGGCAAGAACCCAGGATACAGAGAGCCCTCTGTCTTTACGACAAGGTAGAGGATGTAACTGAGCTGGGTGTAACAAGCCGCCTATAGATGGCAAACTAAAAGAGCACCCTGTAAAGCACGCCCACAGGAGCTTAGGCTGTAAACATTCACCCCTAGACACTGCCGTGGCGTTGGAACCCCATAGCCTGCCTGTCTGTATGCTCCCCTAGAGGTCTGAGCCGTGGGGGCACTGAAGAAGCCAGACAAACACCCATCGCACACCCTGTGAGGGTGACAAAGGATCCTTTCTGTTTCAACATCAAAGTTGTTTTGACCCAAGGGCAAGATTTACTGTAAGTACATGCTGTTACACAAGGAACAATAAACTGGAAATCGTAGAGGTCTTCCCAGAATAGGAGTTAATCAGAAGTCAACATGGCAGATTAGCATCCAAGATGGAGTTGCTTTGGCCTCCACAAAGATCTTGCTCATGTTTTGTTAATTGTGTCTTACGTATTTTATTTTATTTTTTTGGATGCTATTATAAATGAGATTGTGGACAGACACACTAGCTCACACCTGTAATCCCAGCACTTTGGGAGGATGAGGCAGGAGGATCGCTTCAGGCCAGGAATTTGCGATCAGCCTGGACAACAAGACAGACCCCATCTCTCCAAAAAAAAAAAAAAAAAAAA
>NW_016804362.1:1478034-1486369 GCF_001698545.2 Rhinopithecus bieti
TTTTTTTTTTTTTTTTTTTTTTTTTTTTTCAGTAGAATTGGGGTTTCACCGTATTGCCCAGGCTAGTTTCAAACTCCTGAGCTCAGGTCATCCGCCCGCCTCGGCCTCCCAAAGTGTTAGGATTACAGGCGTGAGCCACTGCGCCCGGCCTACAACTGATTTTTTAACATTAAAAATCTTATATTTTGTCCCAGCTACTCGGGAGGCTGAGGCAGGAGAATGGCGTGAACCCGGGAGGCGGAGCTTGCAGTGAGCCGAGATGGGGCCACTGCACTCCAGCCTGGGCGACAGAACGAGACTCTCGAGACTCTGTCTCAAACAAAACAAAACAAAACAAAACTTTTATTTTGTGACTTGCCAGTTTCAGTTTGTGGTTCTAGTAGGTTTTTTATAGATTTCTTAGGATTTCCTACATTAACTATCGTATCTTCTATGAGTAAAGAGAATTTTACTTCTTTCCAGTCTTTTTGCCTTTTATTTCTTCATCTTGGTGTATTACAATGTCTAGGACCTTAGTATAACGTTGAATAGAAGCGGTGAGAGCAGACGGCCTTGCTTTGTTTCTTATCTTAAAGGGAAATGTTCACTCTTTGACCATTATCATATTAGCTGTAGTTTTTCATAGATGTTCTTTAACAGATTGAAAAAGTCCTTTCTATTCATAGCTTACTGAGAGTTGTAATGAGTGTGTGTTGAATTTTGTCTTTTTTTCTGAATCTATTGAAATAATCTTATTGTTTTCCTCCTTTATTCTGTTAGTATAGTGAGTTGCATTCTTTGATTTTTGTTATTGTTGTTAAATCTATTCTGGATTACTGGAATAAACTCCACTTAATCACAGCATATCATCCTTTTATACATTACTGGATTTAATTTGCCAATTTAAAAAATCATTTTGTGTCTAGAGTTATCAGGGATATTGACCAGCAGGGTTTTTTGTTTGTTTGTTTTTTGTTTTCTTGTAATTTCTGCCTAATTTTGGTTTTAGGGTAATGCTGGCATCATAAAATGAGTTTTGGCGAGGCATGGTGGCTCACACCTATAACCCCAGCACTTTGGGAAGCCAGAGTGGGAGGAACCCTGGAGCCCAAGTGTTTGAGACCAGCCTGGGCAACATAGGGAGATCCCATCTCAATAAAAAATAGAGAAAATTTGCTGGGTGTGGTTGCGAATGCCTGTAGTCCCAACTACTTGGGAGGCTGAAGTGAGAGGAACGCTTGAGCCTAGGAGGTCAAGACTACAGTGAGATGTGATCATGCCACTGTACTGCAGCCTGGGTGACAAAGTGAGACTCTGACTCAAAAACATAAAAAAAAAAAATAAATAACATAAAATGAATTGAAAATGTTCCCTTGTCCTTAATCCTCTGAAAAACTTTGTGTAGGATTGGTATTATTTCTTCCATCAAATATTTGGTAAAATTCACCAGTGAAGTCATCTGGCTCTGAAACTTTCTTTGCTTAAAATTTATAAATCATAAATTCATTTAATAGCTATGGTGCTATTCAAATTTTCTATTTTTTGAGTCAGTTAAAGGAACTTTAAAATTCCTGTCTTTAAAGGAATTTTTCCATTTCATGTAGGCATTAATTCACGTAAGATTTTCTTTCATGGATTTTATATCCATGAGATCTGTCATGATATTCCCTCTTTTATTTCTCATAATAATTAGAGTTTTCTTCTTATTCTTGCCAGGTTTATCAGTTATTTTAATATTTTCAAAGAGGCAACTTTTAGCATTGTGAGTTTTCTCTACTTGTCTGTTTTGCTACAAATAATTATCTTTTAAAGAGATTAAACTATGAGAAAGAAATTTAATGTTTCTTTCTCAAAGATTTCTCATTCCAGGTACTCTTCATTCCTTTGCACAGATCCACATTTTCATAATTTTCCTTCTGCCTAGAGAACTTTGTTACAGCGCAGATTTACTTGCAATGAATTCTGTCAGCTTTCATTGATCTGAAAAGTTGTTACTTTAACTTCATTTTTAAATTTTTAAGTTTATTTTTTTAATAAACCTACATCACTCAACAGTCTCTCATCCAAGTACTAATTAGGTCGAACCATGCTTAGCTTCCAGGATTGGACGTGACTTCATTTTTGAAAGACATTTTCACTGGTAGATAATTACTGGTTGAATATTTTTTCTTTCAGCACTTTAAAGACACCATTTGATTGTTTTCTGGTCTGCATAACTTCTCATGAGAAAATTATTACTTTTTAAAAATCTTTATTCCTTTGGCTGCTTTTCTCTTCCACTGGTTTTCAACAATTTGAAACTGATTTCCTTTTATGGAGCTTTCTATATACTGCTTCTACTTTGGGTCTGTTGACTTTTTTGGATCTCTGGAATGACAGTTTTTATCAAATTTAGAAAGTACTTGACCATCTTTCAAATATTTTTGCTCAGCTGTCTTTTGCTAGGATTTCATTTACATATACATTAGACCACTTGATATTGCCCCTTGGCTCAATTCACTTATATTTGGTCTTTTTTCTGTATTCTTCATTTTGTATAGTTTCTATTGTTCTTACCCAAGTTCACTGATTGTTTCTTCTGCAATGTTTAATGGGCTCTTAATCCCATCCAGTGTATTTTTCATTTAATAAATCATATTTTATCTCTAAAATTTTATTAACATTTTATGTCTTCCATTTCTCTCCTCCTTATGTTCACATTTTCCTTTAATTCATTAGTGTATTTTAAAATTTATAGTAGTTGTTTTAATGTTTTTGCTTGCCAATTCCATCACTTCTGTCATTTCTTGTCCCATTTCTATTGACTAATTTTTATCGTAATTATGGATCATATTTTCTGCTTCTTTGCAGGTTGAGCCATTTTGGTTAGATGCTGGACACTGTGAACTTTACATTGTGAAGTATTGAATTTTTGTATCCTTTTAAAGAGTTTTGGTTTTTGTTCTGATGTTCAGCTTAATACACTTGAGGATCAGTTTGAACCATTTGAGGTTTCGTATTAAGTTTGTTATGGTGGGTCCAGAGAAGACTTCACTTGGCTGTTTGTCCACACTCCTAAGACCTGACTCTTCTGAGGGCTGTACCCAATGCCCTGTCTATGATGAGGCCTCTCCAATCCAACTGATGGGAACACAAATTATTCTCTGTATGAATGCCAGTAATTATTTTGCTCACTCCTTTCCAGTGTCTGTTTCCAAAATTCCTTTCAGTCATGTGCAAATCAGTACTTAGTCAAATATTTTTTGAAACCCCTCTACAGTTCTCCAGAAGTCTCTCTCTACTCAGTGCCCTACTCTTTAGTTCTGTCTCACAATTCTAGCAGCCTAATCTCCCTGAACCGTGATTTCTGTCTTCACGAGTTTTTTGTAATATTCCTTTAAAGTTATTGTAGTATTCCTATGGAGTATTGAACTTTATTCTGGCAGGCAATTAAGTGACTTTTGGATCAACTTCATCTTTTCAAGGTTTGATTTTATGTATTTTAAGGTAAGTAGAGGTCGCCTTTACTATAGAACTAGTTTAGCTCCACTATTAAGCTGGAACCCTCTGGGATCTCTACTCAATGGCCCATTTATTCAATGAGGTCCTTCTACTCTCTCTGATGGGCACTAAAATGATTCCCAGGCTTTTGGGAGTTCTAGAAATTTTCTACATTACAGCACCTCTGTAAATGTTCATTCCACAGCATTTGTTCTTTGCCCAGTCTCATGGAGTTTCACCCTTCAGACACACAGATTTGAATTTAGTCTCAAAGACTCAAGGGAGGAAACCCTATGCAAATTTCTGGAGTTCTTTTTCTAGCTCCTTTCTCTCCTATTTACTGTCCCACAAATTTTAGCGGCTTCGGAACCCCTGAACTTCAATTACTATCATCTCATCTTAATGAGACCTTCCTACACTGTGGTTAGAAATTGTCCCCAGACAGAAAGCCAGTGCAGTCATGCTCATCTAGATTATTTCCCTTCACTCAAAGATCACAGTCCTGTGCTGCCTGTTGTCCATTAGTTTAATTCCACCCTCTCCACCCTGTTTCTTGTTGTCTACAGTAGGAGGGAGGGGAGTCCCAGAGTAGTTATTTCTTCAAGCATGAAAGCAAAAGTCTAGCTTTGACTTAATAATCAAACTGATTCTTTGTAGCAGTCCCTAAAATTCTTAAACTTACAGAATCAGTGATTGAAAATAGTTGATGAAAGTTCCTTTGCTTTTGAACATGAAAGAAAGCTCATGAGGATGGAGGCAGTAAGATGCTATATTAATGCTGTCAAGCCCATAGTTCATGGCAATGGTTTTTCTAATGAAAATCATGCTAGGGGATATTATTATAAGGCCATAATATCAATTTATTTATTTATTTGTTAATTAACAAATTAACATATTTAATTTCCCTTTTTCCACAGAGCATCATAAGGGGTCCTATTGGGGAAGAGAAGAATCATTGAGTTTCAGCCGAGCTTTATCTCCTTATTGAATCATAAAAAATAATACAGCTGGCCGGGTGTGGTGGTGTGGTGGCTCACATCTATAATCCCAGCACTTTGGGAGGCCGAAGCAGGTGGATCACTTGAGGTCAGGCGTTTGAGACCAGCCTGGCCCACATGGTGAAACCCTGTCTCTACTAAAAATACAAAAATTACCCAGATGTGGTAGCAGGGGCCTGTAATCCCAGCTACTTGAGAGACTGAGGCAGGAGAATTGCTTGAACCCAGGAGGTGGACGTTGCAGTGAGCCGAGATCGTGCCACTGCACTCCAGCCTGGGCAACAGAGCGAGACTCCGTCTCAAATAATAATAATAATAATACAGTTCATAAAATCTATGCCTGGAGAGGTTTTTTTGTTTGCTGCTGTAAAAGTGACAACAAATAATATACCCATTATTAATAAATGGTTTTCGATTATTTATTGATTTAACAAACTATTTTTTAATGCCTACAAAGTGCCAGGCACTATAGTAGGCACTGGACATACAAATATAAATAAGAAACAGCATTTGATGTCAGGGAGCTTATGACACAGTGAACAGTCCAACTCCTTGTCTTAGTCCACTTGTGCTGCTATCACAATATAACATAGACTGGGTAATTTATAAAGAGCTGAAATTATTTCCCACAGTTCTGGAGGCTGGGAAGACCAAGATCAAGGTTCTGTGTCTTGTGAGGGCATGCTCTTCATAGATGGCACCATCTATGTGTCGTCACATGTCAGAAGGGATGGAAGGGCAAAAGGGGGATGAACACTATGTCCTTTCACATGGTGGAAAAAGTGAAGAGAGTGAATCCGTTTTCTCAAGCCTTCTTCTAAAGTTCCTATCCCATCCATTAGGTTGTGCCCTCATGACTTAGTCACCTCTTACAGGACTCCATCTTTTAGTATCACATTGGTGATTAAGTTTCAACATAAGAATTTTAAGGGGCCCATTTAGACCATAATACTTCTGAATATTTCATTATGGTACATTATATAACTGCAAAACTAAGAATATATATAGGGCATTATGGGAACACAGAGAAGAAATATCTAATGCAGTTTAGAGGAGAGAAATTTGTAAAGTCAAATATAGCAGAAAAGGCCAGAGGAATAACTAAGAAATGTGTATTGGATTTGACAACATGAAGATTATTGTTAATTATATCAGAATAGTACTATGGGAGCAGATGGCATGGTTAAGAAGTGAAAAAAGTAGAGATAATGCATGAAGACATCCTTCTTGAAATGTGGATTAGAAAGGGAAGAAGAGGCCAGGCGCAGTGGTTCATGCCTGTAATCCTAGCACTTTGGGAGGCCGAGGTGGGTGAATCACTTGAGGTCAGGAGTTCGAGACCAGCCTGGCCAACATGGTGAATCTTGTCTCTACTAAAAATATAAAAATTAGCCAGGCACGGTGGTGCGTGCCTGTAATCCCAGCTACTCAGAGGCTGAGGCAGGAGAATCACTTGAACCCAGGAGGTGGAGGTTGCAGTGAGCCGAGATTGTGCCACTGCACTGCACTCCAGCCTGGGTGACAGAGTGAGACTCCATCTCAAAAAAAAAAAAAAAAAAAAAAGAAGAAGGAGAAGGAGAAGGAGAAGGAGAAGGAGAAGGAGAAGGAGAAGAGAAGTCCCATTAAAGGTGGTGAAGAAATACAGTGTAGGATTAATATCTGAAGCCCTAGTGCTTGCATTTGGAAACTGCTCTAATGTTTCTTATTGTGATCTTGATCAAGTTACTTAAACCTCTCTGTCCCTTGGTTTTCTTTTCTTTCTTCTTTTTTTTTTTTTAGATGGCGTCTCGCTCTGTTGACAGGCTGGAGGGCAGTGGCACAATCTCGGCCCACTGCAACCTCCACATCCCGGGTTCAAGCGATTCTCCTGCCTCAGCCTCCCAAGTAGCTGGGACTGCAGGCATGCGCCACCACGCCCAGCTAATTTTTGTACTTTTAGTAGAGATGGGGTTTCACTATGTTGGCCAGGATGGTCTTGATCTCTTGACCTTGCGATCTGCCTGCCTCGGCCTCCCAAAGTGCTGGGATTACAGGCGTGAGCCACCGTGCCTAGCTATCCTTCTACTTTTAATCTATGTCTATGGGTTTCTTACAGAAAGCATATAGTTGAGTCTTGCTTTTTAATCTGGTCTGACAGTCTCTGTCTTTTTTTTTTTTTTTTTTTTGAGACGGAGTCTCGCTCTGTCACCCAGGCTGGAGTGCTATGGCCGGATCTCAGCTCACTGCAAGCTCCGCCTCCCGGGTTCACGCCATTCTCCTGTCTCAGCCTCCCGGGTAGCTGGGACTACAGGCGCCGCCACGTCGCCCGGCTAGTTTTTTGTATTTTTTAGTAGAGACGGGGTTTCACCGTGTTAGCCAGGATGGTCTCGATCTCCTGACCTCGTGATCCGCCCGTCTCGGCCTCCCAAAGTGCTGGGATTACAGGCTTGAGCCACCGCGCCCGGCCAGTCTCTGTCTTTTAATTGGTATTCCCAGCCCAAATTAAGCCAATTAACAGGTACTGTCAGTGGATGACTTTACCTTCTTGATTACTAAAAACTAGATCGATAGATGTGTTCTCCCTCAACTTTCAATTATCCTATTTAATAATAATGGCAATGGTTGTAATTATTCAGAATTTTCTATGTACTAGACTTCTTTTTACATGTATTAACTAATTTAATCCTAATAACAATTTTATGAGCACTATTAGTATCATCCCAATTTATAGATTAAGAAAACGGAGTGACAGCCGGGTGCGGTGGCTCATACCTGTAATCCGAGCATTTTGGGAGGCAGAGGCAGGTGGATCATGAGGTCAAGAGATCAAGAGGTTGTAGTGAGCCAAGAGCATGCAATTGGATTCCAGCCTGGTGACAGAGCAAGATTCCATCTCAAACAAACAAACAGCAACAACAAAAAGTAGAATAGAAAAAAATACCCTGCAAACAACAATGAAAAGAATGCTATAATATCTATATTAATATCAAACACAATAGACTTCGAAGCAAGGAATAATATCAAGAATAAATAGTTACATTACATTATAATAGAGGGATTAATTTTCCAAGAAGCCAGAAATCCAAAAAGTGGATTCACCTAAAAATAGAGTTTCAAATACGTGAAACAAAAACTAGTAGAACTGTTGGCCAGGCATGGTGGCTCACACCTGAAACACCAGCACTTTGGGAAGCCAAGGCAGGCGGATCACTTGAGCTCAGGAGTTCAAGATCAGTTTGGGCAACAAAGTGAGACCCCCATCTATACAAAAAATACAAAAATTAGCTGGACCTTGTGGTGCATACCTATGGTCCCAGCTACTTGGGAGGCTGAGGTGGGAGGATAGCTTGAGCCTAGGAGGCAGAGGTTGTTGCAGTGAGCCGAGATCCTACCACTGCACTCTAGTCTGGGTGACAGAGCCAGATCCTGTCTTCAAAGAAACAAACAAATAAACCAACAAAACAAACAAAAACAAACCTAATAGAACTGGAAGGAGAAACAGACAAATCCGCAGTTGAAGCTGGAGACTTGAGGAGACAGAAAATCAATAAAAATAGAAAAGATCTGAACAACTTTATCAATCAACTTGACCTAGTTGACATTTATTAAAAAACTTCACTCAACAACAGCATAATGCACATTCCTTTCAAATACCATAAAACGTTCGCGAAGATAGATCAAAATCTTGGCAATGAGACATTTAAACTACAATCATCTGTCAATATCCAAAGGAGATTGGTTCCAGGAACCTGAGAGGAAACCAAAATCTGAGTAGCGTTTGTGTCTAACCTATGCCCATTCTCCCATATACTTTAAATGAGAGTTCATAATACCTACTACAATGTGAATGCTATGTGAATAGTTGTTGTAGTGTATTGGTTTTTATTTGTATACTTTTT
>NW_016804362.1:1487071-1508954 GCF_001698545.2 Rhinopithecus bieti
TGGTCACGATCTCCTGACCTCGTGATCCACCCGTCTCGGCCTCCCAAAGTGCTGGGATTACAGGCTTGAGCCACCGCGCCCGGCCTATTTTTAATTTTTTTGAGACAATGTATTGCTCTGTTGCCCAGGCTAGAGTACACAATCTCGATTCATTGCAGCCTCAACCTCCCAGGCTCAAGCAATCCTCCCACCCCAGCCTCCTGAGTAGCTGGGATTACAGGTGCATGCCACCATCCTTGGCTAGTTGTTTTTCTGGTTGTTTTGTTTTGTTTTGTTTTGTTTTTAAGAGATGAAGTCTCACTATATTGACCAGACTGGTCTTGAACTCCTGAACTCAGTAAACCTCCTGCCTTGGCCTGCTAAAGTCCTGGGATAACAGGCATGAGCCACCATACGTGACCTATTTTTATTTCTTAAAATATTTTTTGTCTGTGGTTGGTTGAATCCTCAGATGTGGAACCAGTGGATACAGAGGTCAGACTGCAAGTCAAAGAATAAAAATCATACGAAGTATGTTCCCAAGCCAAAGCAATCAAATTATAAATCAATAACAGAAAGAGATATTATGGTAAATCTCCAAATATTTGGAAATTAAATGACACATTTTAACATCATTGTATCAGCTTGCTATTGCTGTTGTAATGGAATTATCATTCTTTTAGTGGTTTAAAAACCACAAATTTATTATCTTACAGTTCTGTATGTAAGAAGTCTAACATGGGTCTCACTAGGTTAAAATTAAGGTACAGGGGCTGGGCACGGTGGCTCACCGCTGTAATCCTGGCACTTTGGGAGGCTGAGGCGCATAAATCACTTAAGATTAGGAGTTTGAGACCAGCCTGGCCAACATGGAAAAACCCTGTCTCTACTAAAAATACAAAAATTCGTGGGGCGTGTTGGCACACACCTGTAATCCCAGCTGCTCGGGAAGCTGAGGCATGAGAATCGCTTGAACCCCAGAGATGGAGATTGCAGTGAGCCGAGATCGTGCCACTGCACTCCAGCCTGGGTGACAGTGAGATACTGTATCAAAATAAATTAAATTAAATTAAATTAAAGTGTCAGAAAGGCTGCATTCCTGTCTGGAGGATATAGGGGAGAGTCATTTTCTTTGCCTTTTTCAGCTCCCAGAGGCCACCCACATAGCTTAGTTCATAAGTTCTTTTCCTACATCTTCAAAGCTCACTATGGTGGATCCCATCACTCTGATCTTGCTTTTGTAATCACATCTCTAACTCTTGTTTCCACTTTGAAGAACCGTGTAATTACTGGAAACACCTGGGTAATCCAAGATCCTCTCCCTATTTTAGGGTCAGATGATGAGCAACTTTAATTCTATCTGCAACCTTAATTCCTCGCTTTGCCACATAACCTAACACATTCACAGGTTCCAGGAATTGGGATGTAGACATCTTGTGGCCAGGGTAGGGGGAGGGCATTATTTTGCTTTCTACAGCAACCCAGCTATCAAAGTGAAAGTCTCAATGGAAATTAAATTATATAAAATATATTAAATTATATATTTGCTAATAAATACTATGTCAATAAATATATATATTAATAAATGTTATTAAGAACATCACTATGTTGCCCAGGCTGGTCTTAAACTCCTGGTCTCAAGTGATCCTCTTGCCTTGGCCTCCCAAAGTGCTGGGATTACAGTGCAAGCTACTGCACCTGGCCTAATAACAGCTGAATTTTAATTAAAATCTTTGCCAATAGGAATGAGTAACCGATAGGAGAAAACACTCAAATAAGTGGTACTGAATGCTCTAATTCTCAGAATATGCTAGCATTAATATTTACAAACTTCCCATCTGACTACAGCTGTTCCAAAGCTCTCCAGTCTCAACATCACAAATCTGTAAGAATCCTCAGCCAAATTATTTCACCAGGGCAAAGCAATTTCTTTATTAAAGAGGCTATTAAAATTCTCTACAATGACTGATTTCTCAAGAAGATGGGAAAGTATAGTCATTCAGGCCCATCTTAAATAGACAAATATCTCTAGAATTTCCAGTTTCATATGACTACTGGTATCTAGTTTTTAAAAATCGACATACTGCAGACTGACTCATTGAGACTGTTACTATTCTGAACAGAAAGATTTTAGTAATTAAAAAATTGCTGTTCACTTTGGGAGGCCGAGGTGGGCGGATCACCCGAGGTTAGGAGTTCGAGACCAGCCTGACCAACATGAAAAAACCCCGTCTCTATTAAAAATACAAAGTTAGCCAGGCTTGGTGGTACATGCCTGTAATCCCAGCTACTCGGGAAGCTGAGGCAGGAGAATCGCTTGAACCTGGGAGGCAGAGGTTGCGGTGAGCTGAGATCGCGCCATTGCACTCCAGCCCAGGCAACAAGAGCAAAAATCCATCTCAAAAAAAAGTTGTTGTTATACGTCCTATTACCAATCATCTCAAACATACACTTCCATCTGATATAATTAGGTAAGCTTCATGCTATGGTTATTTCAAAATACAATTTCTAAAGGCAAAATAAAATACAATTGACCCACCATTTGTGGGTTCTGCCCCTGTGGATTCAACCAACTGAGGATAGAAAATATTCAAGAAAGAAAATGTCTGCACTCCACACGTACAGACTTTTTTCCTTGCCGTTATTCCCTAAACAATGTAGTATAACAACTATTTACATAGCATTTACAATGTATTAGGTATTATAAGTAATCTACAGATGATTTAAAGTATACAGGAGATTGGGAGGCCTAGGTGGGTGGATCAGCTGAAGTCAGGAGTTTGAGACCAGCCTGGCCAACATGGTGAAACCCTGTCTCTACTAAAAATACAAAAATTAGCCAGGCATGGTGGTGGGCACCTGTAATCCCAGCTACTCAGGAGGCTGAGGCAGGAGAATGGCTCAAACCTGGGAGGCAGAGGTTGCAGCGAGGCGAGATTGCAACCTTGCACTCCAGCCTGTGCAACAAGAGTGAAACTCAGATGTGCATAGGCCATATGCAAATACTACACTATTTTATATAACAGACTTGAGCATTCATGGATTTTGGTATCCACGAGGAACCCTGGAACAAATCCCCCATGAATACGGAGGAATAACTTTACATATTTACGACTAAACAACATTTTTGGTTTCTTTACTTGCCCTCCCTTTTAACTCTTGAGATTGTACATTTTAATAGAAGCTGGTGGAAAGATCTGAGAATCTGAACATTGGACTTAAATTCCTTCTTTGACAAGCATATGTACAGTTTCTTGGGACACTTTTAGTTAATAACTTAGGGGAAAATGGCTTGTGAACTGTACCTTCTCCCCTCTTCCACCCAAGAGTCATAGGGTTTTGGAATATTCTTGTTTTCTACAACTCAGAAGAAAATCTCCCCATAGTTTCCTTCTTTTTAATGTTGAAAAGGACACCTAAATTTTGAATTACATTGGCAGCTTTAAATGTATGCTGGCCAACCTGGTAAATTTTATTGAGCGGCTAGTGCCTCTCTGTGGCCAGTGACTACAATTACAGCTCAGTTTGTTGCCAGTGAGAAGCATTTGAAAGGTTGCTTAAGGTGTAGAAATAGTGGCTTTGGAAGCTACAGAGGCCAGGCATGGTGGCATTCACCTGTAATCCCAGCTACTCAGGAGGCCGAGGCAGGAGGATCACTTAAGCCCAGGAGTTCTAGACCAGCCTGGACAACATAGTGAGACCTCTATCTCTGTTAAGAAGAAGAAGAAAAAAAATGCTGCTGCGAAGAACCTAGGGGAATGAGATTAGAACTGACCCAAAGCTGTGGGGACCTGGGCTACACCGGGGAGGGTAGATACCTAAGCAGGGACTGGATTCGGATTGAAAGGAGAAAGGGGTGTGCATGCTGGGGAGATATCAAACATGATCACTGCACATATTGTTGTGTATTCTTTCTGTGTTGCCTCCCACACTACAACATGATCACTACACATATTGTTGTGTATTGTTTCCGTGTTGCCTTCCATGCTAGAACATGATGACTACACATATTGTAATTGTGTCTGTGTTGCCTCCCACACTAGAATATGACCTCCATGATGGCAGAGACATCTTGCCAGGCACTCAAAAACAAAGGTTGTTGAATGATTGAGCAATAAAGGAATAAATGGGATTCATTCATACAAATTACACATTAGTTGATAGCTGCTATCCTATTACCCTTATTAGAGGCTTAAAATGGAAAATCCTTTGAGTAAATTTTTTTCTTTTCTTTTTTTTTTTTGAGATGGAGTCTTGCTCTGCCGTCCAAGCTGGAGCGCTGTAGTGTGACCTCGGCTCACTGCAACCTCTGCCTCCAGGTTCAAGCAATTCTCCTGCCTCAGCCTCCCAAGTAGCTGGGATTACAGACACGCGCAACCATGCCTGGCAATTTTTTGTATTTTTAGTAGAGACGGGGTTTCACCATGTTGGCCAGGCTGGTCTGAAATGCCTGACCTCATGAGATCCACCTGCCTCGGCCTCCCAAAGTGCTGGGATTACAGGCATGCGCCACCGCACCCGCCTGCTTTGAGTAAATTTTATTTAACAAGGCTCCATATGCCCAAGAGTATTTCTCAAACCTCATTTTCGATACACAGTATTTTATAGGCTTAGCTCCATTCATTCCTTTGTTTCAGTTAACACATATTAATTGAGCACTGCATTCCAGGAACTGGAGATACAAAAATGTGACAGACACAGTTCTAGCCCACATCAGACAAAATCCCTGCCTTGCTGGCAAACCCCAATTTCAGCTCCCACCACTCTGGCGGCTGCAGGAATTGTGTTTTGTTTTGTTTTTCTTCAGGTTCCTTTATCTCTCTTGTTGTACTCCTGTTTTTCTACACTTTAGCTCCTAATACTCAATTTATTCTTTTTTCAAATGATGCATATTATAGTATATTAACCCCAGTTCCTTGAAATGTCTTGTACTTGTAGAAAAATGATACAGAAACAGTGCATCTGTAAGTACTAGAATTTCTCTAAGTAGTTATAAAAGTGTTTTGAATTCTCCTTTTGTCTCTGAGGAAAAATCTAATTGGAACAAGAATGTATTCTCTGTAACAGTTGCTAAAAGGAACCAATGTTCAATGGAGGATTAAAAATGCCTTGGGGATACAGATAATTCTATGTGGAGAAATGAAGCTGAGAAAATACTTAAATGACGATGTGAAAGACATGCATAGATAATAGTGGCAAAGTTGGAAATAGTTTCTTCCAGCTTTTGAGTTTCTTATTCTTTTACTACTTGTTCAGCCCTACTCTCTGTTTGCCTACATAACTTAATATAACCAGTGGATTTATAACGATGATGGGCTGTTAAAATATACACATTTCATTAGGCTAAAGTAGGGTTTCTTGACCTTGGCAACATTGACATTTTGGGCTGGGGCACTTGTTGTAGGGCACTGTCCTGTGCATTGTCAAATGTTTAAATGCATCTCTAGCCTCTTCCCACTAAATGCCAGTAGGGAAAATATCACCAGACATTATCATATGTTCCCTGAGGAGCATAATTACCCCGGTGAAGAACTGGTAGACTAAATCGACCATGTTTAGTTAAGTTCCTGAGCAAGTTTATTTTAGCTCCTACCACTCAGTTGAAACTGTTCAAATCAAAATTTCCAATTGCTCTCTTGTAGCTAAACCAGTAGATACTTAAGACACATAAAGACCAGTCCATACTTAACTTCACTTCTCAAAAACATTTCATGATTCCCTTTTGCTTAAAATGTTCTCTGCTCCTTAACATTAACTTCCCCAGTTTTCCTCTAATTCTTTGTGTATCCCTTTGCAGCTCCTGTTCCTCTACCATCTCTTAAAAGTCATTGTTCTCAAGTGCTCTGTCCTAGGCCCTCTGACCCTCTCACTTTATACACTCTCCCTGGGTGATCTCCTCTACCCCTATGGAAGCTATTTCTCTCTGTGCATTGATGACGTCTTTGTCCTTTTCTCAAGCCCAGATCTATCTCCTAAGTTGTTGATTCATAAAACCAATTGCCTACTAGATATTTATACTTGAGAATCCCTCAGGCACTTCAAAATCAAAATGTACAAAGCCAAAAAAGTACAATCAAAAAGTGTTTTTTTTTTCCCTCCTGTGTTTTCTATTCCAGTGAACGTCATCACCATTTACCAGTTGCCCAAACCAAACCTGCAGGATTCGTTTTTGATTCCTCCCTCTCTCTCACTTTCTCACTTTTTGTAACCATTGCTCCCCAAGTCTTGTTAACTCTACCTTCCAAGTCAGTGCTTTACAAACTTTACCATGAATAAGAATCACAAGGAGGGCTTGTGAAAGAAAAGGTTCTTCTTGGATTCAGTTCCAGAGATTCTGATTTATTGGGGTAGGGGGATGGCAGAACTGTATTTCTAACAAGCTTCTAACTGCTGCTGTTGCCCTGAAGACTGCATTTTATGTCACACCGTCCTAAAAGACTTCTCATTGTTCCTACAGTAAGGCCCGAGCATGACTTTTCAAGGTTGTATAGAATCTTATTTACCTATTTACATTCATCTCTCACCATTCCTCTGACTTGCAATCTATATTCCAGCCTCACCTACTTTTAGTTCTCTCATCTCACGCCTGGTACTTGTCTGCCCTGAAATTTGAAAACCTATCACTTTGCTTGTCTGATTCCTCCTTCTCCTTCAATGTTTAGGTCATTTTTAAATTATAATATTCTAGAAATTCAGGTAGATGGGTTTTCTTTAGAAAAAAAAATTTACTTTTCTAAAATTAAACTTAATTGTTTGGTTACTATTCTACTGGGTAATATAAACCACATCTCAATGTGAGTAATCTTAATAAATTCTATCTCCTCCACATCTTGCCCAGGTTTTATCTGTGTTTGAGGAGACCTATGAAGTTTCAAGATGCTAGGCAGTGGGATCTCAGTTATCACCATCCATATATGCTGGTATCCACCATATATCCACAGTCTCATACTCACTTGGCCTTCAAGTGTTGCTCCATCCTTTTTGTTCCACCAGCAAAGTCCTTTAATGTAGGGTTACCAACCATCCTAGTTTGTCTAGGAATGAGGGGTTTTCCAGGATGCAGGAAATTCAATGTTTAAATCAGGAAAGTGTTGTTCAGCTTGTAAGAAACATTTGAAGACTCTGTGTAGTGCTGGCATTGAGGAAACTGTGTAAGCCTATTTCAGGCTTTCTGTCTAGACACTCCATGCAGCTCTCTCTACCCTTTGCCTTCTGGTCCATATTAGACACAAGTGAGCTTCACAAAGCTTGTTACCTTCTTGGATTTCATTGAAGAAGGGAGAAATATGCTTCCTTTGGTCTTGGATTCCTCAAAATTACTTGAGATGTTATCATTATGAATATATTGGGCTGCAAATACTAGACAACCCTGCTATAGTAAATTATTATATAAGTTAGGTGTTCTTCTCCAATACAAAATCTAGTGACAGGCAATGCAGGATTAAGAAGCCAACCCAAGACTATCTTTCTGCTCTGCTGTCCTTAGTGTGTGATTTTTATTTCATAGTTGCAATACAACTGCTGTAATTCCGAGGTTATGAATGCAAGTATTTCTTTTTTTATTTCTATAGTAGAGAAAGGTAAGGCAGAAGAGTTTGGAATGTTTGAGCAACATACAGTACCTCCCACAAGAACATTAGCGATGTCTAACTCTACTGCTTTTCCTATAATTCTCTTTCACTAATACTTATCAATCAAATGATGACTCTGATGGCTTATGTATTTATATTTTATGTTTTTTGTTAAAAAAAAACAAAAAACAAAAAACAGGTGGTTTGGGCTTTGGAAAATCAAAATTCAAAAACTACCAGCTAATATCCTATCAGAATCTCCCCTCTCCTTTTATTTAGAGACAGGGTCTCACTCTGTTGCCCAGGCTGGAGTGTAGTTGGTACAATCATGGCTCACTGTAACCTCAAACTCCTGGGCTCAAGCAATCCTCCTACCCCAGCCTCCTGAATCATTGGGATTATAGATTTGAGCCACCATGCCTGGCCACAATCTCCCTTGATACATAGGATGCCTCATGGTACATAGAAATATTAGGGGCATATACCCAAAAGTTAAAATATAAAAATATTGTCCCACCACAATTCATGCAACAAAGTTTTTAAAAATTTTTTTGCAGGGACAAGTTTTCACTATGTTGCCCAGGCTGGTCTCAAACTCCTGGGCTCAAGCAATCTTCCTGCCTCAGCCTCCCAAAGTGCTGTGATTACACGTGTAAGCCACCATGCCTGGCCAATAACAAATGTTTATTGAGTGACCACTGTATGTTGGGCACAGTGCTAGGCCCTGAAGACACAATAGCATACCAGATATCAAAGCATCTAATAGAGCTCATAAACATGGAAACAAATAAATATTAGGAGTATGATAAAAAGTATGAAGAAATCTAGATCACTTTAGAAAGCATGCTGAGGGCAATCTCCTTGAGGAAGTGATATTCAAGGTAATATGTGAAGAATATTGAGATTAAGCTAGCCACATAAGAGGAGGCACATAAGAGGAATAGAATGGAGGCATGTAAGCCTGGAGCATAGTGATGAAAGGGAAGAGCAGCATGAGATGAAGGAGGAAAGTAGGCAACATGTTGATTATGTGGGGAATTCCTAGGTCATGGTAAGGAATTTGAGTTTTGTTTTCACTTGTTTTTTCTAATCTCTGGCTACTGTTTGGAGAATAGATTGCAGTAGGTGGTGGGGACAATTGGAGGCAGGGAGATAAGTTGGAAGGCTATTGCAGTAGCCCAGGAAAACCTTGACAGTGGTTTGGACTACAGTGGTGGTGGAAATGGAGAGTTGATGGATTCAAGGTCTATTTTGAAAGTAGAATTGACTGGATGTGGGGACATGGTAATTGGATCAGATGTAAGGAATAAGAGAAAATAAAAAGATGTTGACTGGGTCTTAACTTCAGCAAATAGATGAATGATGTGACCATTTACTGAGATGGGAAAAACCAGGGGAGAAGCAGCTTTTGGAGGAAATTTGAAGGATCCATTTTAAGCATACTGTATTTGAGACATCTACTTGACACCTAAGTGAAAATGGTAAGTGAGCAATTGCTTATACACACGTGGTACTCAGGAGACAGATTAGAGGTGAAAGATATAAATTTAAAAGACATTAATATACAGAGGATATTTCAAGTCATGGGAGTGGATGAGATCATCCAGGGAGATAATTTTTCTGGAGAGACCTGAGTCTGGCATCCAACTAACATTTAAAAGTTAAGAATGGGTAAAGGACTCAGAAAAGAGATGGAAAAGAAGTACCCAATGAAGGAGGAGAAAAGGAGAAGATTGCAATGAGCTGGAAGACAATAGAGGAGCACGTACCATGAAAGAGAGAGTGGTCAGCTGAGTCGAATCTGCTGAAATGTTAGGAAAGTGAAAGATAAGTATGTCTTGATCTGACTTATCTTCTCCTGGAATAGCTGGGTTAGTTGCTGCTCCTATGTGGTTCCATAGTTCCATGTACATGTTCTATGGTATCACCCGCCATACTTAATTGTAACTGTTTTAATTACTTGTGGCTCTCATTAGATTGTAAGTTCCATGAAGACAGAAGCCATGTCTAACTGAATCACATTTGTAGTACAGTGTCTGGCATATAGTAGAACCTGAATATATATTTTTTCAATGATAAATGAATGAGTGAAGGATGAATGAACCAGAGTTATGCAAAGACCATTGACAATCCTCCATCCCAAATGAAAAATAAGAATTATCTGACTCCTCGACTCTAGCTATTTCATCAAAATTCAACAATTGAGGTCTCTACATGGTTATATGATCATACTGGGATCATATTGGTCTTTTTTTGCCCCTTGCAGATGGAGTCTTGCTGTATCATCCAGGCTGGAGTACAATGGTATGAACATAGCTCACTGTAGTTTTGAACTTCTAGGCTCAATTGATCCTCCCATATAGCTGGGACTATAGGTGCATGCCACCATGCCTACTTAATTTATTTTCTAAAATTTATTGCAGGGCCAGGCACAGTGGCTCACTCCTGTAATTCCAGCACTTTGGGAGGCTGAGGCAGGTGGATCACTTGAGACCAGGAGTTCAAGACCAGTCTGGGCAACATAGTGAAACCCCATCTCTACAAATACAAATAAATTAGCCAGGCATGTTGGTGTGCAGCTGTAGTACCAGCTATTCAGGAGGCTGAGGTGGGAGGATCACTTAAGCACAGGAGGTCGAGGCTGCAGTGAGCCAAGATTGTGCCACTGCACTCCAGCCTGGGCAACAGAGTGAGACTCTGTCTCAAAAAATATATATTGTAGAGACAGGATCTTGCTATATTGCCCAGGATGGTCTCAAACTCCTGGCTTCAAGCAATCCTCCTGCCTCAGCCTCCCAAAGTGCTGAGATTACAGGCATGAGCCACCATGCCCAGCCCAGGACATTGGTCTTAATTCACAAGTGTTGCAAGAAGAGGGGAGAAAGGAAGAGTCATTCCAAAAACTAGATCTCATACACATTATAAGTAGTCCATAAACTCAACTTTATAACACCGCAAAACTGGTTCTTTCCCTCCTATAGTAATAGAGCTGCATTTTACCTCTGTGCAACAATTTTTCCCCATTTGATATTGTGCTACATGTTCATTGTTAACTTGATTTCACCTGTACAATTATTCCCGTTTTTTTGTTGGGGGAAGAGGAGCTACATGAATTTGCACCCTATCATGCCTCAGTCTTCACCAGTCAGGAATATATTTTGAGCTATACACTCACTGAAGTGTCCTCACATTTTTGCAGCTCTTCTCTAAGGAGGAACTAGAGTTCTAGTTTTTTGTTTTTTTTTTTTTGTTTTGTTTTGTTTTTTTTTTGTGGCAGTCCCTGTTAAGTTTATACAGACCAATCATAGTTAACTCTAAGACTGACCTAAATTCTTAGGAGCATAGACTGTCCCAGAATTGGCCTGAATTTCTTTCAATGCTTGGACTATTACAGGCTACTTGTTTTCTCACAATATACTTAAGTATGTTTCTTATGGGTGCTGTAACAAATGATCACAAACTTGGTAGCTTAATACAACACACATTTATGCTCTTTTAGTTCTGGAGGTCAGGAGTCAAAATTAGTTTCACGAGGTTAAAATCAGTATATCTGCAGGGCTGAACTCCCTCCAGAGGCTCTAGGGCCTCCTTGTCTTTTCCAGCTCTGGTGGCTGTACGCATTCCTTTGCTTATGGCTACATTGCTCCATAATCTGCCTCTGTGGTCACACTGCCTTCTCCTCTTCTGGGTGTGAAGCATCTCTTTCTGCCTCTCTCTTATAAGGATACTTGTGATTGCAGTTAGTGCCCACCCAGATAATCTCCCCATCTCAAGATCCGTAACTTAAATCAAAAAGACCTGTTTCCTAAATAAGGCAACATTTACAGGCTCCAGAATCTAGGAGCTGGTATCTTTAGGGGCTGTTATCAGCCTATCACAATTTACATCTGTATTTACCCACTCTGTGCTCAAAAGTATGCCAACCTACTTATTGTAACCCATGAAAACTTGCACTACCTTCTTAAATGTCAATGTAAGCTAAATGTAAAAACCTATTTTAACTTCAAAAATTATTTTGGCTGAGTGTGGTGACTTATACCTGTAATTCCAGCACTTTGGGAAGCTGAGGCTGGAGGATTGCTTGAGCCCACAAGTTCAAGACCAGCCTGGGCAACATAGCAAGACATGCAAGATACCGTCTCTACAAAAAAAAAAATTTAAAAATTAACCAGGTGTGGTGGCACACACCTGTAGTCCCAGCTAGTCGGGAGGCTGAGGTGGGAGGATTGCTGGAGCCCAGGAAGTTGAGTTTGCAGTGAGCCATGACTGTGGCACCGCACTCCAGCCTGGGCAACAGAGTGAGATTCTATCTCACAAAAAAATTACTTTGTTTTACAATAAAAAAAATTTTTAATTGCTTTGATTTAGTGATAAATACAAAGTAATGCATTTAGGTTCTTAGATGACCAAGCTGTTATATGATCAAATGCCCATGATTTGAAAAGTTGTTGAAAGGATTGGCAGTATCGAAAAGAAGAAAACAGAAGGCTTAAAGGAAGAACATACAGCTTTCTTCATATGTTTATAGGGAATAGGGATTCGACATGTGCTCTATAAATAGAAACAGAAATAATTAATTGCAGGTGAAGAGAAGCAGATTTCAATCCAATATGAGGAAGTGCTCAGAAAGAACAACGGAAGGTGCTCTCTCAAAATGAAGTTCTTTCCTAGTTCTGGAAGTGTCTATAAATGTGCAAAGGCTCTAAGGGGAGGAATGTGGAGGAGAGAGGTAGAAAATATATCTTTAGATACAATCATGAGGATATTTTATAAAACATAGAGTCTCTTTAATGGTTGGTTCTAAACAAATCTAAAATATTATCCTTCTCCAATTCACTTTTCAGATTATAGCCAGAGTGGTCAAATTATGATTATGTCAGTCCTGTTACAAAAATCCTTCATTTGCTTAAAGACCATTTCAGTATTGATCCCCAACTTCCTCATGGTCTCTTCTGGAGTTTTTTCCTCCCTAAATTCTAATCACATTTACAGTTGCTCAACTTTAGATGCTCCTTCCTATCTGAAGCCATCGAACATACTGTTATCTCTGTTTGCAAAGCTCTCCTGTCCTTCCTGACTAGGTTACTCTTACCCAAAGATAACTTTCTCCAGGGAAACTTCTCTAGCATGCTAAATCAGTTGGGTTCCCATATATGCTTGCAAGATACTCTGAACTATTTCATCAAGATGAAAGCATTTATTGTATAATTGACTATGTCTCCCCTGATAAAATGTAAGCTCTATGAAGACAAAGACATTTTATCTTGTTGAGCACAGTGCCTGGCATATGGTGGGCACATGAATGAATTAACCGACTTTTTTTTTTAAACCTGGTTTGAAGTGTGAAAGAAGTTTGATTTTTTAAAAAATGTTTACCTGACACCAGGTTTCTAGTTACAAATTTTCAGAAATACTAGTATGATTTCTTGGAGGAGTATGGTTTCTTGGAGGCAGGCTGGGCCTGGTGGCTCACACCTGTAATCCCAGCATTTTGGGAGGCCGAGACAGGTGGATCACTTGAGGTCAGAGTTCAAGACTAGCCTGGCCAACATGGTGAAACCTTGTCTCCATGAAAAATACAAAAATTAGCGGAGCGTGGTAGTGGGCACCTATGGTCCCAGCTACTCGGGAGCCTGAGGCAGGAGAATCACTTGAACCAAGAGGCAGAGATTGCAGTAAGTCGACATCACGCCACTGCACTCCAGCCTGGGCGATAGAGCGAGACTCCGTCTCAAAATTAAAAATAAAAACAACTAAAAAAGAATGGGGATGCAGATGAGAAAAAACAAGCAATCATCAAACAAGCCGCCTCAAGGTGGAGTACCATGGAATGTCAGAGGCTTCATGAAAGACAGAAAAACTGAAGAGTCCTTGGGGTTAGGAAATCAAAGGTGGGCAGGTCTTATACAGACCTCGCCCTCAACAAACCTACAGCCTAATAAGAGTCGATAAAATAATTCCCATGGCGTGTGTAAAGCCCTGGTAAAGGGGATATACTGGTGTTAGGAAATACCTAATTTTGTGGGGTGGGGGAATGGAAGGATCGGGGAAGGATCGGGTGGTCAGAGACGCGGTTTAAGCTGAGACTTGAAAGATGATGGAGTAGTTGACCAGGCGGTCAGAGGAACTGGGAGGCGCTATGATTCGGGATCCCATAGAGAGAGATTCGAGGGCACCTTGACAGATTTGGTTTACAGTGACCTCTGGTGTAAGAGATCATTAGCCTTGTGAACATCCCCTCGGCAAAAACTATGAAGTTCTGCACTTCATTTCACCAGAGCTGGGCTCGCCTCAAATTCCTGGTTCCTTATTCCCGCAGGCTCCCACCAACTGCAGAGCAGAGGTGGCTCACAAGCGGCGGGGCTCTGCCCTAGATTGCCAGTAGGCGCTTGACTCACATCCAGCTCCACCCCTGGAGATGCCCCAGAAGCCCCGCCCACGTCCAGGCACGTTCTTCTGGGGCTGGTCGCAGGGGCCGCCCCGGCCGCGGCGCTCACGTGACCCGAGGTGTGACGTAGGAGGAAGGAGACGCCATTAGAGGGAAGCAGAGGGATCGTTCTTCGCCTTTCCTCCGGTGCCTGACGTGGTGGGCTGGGGCCCTTCGTTCTCGGACTTTCCCTCAGCCCTTCCAGGCCTCGCCCGAGGAGGGAGTGGGGACAGCGCCCGTCGGCGGAGCCGGGGTGGTGGGGGCTGAGCCGGCTGTGGCTGTGAAGGCGCTGCCGCGGCTGTGGGGAGGGCGGCGCGACACTCGGGCTCGGGCGGCCGGGAAGCGACGGGATGGCTGCGGCCGGCGGCGGCGGGGCGGCGGCGGCGGCGGGCCGAGCCTACTCGTTCAAGGTGGTGCTGCTGGGGGAAGGCTGCGTGGGGAAGACGTCGCTGGTGCTGCGCTACTGCGAGAACAAGTTTAACGACAAGCACATCACAACTCTGCAGGTGCGGACCTCGGGGAGCGGGAGGGGGCGCCTCAGGGCCCCTACCCCTCCGGGGCTGGGGAAACTTTGCCGCCCCGGTCCCCTGGATCTAGGCTGGTAAATCTCAGGCCTGTCATCTCCGCCTTCGGTTTACCTTTCCAAATTCGTCCTGGGGAATCACCAGGTTGGGGAAGCCTGTAGATGCGAGGACAGGCTGGTTGGAAGGGAAGTGGAAGGGCCCTGAAAAGTACCTAGTGTCCTCCGTGGTGGCTGCGCACGTTGTGGTCCCCGTCCGTGGGCTGTTTTTTCCCATTTACTGCACTTCCTGGGCCCCAGGTGTCTTCAGCGTTGCAGTCTTCAAATGTTAGAGCTCCTTTTCTTTCTTTCGTAATTAGGAACTTAGCTGCGGATTCGATTTTGCGAATTAGTGATTTGTAACTTCAGCGCTTACTGATGACTAAGTGTTTATGCAAGTTCCATTTTGTCCTGAGTAACAGGAATGGCAAAAGAGCCATCTCTGGAGGTTTTTTGAAATGACCGCTTGCCCAGGCGTGTTACGCAGTTTCATTGCAGCCTGCGTGGGTCTGACTTGTGGGTCACTCATATTATGCGAGGTCGATTGACCCACGCTGAAACATCAAGTGAATACTGACCAACAATTGGTCCCCAGACTAAAAGCCGCTGCTGTTACTCATTTTCTTTACCTGTAATAAAAGGCCGGCTTCTACAGGTACATTGGAAAGGTGTTAACATGTTATCATTGATTGAGAGTGAAGCCAGGCCTTTAAGGGAGTTGTACTCACCCCACTGTCCCAGAGAAATCAGTTTTCATGTATTAGAAGAAATTTATCCTACTAATTTGACTTATCAATTTGGTCAAAGGCAGTGAAGTCTAGTGGACTTTTGCGCCTGATTGTCTAGGTTCATGTCTCACCTCCATCCATTTAACTAGCTGTGTCATATTGGGTAAGTTACTTAACCTGTCTGTGCCTGTTTCTTCTGTTAAAATGGCCATAATGGTAGTATCTAGCTCATAGGGTTGTCAGGATAAATATACAGAAAAAGCCCTGATGACCTGGTCCAGTGTAAGTTGTCTCTCTTTACTGCCCCAACTTGCACAATAGGTCTTAATTAGTAAATGTGTAGTATGTGAGAACATCAACACTACTTAATAGAATGCGTAATCTCCTAATTGTTGTGACATTGGATGTTTGATGCTATTATTAAACTACTGAGTCTAGAATTTACAAGACGCTCTGGCTCTGATTCCATGTTCTATTTTACTCTTCTGTTTTACTCGTATGTAAAGCATATCTGAAAAAGTGAGTGCCAGGAAACTGCATTAAAAAAAAAAATCCTTGTACTAGAGCACTAACAAAATTTTAATAATGAATTGTTATTGTTCAGTGTCCCATTAGTGAGAGCCTTGTGTTTTGGATCAAGAAAATTCACTGGACAAATACCCAGGATCATTTAGAAGTTTAGAGATTTACTTAGGTAAAGTGGTAACAATAGCTAACATTTAGTGAGTTCTTACTGTGCTGATTATTTTGCTTGATTTCTGTCATTTAATTCTTATAACACCCTATGAAGTGGATAGTTTAGTGGATAGCCCTACAGGTGAGGAAACAGGTTAAGTTGAGTAATTTTGCTGACAGTAATATTACCACAAGTCAGTGGTACAGGAGTGTCCAAGCTCAAATTTGAACCCCTGTCTGACTTCAGATTTTGAGCAATTAAATCACATTACCTCTGGATATTGGTAAATAACCCATCTAGTGTTTTCCTTTATGCAAAGATCTAAGATAAAAGAAAACTATTGTAACTGAGGTCTTTGCGTCTTTTTCAAAGGATAACTTGAATCTTGCCCTTTCACCCAGGCTGAAGTGCAGCAATCTTCACTCACTGCAACCTCCACCTCCTGGGTCAAGTGATTCTCATGCGTCAACCTCCCAAGCAGCTGGGATTACAGGCACGTGCCACCATGCCTGGCTAATTTTTTTGTATTTTTAGTAGAGACGGGGTTTCACCATGTTGGCCAGGCAGGTCTCGAACTCCTTACCTCAGGTGATTTGCCTGTCTTGGCCTTCCAAAGTGCTGGGATTACAGACTTGAGCCACCGCACCTGGCCATACCTTTTCATAAATTTCTAAAACATTCATGAAGCTAAAAGCAGAGTAAAGGTTTTTAAATATATGAAAAGCCACTGCACTCCTACACAGGGGAGGACGAAGTTATAGTAGATATCCAGTGTTAATATCTGAATTATATTATAGAATTTAGGATTTTGTTGTACACCAATGTATGTAAACAGCAATGTGTCTAATCCCTTTCAGAGATACCAATTCACCTCATCTTTCTTAACAATTTTTCAGAGGAATTTGATTTATGTGACTTGTAAAACACAACTTTGTATCTTTTTAATTTCCAAATGGAGAGGAAATGGTGTCAGAAGATATGAGAGGAAGAGTTCACCTTTTTTCTTGTCAACAGAGTACCTATCTCTGTAAACTACTTTGTATTTCTATAAAGTACATTCTTATACATTTCAAAGAATTGCAAGATTGACAGAAATTTAAGATAGTTTATGTATGGATCACTATTTTGGTCTTTTAATGTTTAGTCAAGTGGTTTGCCACCCCCCCCCCCTTTTTTTTTTTAACATCTTGGTGGTGAAATGAACTGGTATTATGGAAAGTGGAAAGCTCACTATGTCCTAAGGTGGCCCATTTCATTTAAAATTTTTGTTTTGTTTTGTTTTTGAGACAGAGTCTCACTCTTATCACCCAGGCCGGAGTGGATGGGTATGATCTCAACTCACTGCAACCTCCATCTCCTGGATTCAAGCGATTCTCCTGCCTCAGCCTTCCGAGTAGCTGGGACTACAGGCGCGTGCCTCCATGCCTGGCTAATTTTTGTATGTTCAGTAGAGATGGGGTTTTGCCATGTTGGTCAGGCTGGTCTCGAACTGCTGACCTCAGTTGATCCACCTGCCTTGGCCTCCCAAAGTGCTGGGATTACAGGTGTGAGCCACCACTCCTGGTCCCATTTTATTTTTAGACAGGTCTAATTTCTAATAAGTTTTTCTGTATAGAAAGCCAAAATCTGTTTCCCTGTATTTTTCAGTCCTAAATCTCCCTTCTGAATCTTGGTATCTCATATGACATTCCTTCTGAGAGTTGAAGACAACTATCTAGTCTTCTCTTGGGTAAACAACTCTAGTTCCCTTAACTAGATTTCCAGTGACAGTGACATCGTTTTAAATCCTTTCACTTTTTTTTTTGTTTTTGGAGGCAGAGTCTTGCTCTGTTTCTCAGGCTGGAGTGCAGTGGTGCTATCATAGCCGCCTGCAGCCTCCAACTCCTGGGCTCAAGTAATCCTTCCACCCCAGCCTCCAAGTAGCTGGGACCACAGGCGTGCGCCACAATGCCTGGCTAGTTTTTTTCTTTATTTTTAGTAGAGTTGAGGTTTTGCTATGTTGCCCAGGCTGTTCTAGAACTCTGAGCTCAAGCAATCCTCCTTCTTTGGCCTCCTGAAATGCTGAAATTACAGGTATGAGCCACTGTGCATAGCCCTTTCATTATCTTGATATCTCTTCTAGACACTATTTAATCGTTGTCCCTCTTTCCTTAAAGTGTGATTCCTTGAGCCGTAGAAATAATTCCAGGCGTGGTGGTTTGAACTGAACAGAGAATTGCAGGCTATCACCTCACCTGTTGAGAATCCTTTTCCAACACTGAAGTAGATTGAGCTTTTGGGGAAGCTCTCACTTTGGTAAACACTCAATTTGCTGTCAACTGAAACATCTTAGTCTTAATTGCTTCAAAAAAAAAAAGGGCATTATTTGTATCTCTCAAATTCTCTTTTCTTTGGTATTGTAGTTAAGCTTTTTCTTTTGTTTCTAATACGCTTGATCCATTAAGGTTGACTTTGGTAGATTTGCTCCAGTAGGTAAGCCTGTTAATGTCCTTTTTAATTTGGATTCTGTAATTCACGAAACACTGACTAGGCTCCTGTGGACCAGGCTGGGTTGGGTCCTAGACATGCACAGAATAAGGTGTGGAATCTCCTGTCTGGATTAGCTACTTCTTAACTTTGCCATCTGAAAGTTAGGTAAGAATGCCTTTAATGTTCTCAACAGGTCATTATTAAAGACTTTGAAAGAAAGCAGGGAGAGAGAGGGCCAAGTACAAAGCTCTGTAGCAAGTCTTACTGTAGTCCAGTGATGCATGACCAGAAATTCTATTTTCTGTAGACATATAGAATCTTAGGGAGGGTCACAGGCCATCCCCTCCTCCTTCCCTTGAGTAAGAAACAGTTATTAATGGTGTGCTATACGTATTAATAATAATGGAAGACTGACTCTGGGCTACTACCTAGTGGACTCAAATCCCTTAATAAAATGTTAACAATTACTCCAGCATTGCAGTTCTCCTTTTTGCCCAAGCCACATCTGTCTTGCCCACAAGGTTATCATGAGATGCTTTGTCAAATTCTTGCAGAAGACAAGATACGCTGTTTCTGCAGTACTCAGATCTATGAGGAGGCCATATAATGTGGTGAAAAGAGAACGGACTTTGAAGTTAGACTGGGGTTTGAATTCTTACTCTCACTTCATCGCCATCATTATCCTGACAGGATATTCTAATGCCTGTAAGCGAGCTCCTTTTCTGTAAAATGGGAGTACCTTCCTTATAGGATTTTATGTGGATTACATGGACAGCCATCATATGTAAAGCTCCTAGCACAGAGCCTGGGACATGTTTGTTTAATAAATGTTTGCTGTTTGCTATTAAATGAATAGATGATGCTGGATTTATGTTTTTCTTTCAAGGTAATTCAGTCAAAAAAGGTAATGGGATTATTTTCACGTGAATTATTTTGAGAACTCATGCTGTCTCTGAGGGGTCATTACATTTTAAAATTGCTTATAGATTAGATAAATATTTTAAAAATAAAGCAAATCCATTCTGGTGTTTTCACTGATATCTACATTTCCGAATTCACTTTCTTTCTTTCTTTCTTTTCTTTTTTTTGATTGTGACATTTGCCATACTTTGGTGTTTTAGTGTGGCCCTCTTTTTCCAGAGCTGCTCCAAGGTTACTGGTAGTTATGGAGTAATCCTGTAGGTAAGCTCTCTTAACTTATATGGAGTCCCCAAGCTCTCTTGTGTGTTTTCCTCGCTGATTTGAGGCTTTGATAAACTTGGCAGAAATAAGAAAGACAATTAGAGTGAGGGAGTTACTTCTGTTTCTCTGGAATTTGTGAAGGCAATACTGTTGAATCTATGCAGTTAAATTCAAGAAACATTTATTTCGTATATGGTATATGTCAAACATTGTATTAGCTGGGGAATATAAAGATGAGCAAGGTACTTTAAATATCAGTTACTTTTCTTGACTTTATTCTTAAAGGATTGTGCCATTTTGGTTTTAACCACTTCCTCAATTTGGTATGCCCTCTTTATATCTGTGCTTCTAGGTTATGTACTCCTTTTTTTTTTTCCCCCTTATTGAAGGTGCTTATTGAAGATTAATCGAGATCAACAGTCCCCTTTCTTTTTAGAGTCCCAACTATAGAATTCTGTCTGTCTCCTGAAGTCTAGGATAGGTGCCTGGGTGATTAGCAAAATAGACATATAAGGTTGGCTAGGCAGGTAGTATCCTGACAGTTTGGCAAATGAGGAAACTAAGACTTGGATTCAGCCGGGTGCGGTGGCTTGCGCCTATAATCCCATGCTTTGGGAGGATGAGGTGGGAGGATTGCTTGAGGACACAAGTTCGAGACCAGCATGGGTAACATAGCAAGACTCCATCTCTAGTTAAAAAAAAAAAAAAAAAACCGCTGGGCATGGTGGTGCACACTCATATTCCTGGATACTCAGGAGGCTGAGGCTGGTGGATCACTTGCGCCTAAGAAGTTGATTGAGGCAGCAGTGAGCTATGATCGTGCCATTGCACTCCAGCTAGGTCACGGAGTGAGACTCTGTCTCTTAAAAAATAAAAAATACTTGAATTAAATTTCCAAGGTCCCACAAATGGAAATGATGTACCAGCTGAGCATAGTGGCCCAGTAATCCCAACACTTGGAGAGGCATAGGGAGGAAGATAGCTGGAGCCCAGGAGTTTAAGACCAACCTGGGCAACATAGTGAGACCCTGTTTTTAAAAAATAAGAATAAAAGGGCCAGGCATGGTGGCTCATGCTTGTAAGCCCAGCACTTTGGGAGGCTGAGGTGGGTGGATCACCTGAGGTCAGGAGTTCAAGACCAGCCTGGCCAACATGGTGAAACCTCGTCTCTACAAAAATACAAAAATTAGCCGGGCATGATGGTGGGTACCTGTAATCCCAGCTACTCAGGAGACTAAGGAAGGAGCATCACTTGAACCTGGGAGGCAGAGGTTACTGTGAGCCAAGATTGCACCGTTGCACTCCAGCCTGGGTGACAGAGCAAGACTCCCATCTCAAAAAAATAAAAATAAAATAATAAAAAATAAATCAATAAATTTTAAAAATAGAAATGGTGTGCTTTTTTTCTCTTAAGCCTAGTCTACTGCTTTTTTAAAGTAAATCAGTGGTATTACGTTTTGCATCATAGTCTTAGTCTAGGAATCTTGGTTTCTTTGTTTGCACAAAGAATATTTTGAGTGTTCAAAGTGTCTTCTAAGTATCATTGAAAACCACATTACTGTTGATTTAAGTGATTTATTATATCTTCATACAGTATAATAATTGAAGTTCTTTTTAAAATCTTTTTCCCCTTAGTATTTTATGGAAGTTTGGGTGATTTTACTTAAGAAATTAGTTTTTCTGAATGTGGCCACAAATTTCTATATCTGACTGCCATTTTCTGCTTTGTGCTTTGAGTTACTCTTTAAACGTGATTCTTTGACTTTCCTTTTGAAAGTCTTTATTTGGACTCTTAAACTAATTATAATCCTTATTTTTAGGAACTAAGAAGAAATGTGGAAATATTCAAGCACCTAGCTTAGTTTTTTTTTTTTTCCTGAGATCGAGTATCACTCTTTCGCCCAGGCTGTAGTGGAGTGGCATGATCTTGGCTCACTGCAACCTTTGCCCCCTGGGTTCAAGCAATTCTCCTGCCTCAACCTCCCAAGTAGCTGGGATTACGGGCGCCCACCATCGCGCCCGGCTAATTTTGTATTTTTAGTAGAAATTGTTAGTCAGGCTGGTCTCGAACTCCTGACCTCAGGTGATCCACCACCTTGGCCTCCCAAAGTGTTGGGATTACAGGCGTGAGCCACTGTGCCCGCCTAGCTTAGTTTTTTGATAGCTAATTTTTATTGCCTTGCTAGAGAGGGCTAATTTTATAAATTAACCTGCCTGAATTCTGTCATGTGTTAAGTCTGGAAGTGGTAATGCTTTATTCATTTTTTTAAAATTTTATTTTAAAATGGACAA
>NW_016804362.1:1509149-1528722 GCF_001698545.2 Rhinopithecus bieti
TTTTTTTTTTTTGATTTTATTTTATTTTTTTTTTATTTTTTATTTTTTGAGAAGGAGTCTTGCTCTGTCCAGGCTGGAGTGCAGTGGCCGGATCTCAGCTCACTGCCAACTCCGCCTCCCGGGTTTACGCCATTCTCCTGCCTCAGCCTCCCGAGAAGCTGGGACTACAGGCGCCCGCCCATCGCCCGGCTAGTTTTGCTTCGTATTTTAGTAGAGACGGGGTTTCACCGTGTTAGCCAGGATGGTCTCGATCTCCTGACCTCGTGATCCGCCCGTCTCGGCCTCCCAAAGTGCTGGGATTACAGGCTTGAGCCACCGCGCCCGGCCAATTGTACATTCTTTAAATACTTAAGTCTGTACCAGTGTTAGCAACTAGCAAGAATATTTATTTTGCACAGGCACACTCTCTGTTACTCATACACTCCCCCACCCCAGGCCCCCAATTAATGAAGTCTGTTGAATTTAGTTGATACTAAATAAAGCCAGGAAAGTATTTGTTCACAGTGTAGTAACTATGTTGCTTTCAACAGATACCTTATAATTGTCAAATACTACTTTAGGTGGTTTGCTTTGCCAGAACAGTAGTTAGCAAGCACAGCAAATGGTCTGGCTAACAGAACCAAAAAATTGATTAAACAAGTTACGAAAAGACTTTAATTTGGCAGATATATTTTTTCCCTATTATTTCTCTCTTAGTAATCCTGTTCTTTTTAGGTTTTAAATTTTTAATTTGTTTCCTCCTCCCTGTGATTACCTGTCTTTTTTTTTTTTTTTTTTAATAGCATTTTCTTTTTTTTTGTCATCCACTATGATTTCCGGTAAGCAGTTGGGTAAACAAGAATTAGGTGTTAATACAAGTTACAGATGACAACCTGAGCTAATAAGATTGTTAATTTTTTAATCTCACTAAAGCATAGAAGATGAAATAATTGGGATTAGAAGATGTACTGGCGAAATAACTCAGGATTTGAAGGAGATAGGGTGGAAAATGTGCCATTACTTACTTGGATCCTTGCTAGTAATATTTTGTGCCTGTCCTGAGAATATTTGGGGAGGTTAGGGTCCAAGAACACTTACTGTCTAAGTGGAGGAGTGCCAGGTTAGGAAATGTGTGTATGTTCTAGAATAGTTAGCTTTGTGCAATGGAAAAACTATTGTGGGGTCAGACAGGCTTCCACCCACTGCAGCACCCAGCTGAGTTGTCTGACCTTCCGTGAGTCACTGTATTTTTTAAAAAATAACAGGTTCACAGCTGTAAAGTAAGACTAAGTATCTGCTTCACAGAGTTGTTGAAAATTAAATGAAAAAGCCCAAGCACAGTGCTTGGCACATAGTATGGTTTTTTTTTTTTTTTCCACCTTCCTATAGTCCTAGAACCTTTTGAATTGGCTATTGTTCAATGTCACTCTCCCTCCTTCCCTTTGTACACTGGGGGTTCTTTACTGAGATGTTGCCAGGCATTTGTAAATCTCTTGGAAGTACATGGGAATTGTTTTTAGTATGTGCATATGAGGGGTGTTTTGGGGAGTGAGTAGGTTCATGGCTTTCTTCATATTCTTAAAGAAGTTTGTAATTACTTCTCCCACCTTCACTACCATGTAAGAATTAAGAACCACTGCTCCAGAGTAATTATTTTAACTTCAGCGGTATCTCAGTAGTCTGGCCAAATTAAGTGTGCCTGGTAGAGGTAGTTAAAAAAGAGAAGACAAATTTCAGCCTTTTGATTGTTTGCTGCTATCTTTTTTTATAAATTAATTTTTATTTTATTTCAATAGTTTTGGGGGTATAGGTGTTTTTTGTTACATGGATAAGTTCTTTAGTGGTGATTTCTGAGATTTTGGTGCACCTGAGCAGTGTACACCATATTCAATATGTAGTGTTTTATCCCATACCCTCCTCCAAACCTTCCTCCTTGAGTACCCAAAGTCCATGATATCATTCTTATACCTTTGCATCCTCATAGCTTAGCTCTCACTTGTAAGTGAGAACATACAATATTTGGTTTTCCATTCCTGAGCTACTTCACTTAGAATAATGGCCTCCAGCTCCATCCAAGTTGCTGTAAAAGACATTATTTCATTCCTTTCTATGGCTGAGTAGTATTCTATGGTATATATATACCGCATTTTCTTTATTCACTTGTTAGTTGATGGACACTCAGGTTGGTTCCATATCTTTGCAATTGTGAATTGCGAATCATGCTGCAATAAACTGTGCATGTGACTTTTTCATATGATGACTTTTCCTTTGGGTAGATGCTCAGTAGTGGGATTGCTGGATCAAATGATAGTTTTATAATACTTTTAGTTCTTTAAGTAATCTCCATCCTGTTTTCCATAGTGGTGGTTCTAGTTTACATTCCCACCAGCAGTGTAAAAGTGTTCCCCTTCCGTCACATCCACACTAGCATCTATTGTTATTTTGACTTAATTATGGCCATTCTTGCAGGAGTAAGGGGTGTCTCATTGTGATTTTAATTGGCATTTCCCTGATAATTAGTCATGTTGAGTATTTTTTCAGATGTTTGTTGGCTATTTGTATATCTTCTTTAAGAATTGTCTTTTCATGTCCTTTGCCCACTTTTTGATGGGATTATTTGTTTTTTTCTTGCTGATATGTTTGAGTTCCTTGTAGATTCTGGATATTAGTCTTTTGTTGGATGCTTAGTTTACGAACATTTTCTCCCACTCTGGATTGTCTGTTTACTCTGCTAGTTATTTTTTTTGCTGTGCAGAAGCATTTTAGTTCAATTAGATCCCATTTATTCATTTTTGTTTTGTTGCATTTGCTTTTGGGGTGTTAGTCATGAATTCTTTGTCTAAGCCAATGTCTAGAAGAGTTTTTCCAATGTTATCCTCTAGAATTTTTATGGTTTCAGGTCTTAGATTTAAGTCTTTGATCCATCTTGAGTTGATTTTTATATAAGGTGAGAGATGAGGATCCAGTTTCATTCTTCTACATGTGACTTGCCAGTTTTCCCAGCGCCATTTGTTAAATAGGCTATCTTTTCCCAAATTTCTGTTTTTATATGCTTTGTCGAAGATCAGGTGGGTGTATTTGGCTTTATTTCTGGGTTCTCTATTGTTCCATTGGTCTATGTGCCTATTTTTATACCTGTTTGCTGCTATCTTGATGTTTCAGCTTTCTTCATAAATATATTCATAATTTTAGAGCAGGGCTTAAGTTTTTCATTATGAAGGAAAAAAATTTACTAGGGATCCTTTGATAATATGCTTTACTAGTGCATCATATATCTGAGTTAAAATAATTTGATTAGTAAGGAAACTTAGGAGCGTATCTCCTACTAAATTGAATTATACCTGCATCGATTTACCAGGGCATATTGTAGATGTGCTTATCTATAGTAACAGTATTTGACTATTATAGGCAGGGTACTATGACTTCCCCTACTTCTTCCACAAGAGAGGAAGTGTTAGAGAGCTCAGATCTTAGTCTGGGAAGTATCGTAGCATAGTAGTTACAATTAATATCTGGAGCCAAACTGCCTAGGATTTCACATGGCACTGTGTCACTTACTGTGTGACCTTGAGCAAGATATTTACCCTCCTTATGCCTCATTTTCCATGTCTGTAATACATGGATAACAATTATCTCTGACTCACAGGGCATTATTGGCACCTGAGAATTAAATGAATTAATATTTGAGAAGCTCTTAGAACACTGTCCATTTCATTGTAAGTGCTGTAAAAACGTTAAATAAAAATATGTAATCTAGTTAACAGAATACTTACACCCATGAAAATATAATTTGTAGTATAAGATAGTATAAGCTGCAGTAAATGTAGAGTTGATTCCCTAAAATTCTTTAGGATAGGAAAATTTAGCGTGCATTGCATGCATGAGTATAAGAGAACATGAAATTTCAAGGAAAAAGAGCCATATTTGGATAAGTGGAATTTAGATAGAGAACAGAGAATAGGCCCAAATTAGTGGGGAATTTTATGGGCAGAAGAATTTTAGAGGATGCAAAAAAGCCTTACAAGTTGGAGAATAAGTAAAGAAATATTGGAAGCTATCATAAGAAAATAGATGTGGACACATTGTGGAAGTCTTTGGATATAAAGATAAGGCTTTGATACTTTTAATTGTAAATGCGGGCTCCCCAACTTTTATAAAGAAGCAGCTTATTAATGATTTTGTGAAAAGTGCATAGCACAGTACTTGGCAGAAAATGAACATTTAATAAATGTTAGCTCGTATTAGCAGCAGTAGTAGAAATGACTGTCTAGTGTTTTTACTACATGGATGGGCTATTTTGTGAATTTTAACTACTTACCTATTAATTGAACACAGATAATTTCACTGTTTTGTTTTCTGTATAATCAATGTTGTGATATGTACCTTTTCCGTAAAAGTGTTTTGGGTATCCGTAGTTCCTTAGGGGAGACTTAATACTGTCCTTTAAATTTACCATGGGAGAGTAGTGGGAAATTTTGGAGGGGACAGTAGAAAAGAAATGAGGGAGCTTTACCAACTCTCATGTGCTCCCTTCTTCTGAGAAATCTCTACAACACTCATGACCAAAAGGTTATGATATTAGCTGTCAGCAGGGATATTGAAGCATACTTATTAAAAATGATAACCTGTTAGGGAACCCTTCGGTGAGTTTAAGTTGTTTTTTTTTTTTTTTTTTTTTTTTAACCAGGGAAGCTTTGGGAAGATAATACGGCATGCAGAGTAGGGTGTGAGGTGAACCAGAGGTATTATATGTTATGACATAGTAAGAGACTTGTGGTCATAGATCCCAGAGGAAATGTGAAGACAAGGCTTGGTAGATTTTGGAAGCATATAGACTGACAAGGGCTTAAGAAGATATTTTTAAGGTTCTAAACTTCAATGAGAAGGCAAATGTGATCAAAATACTAAAATCAGAATGAAAATCCAATTTTGGGGAGAAGATTGGTTCAATCTTACATGTGTTTGAAAAAGAGGCATTTAAATTGACCTATCCATTAAATATTCGGATAGGATTCAGATTTTGTTTTTTTTCCATATGGCATTAATACTGAAACCATGAAAATGATTGAGTTCAGATAAATTACACAGCTAGTATGTAGCAAAGCTGAGATTCAAATCCATAGGTTCTGCTCCAAAGTTCATATTCTTAGCCCCTATGCTAGCATAAATGGGAGACGTCATTTATTGTCATAACATGTATTTGGTCTTTGCATTTTTCAGGTTACTTTGCTGTTTTGGCATTTAATTTATTTTTCTCCTTTTCTGTGTAATTTTTATTTTATTTACTAAAATATCTTGAGGATAGCTTGGGCCGTGAGGGCAGACATACATGTGTTTGAACCCAGATCTGCAATTTATATTTATCTGTAGACTCCTTAGTTAATCACTACATCCAGTGGCCTTGCCTTAGTTCTAATTTTCTGTGGTGTGCCCATAGCAAAAAGACCTTCCTGAAATTGAGATTTCTTGCGTTTTTTTCCTTCAGTAATTCACCATCCTGACTTTTTATCTGTTTCACCTTTTTTGCACTTTCTTCTATATAAATACACCAAACGTGACTGTCTCTACATAGGTCTTAACTCACCTCTATTCCTTTTTTTAAATGTGTCGGCTGACTCTGGATTCTGGATATATTTTGTCTTCAGTAACTCTTGATTCTGTTCTTTCTTTCCTATCTTCATGGTCTTAGTTCAGATCTCCTTTTTTATATTTTTCCCTAATTTTGTAATAGTGTTCTTTCTACCTTTCTAGTCCAACCTCCCTTCCTATCCCAGGGTCATTCTCTTAAAATATAGATCTGTTTCCCCATTGCTTGAAACCATTCAGTGATTCTCCATTGTCAGTAGTCCTGTGTGTTCAAACAGTTGTTCTTTAGGGTGAATTAGGTATTTTTCTAGGAAAAAAAGGTTCAGTGCTATACAGAAGAAAATCAGGCAAAAAGAGTTCAAATGAATTTGGGAAATGCTTGTATAAATACAGTCAGCTAGCCTTCTGTTTAGCAGCATCCTAATGTGTTAATGTGCATTGTTAGTGTATAAAAATCAATAAATAGCATTTCCAAAGTATACCTGACGTGTGTGTGTGTGTGTGTGTGTCTAAATACATGTCTGGTATCTTAGAACAGGTTTTATTGAGACTATAAGGTGAAGTCCATCTATGTAGTCTCATCTCTGGTATTGACCATATACCCACTTGGAGTTCCCTGTGGGATGGGGTCATGTGTTTGAGGCTTCAGTGGCATCACTCATCTATCAGGAAAAACCCCTACTGCTCCTAAAGGGGAGATCATTACCTTCTCTCTGAAGCCTTCTTTGACTCATTCAGACAACTGTTACACTTCCTTTCTGAGTACTATCTTTACAGTGTATTTGGCAAGACCCTCCATTTTAGCAGTTATCACATGGAATTGTAATTCTCTTTATTTTTATTTCTCTAATAGAGTATAAAAGCTAGAACCATGTCCTACATTTCTCTCACTTTAATGCTTAGGATAATTATTGAATATATGTTAAACAATTGAGTTATGAAGTAATTGTGGAGCCATATTGAATAATATTGATATTTGTACATTAAGTAAACTACCAATAAACACTTATTTTATCTTAGAAATCTCTTAAACTCTTTTTGTGAGTAGATAAGGTAGCATCAAATTAAATGCTCTAGGGAAAATTTTGTTCCACATAGATAAGGAAAATATTAAGAAAAAAGTACTTATTTTCTGTGTATTTTAATAACCTATGTTCAGAAAACAAGATTTTTTTTTTAGGTAAAATGTAAATAATGTCTTATCCTTAATGAAACAATTTCGATCAGTAATTTGAAATTCAGTGATTACTTTTTCTCCCAGATAACTTTTACATTGAGATGATTCATTCATCTGTAGTTGTTAGGATAAAGAACCTTATTTTATATGAAACGTTGTTTAATGTATATTTCTCTTTTTAGGCATCATTCTTAACAAAGAAGTTAAATATTGGTGGGAAAAGAGTAAACCTTGCCATATGGGTAAGTGAACTTTTTCAACTGTTATGCATGGAGGCTTCTTCCTTTTTTCTTTTTTTTTTAAGTTTATTGGAGCTTAGCCACAACTTTTTTTTTTTAATTAAAAATAATCTTAAAATCTGATTGAGAATTGTATCTGGAATATAATTGAATATTTGAATATTGCTGTCATAACTTTTCAGCTGGAGAAGGGTCAACTCAGAAGGGTTCCACTTCAGAGAGAGGACAGGGTGGGTGGACAGCTTGCTTGGCCTTTTTTCCCCACCCTGTGTCTCCATATTCCAACCTTCCAAGGGAATGACTGATGGAGAGTAGGGTGAGGATAATGGAGCAGGGTACTTGTTGACCAGTGATCTTGATGCATGTGCTGTTTCCTTCCCTGTCTCTCCCAGTGTGGGAACTTAAACTTAGGGCGGAGCCTATTCCTGGCTTATAATACTGTGTTGGCTGTTTTGGCCCTCTGGCAACTGAACTGGTTTTTTAATGGGGTTGGGGAAGTTGCTGAGGAAGAGGAAGGTTGAGAGGGAAAAAGTAACTGTCATATATCACTAAAACATTATATATTGGTCATAACTTAAAATTTTTTTGTGTGACCTGTTTTGCTGTTTTGTTTCTGTTAGTAGGGTTTGTGGTTGTCTGTGACTTTATGCTATATTTTCCAGTTAATCAAAAGTTCACCACAGTTGCAATTGCAGATTTGTATTTTTCTTCTGATCTAATAAGCATTTGTTGCTTTCTTTAGGATACGGCAGGTCAAGAGAGATTCCATGCATTGGGTCCAATTTACTACAGAGATTCAAATGGAGCTATTTTAGTTTATGACATAACAGATGAAGATTCTTTTCAGAAGGTATTCTATTTATGGGTAGATGTCTTAGAAAGACAATAGTAATTTTTCAAGTATCCATTAATATACTTTTGTTCACTAATGTGATTAGTTTTGTTTTTAAAAATAAAGTATATAATTTGTGCGTAACTGGTGACAACTTACATTTTATTTTTCTTTTCACTTACAACATGGAGGTATACTCCTATGTTTAATGAAATATTTAATTCATATGAATTAATTTATGTTAGAATAATTAATGGCTTATTACATGGCTTTCTCAAATATTAGGGAAGGAAAATACTTGAAGGTGAGCTTCAGAAAATATGGGGCTTTTGTTTCTCCCTCTTATGGAAAATCACACTTATTTCCTTAATTCCATAGGCATTGGGCTCTTAAACTTGGTGTGGCTGGACAAGTTCCTTTATTGTGAAGAGAAAAAAGGAGGAGCAAAATCACATTTAAGCTTTTTCCTTGCCAAATATAATAAAAGTTTTAAAAGGACAGTCTTAAAATTATCTCATTAGTTTACTTCCCTTCAATACACACCACATATGTATGACTCTTAAAGTTGTTTGGGACCAAAAATGAGTTACCATTTAATTTACCTCTGACTGTAATTTATTTCATCACAGTCAGATGGGTTACTTATTTGACCTTTCCTCCTAAAGCCGTTCTTGGAATATGTCAACAATGTGTAACCACGGAGTAATGCCAAGGAAGAAGCTTGTCTTGCCTTGACTTACAGGCTTGTTCTTGGTAAAATTACTTACCTTGTTTGTTTTTTCTCTTTATTTTTTTTCCCAGTTAAATCTGATAGAGCAGATATACAAGTTAGCCCTTGGGTTATTAACGATATATGGAAAAGCTTAACCCAAGAAGTAGAAAATGAAACAATAGGTACCTTGTAGATTTAATGATTTTTAAAAGTTATTTTGGTGCTGCTGTTTGTTATCTCCCTCTGACTTTTTGCATGAAAAGACATAGTTTAAGTATTTATTAAGAGAAGATTGAGGCCAGGCACAGTGGCTCACACTGTAATCCCAGCACTTTGGGAGGTCGAGGAGGGCAGATCACTTGAGGTCAGGAGTTCGAGACCAGCCCAGCCAACATGGTGAAATCCCATCTATACTAAAAATATTAGCTGGGTGTGGTGGCACATGCCTATAATCTTAGCTACTTGGGAGGCTGAGGCAGGAGAATTGCTTAAACCAGGGAGGCAGAGATTGCAGTGAGCCTAGATCGCGCCACTGAACTCCAGCCTGGGTGACAGAGCGAGATGCCATCTCAAAAAAAAAAAAAAAAATAGAGTCATTTAGGTTGAAAAGTGACCAGTTCTCTACTGCTATGTAACAAAACTCCCAAAATTTTTGACTTAAAACAGTAACTTATTATTTCTCATGATTCTGTGGGTTGACCAGGAAGGTTCACTGCTCTTTGTGATGTCACTGGAGTCACTCATAGAGCTGCACTGAACTGGGAGTTTGGCTGGGGCTGGAATATACAAGAAGGCCTACTTCTCCATCTGGCCTCTCACTATATCTGGTGTCTTATCGTCCAGTACTCTATGTGCTCTCTCATTATTCTGTTTTCTACCTTAAGCTTTTTATATGACAACTGGATCCCAAGAGTTAAATGTAGAAGCTACCAGGCCTTCTTAAGGCTTAAGTCTGGGATTGGCATAGCATTACTTCTGCCACATTGTCTTGTCAAAACAGGTTACAAAGCCAGCCCAAATTCAGAGGGTGGGGAATTTGACTCTGCCATATTTGATGGGAGGATTGACAAAGAATTTGTGACCATCTCTAACTCACCAAAGATGTATGGGGTAAAGAATAGATAGAATGCTTGTGGAGCGGTATCTAATTTGAAATGACTAACAAACTTTTTTTTAAAAAAAATGATTAGATTAGTAGGTTGTGATACTATATGCACATGGAAGAGAGGAATACATAATTAGATTCTGCTATGTTTCTTTTGAGGTGATGAAGATGTATATTTTATGCCAATATGGTCAAATTTTTCTTATGTGAAATCAGTAAAGAGTGGAAGTTAAATGCTTTGAAAACTTTATACATATATATGAATGAAACAAAAAGGTAGGGTTATACTGAGAAAACTCATTCAGTGCTGCTATAAAGATAATGTGATGATGACTACCTTTGCTTTTGTAAGGATTTTGGGTTTGCCAGAGGTAGTTCCTCTGCATTCTGTAGAGAATAGGAATGTGGAAGTGTTACATTTGTACACCATAAGACCAGATGCACAGTAAGTGGTTACCACATAGCTAATGTAATTTTTGGAATTTACAGATATATGTGTATTTTTTCAGGAGGGTATATAAGTTCAGTGTGATTTGATTACATCCATATTAAATTTCATTGCAAAGAATGAAGGCAGGTGTCCAAGTTTGCCTTTTATTCTGTTATTATAATCAACATTTAAAATCATGAGTTCAAAAGAGTAATCTACTTAATTCCAGTTTACTGCCAACTGTGTCTACTACTATGCTTCATTCATACTGGAGAATCAGTTCATAACTGGAGTTATTGTATATCATTGGTTCTCTACAGAGGATGACAATGCCTGGAGACATCTTTGGTTGTCACAACTGGCGGATGCTCTTGGCATCTAGTGGGTAGGAAGTCAGGGATGTTACTAAACATCATACATTGCACAGGACAGTGCCTCACAACAAAGAATTATCTGTACTAAGATGTCAGTATTGCCAAGGTTGCAAAACCCTGTCATACACTAAATGATGAAATTATTTTAGCACTCTTAGTTTTTTTTAGTGCTTATATAAATTATTTATTTATTTATTCATTTATTGTCTTTTATTATGTGACAATGAAGTGCCTATGCCCTCTATTTAGGAATCAATTAGGGTATAAAAGACTGTTTTAAACCCACGTGTTCCTAAGTCCAAAGTGACACTGGTAATCTGTATTGTAAAGCATCTATTATCAGAAGCTGGAGTTGATATGCTTTTGCTGTAGTGAATAGCTTTGCTTGGATCTGTGGAAGACTGTTGCAAGTTTATAATAAGAGTTGCTTCTGTGTATTTTTCCATTGTTGTATTTATGTGTATATGGTTTACAGTACTATCTGGCAATAAATGATTCTTCAGTGAATAATTTCTGGTAATAAGTAAATAATATAGACTCTTAAAATTCTGAGGTATTTTGACAGTGTTGAGTTTTTTGGATGTTGTGATAGTAGTAATTCTAACAGGATTTGTTTTAATATGTGCTTTTTTGTATATACAGGTAAAAAACTGGGTCAAAGAATTACGGAAAATGTTGGGAAATGAAATCTGTTTATGTATAGTTGGTAAGCATAATTACTTTTTTTTAAAGAAGTCCTTTGTTTCCTTAATGTTTTATTGAGGACATTATAAACAAGTAATTTTTGTTTTAAAGTTATATAAGAAAGGAAGAATGACATATTAATATAAATATTTTAGAATAATTTAGGATTTAGCCTGGTGCGGTGGCTCATGCCTGTAATCCCAGCACCTTGGGAGGCCAAAGTTGTTGGATCACCTGAGGTCAGGAGTTCAAGACCGGCCTGGTCAACATGGTGAAACGCTGTCTCTATAAAAATACAAAAAAAAAAAAAAAGTAGCTGCGTGCCTGTAATCCCAGCACTTGGGAGGCTGAGGTGGGAGAATCGCTTGAATCCAGGAGGCAGGGGGTGCAGTGAGCCAAGGTCACACCATTGCACTCCAGCCTGGGTGATACAGTGAGATTCCATCTCAAAAAAAAAAAAAAAAAGCTGGATGCAGTGGCTCACACCTGTGATCCCAGCCCTTTGGGAGGCTGAGGCAGGCAGATCATCTGAGGTCAGGAGTTCAAAAACAGCCCGGCCAACATGGTGAAACCCCGTCTCTACTAAAAATACAAAAATTAGCCGGGCATGGTAGCGGGCACCTATAGTCCCAGCTACTTAGGAGGCGGAGGCAGGAGAATCGCTTGAACCCAGGAGGTGGAGGTTGCAGTGAACCAAGATCACGCCATTGCACTCCAGCTTGGGTGACAGAGCGAGACTCTGTCTTAAAAAAAAAAAAAAAGAATTTTGGATTTAGAAGTGATTTTCCAGGAGATTTAAACTCTAAGGAATGCCTTGGGGAGCAAATTGAAAACTAAACACTTGGGGCTTTGAGTTTCCTAGCCTTGCTTCAGTTTGATCTTTAGTTTTTCACTCTATGGTTTTGCTTAGAAAAAGTTTAGTAANGGATGCAGTGGCTCACACCTGTGATCCCAGCCCTTTGGGAGGCTGAGGCAGGCAGATCATCTGAGGTCAGGAGTTCAAAACAGCCCGGCCAACATGGTGAAACCCCGTCTCTACTAAAATACAAAATTAGCCGGGCATGGTAGCGGGCACCTATAGTCCCAGCTACTTAGGAGGCGGAGGCAGGAGAATCGCTTGAACCCAGGAGGTGGAGGTTGCAGTGAACCAAGATCACGCCATTGCACTCCAGCTTGGGTGACAGAGCGAGACTCTGTCTTAAAAAAAAAAAAAAGAATTTTGGATTTAGAAGTGATTTTCCAGGAGATTTAAACTCTAAGGAATGCCTTGGGGAGCAAATTGAAAACTAAACACTTGGGGCTTTGAGTTTCCTAGCCTTGCTTCAGTTTGATCTTTAGTTTTTCACTCTATGGTTTTGCTTAGAAAAAGTTTAGTAACTACTTTATAATAAAATTAAGGAGATGACTGAGGCCTGTGTTCTTGTTCTGTATATTTAACTACACATTTTTGAGTAATGGTCAAATTTGACCACAAGGATACAAGTAGATCATGATCCCATGGTGGAGGAATATTCCTAATGGGTATAAAGGAACTCTGCAACTCACTTTTGGACTTCTGGAATTTCTCTTTGGTTCTCTTTTTCTTTAGATTGTTATTTCTATGATATCACAATTATTGAACAATAAAAGTGTACTAGACACTGTGCTGTGTACTCACAGACATTATCTCATGTAATCCTCATAATCCTACGAGGGTTTTATAGAGGAAGCTGAGTCCTGGAGATAATAACTTGCCCAGTGTCAGGTAGCTTTCAGAGATTGGATTTGAAATGAAGTCATTCTGACTCTTATGTTACTAAACCTTATGATGTATAGCCTCATGCTGTTTTCTCTCTTTTTTCTACATACCTGATAATATTAAAAACAATATGGGAGAAGCCAGGATAGGATCATTTCAGTGGAAGACAAAGGTAGTATCTGGGGAAATGAAAGAATGGAATGATCAGTGTGGGGAAATTCTGCTTTTAGCCTTAAGAATTTTTTTTTTTTTTTTTCTTGAGACGCAGTCTCGCTCTGTCGCCCAGGCTGGAATGCAGTGGCATGATCTCAGCTCACTCTACCTCCCGGGTTCAAGCGATTCTCCTGCCTCAGCCTCCCAAGCAGCTGGGACTACAGGCACGCACCACCACGCCCAGCTAATTTTTGTGTTTTTAGTAGAGACGGGGTTTCAACCATATTGGCCAGGCTGTTCTCAAACTCCTGACCTCATGATCCACCCGCCTCAGCCTCCCAAAGTACTGGGATTACAGGCATGAGCCACCACGCCCGGCCAAGAATTTTAACTTGAGTTTACATTTCTTATCTCTTGTCACCATTACATTGGTAGCTTTATAGTCCCAGATCAGGGGCAAGTCTTGGGGGAAAAGAGCAAGATGATTTCCCCTGCGTTTTGATCTAGATGCTAGATGTCAGGCTAGGCAGGAATATTTCAGACTGGAACACTGAAGTAGTAGGCTACTTGGAGGTTTGGAATCAGAGCTACAGCTAATCATTACTGAGTTTTGTGTAACTTTGTGTGGTATATGGACTTACTAGGAGTGGAAGTGGCCACAGTAGATGAATGACTGAAGATTTAATATTTTGGGATTCTGATCATCTTTCTGAAGATAGAAATTACTAACGTATACATAAAGTCAAGGAAATTCCAAAAGCTTGTTACTTGACCAAGGTCACAAAGTAACATTAAAAAAAATCATCTAAGTTAAATAAGCTCATGAATAGTTTAAAGTGTGTGTGTGTGTTTGTTTTAATGTTCAACGAAGTACCTTTTATGTTGCCACTCTCTAAAAGTTGAAGGCATAACATTAAACTGAACCTTAAGGAAGATACTTTCACTGGAGCATCAGAGAGAGTGGTTGCCAGATAGTGAACTGGTTTCTTTAAAAATGTTTCTATATAAAGTGTATATTTTTAATGTTCATATTATAAGAAGTTTTAGGACTATTGGATCTGGTAACCTAGTGCCTCCAGTAGGGTCAAATACTCCATTTAATATTATAGAATATTTATTATTAGTGTGAAGTATAGAAAGCTCTTACTTTCTTCTGTTGACAAGTATGACATGGAATTTTATTTGGAATTCAGAGTTGGGAGAATTCTGAGAGCTCAGAGACTGATTTGAGTAATAATAAAACTCTGGTCTCCCGTTAAAAAAAAAAAAAAGAATTCTGAGAGCTTATTTACCACTTTTCCCAAACTTATTAGGATAATTCAGAGAATTTAAAAAAAAAAAGATTTTTGGGCCTCATTATAGATACACTAAATCAAAATCTCTGTGGATGGGACAAAGAATTAATTCCCTGTTTTCACCCCACCTTTCTTCCTTCTATAAGTATTTTTGAGTGGCTTCTTTGTACCAGGCACTGTGTGCTGTTAATTCTGATTTAGTGTACATACATGCAGGTGTTGGAGAACAACTTATTTTTTCTGACAAGTGCAAGAAACGAATTTGTCTTCACGTTTAGCTAAAATCATACTCCCTGTATCCTTCACTTTGAACTGATTTTTAAAGTGAATTTTTCATTGTATGTACAGAAAAGTGTACAAATTTTCAATAACATAATTTTCACAAAATGAAAATCGCACAGTGTAAGCAGTACCTAAGGACCCTGAGTTGTGTTACTTTTTCATCCCAACACTCCCAGTTGTTTTCCCCTCGCCATTCCCCACCCCCCATTACTGTCCTTTTTACTGCATGAATTAGTTTTGTTTTGAATTTTATATAAATGGAGTCATATAATATTAACTCTTCTTGTGTCTGGCTTTTTTGACTTTACTTTGTGTTCCTACGATTCCTCAATGTTGTATATAGTTGTAGTTCATTTTATTCTGATTGCTGTCTGATACTTTATGAATACTCCACAGTTTATCCGTTTTGCTATTGATGGACATTTGCATTGTTTTTCCCACTTCTTGATTTTTATTCTCTGTTGTAGTCGTTCAGTGTTTATTCTCTCTTCTGTTTTATTAGTAACTTTGAAATAATACTACTTCTCAGGGTTATGATGAAGATTATATAATGATTTGAAAAATACTTGGCATAGCGGTAGACATTTGACAAGAATTTATTCTGTTTACATAAGATAACCCTTCAGGCATTTGAAGACTACTTAAACAGCTCACTTTAAGTCTTAAATTCTCTAGATCAGCTGTTTTTTTATGTGGCCTACCTTCTAGACATTCTGATCATCCTGATCATTTTCTCTCCTAGGTTTATTTTACTGTATCAGTATGTCACCCAGACTTGGAAATCAACAATAGAATCTAAATGTTGTTGAGCTAGTATGTACTTATAAGCCCTGTCTCTCTCCTCACACTGGCCTTCTATCAGGATTGCCTGAGATTGCTTAAACTTTTTAGCAGACATGTCAACTAGTCGCTTTTACATAGATGATAGTTATCCAAAATCTCAAGTCCTTTTTTATAAGTGTTGCTATTCAGTCCGGTTTTTCCTAGCTTGTTCTCATGTAACTATTTAAAGCTAAGTGGAAATTTCAGTTTGTCATGTTTTTGAAACTTTGTGTTTGATATACAGTCTACTAGCATTTTCATGTGTAAATTAAATACTTAACCTCCTAGGTCCTTATCTAAGCCACTGATCTCCATGTGCTAACCAGTAATAGAGAACCACATGTTTCAGTAGCAGAGACTTTTTCCTCTAGGTTGTCATTAATCCATTGATAGGCACCCTTGGCTGTGGTTGATAGTATTCTGCATCTAGTCTGTCCTTAACATTTGTATTTTCTTGAACAAGTATTTATTAATCATAGTCACCATTCATTGAGTGCCAGGCACTGTTTTAAGAACTACACATTTTTTATTTCATTTAAGCCTCCTGACAATGCTGCAGGAAGACCATTTCATTTTACAGATGAAAAAATGTGCTTAGAGAGCTTGAAACTTCCCAAAGTCACATAGCTTGTTAGAAGTAGCCCGGGGATTTCAACTCAGATCTGCCTGCCACTTCAAGCCCATATCCTTAATAAACACTTCATTGCTTACTATGTACCAGGATTTGGGAATAGTGTAGTGAATAAGTAAACAAAATAGATACGGTTCTTGTCTCCCAGAGTTTCTTGTGTAGAAAAAGAGACAAAAACAAGCTACTTATTATATATTGTAATAAATGCTATGGAAGGGAAATGCAGAATGGAGTGCTATGAGAGCACAAAAGCAAACCAACTAGATTTGAGATGCAAGGGGGAGATAAGGGAAAATTTCCTAGAGCAAGTGTTGTATAAACTAAGTTAGCTAGATGAAGCCAGTAGGATGATGGTAGAGTGTTACCTCCAAGGCACGGTGGCTCATCCCTGTAATCCCAGCACTTTGGGAGGCTGAGGCAGGCGGATCATTTGAGGTCAGGAGTAAGTTTGTGTTACCTATCATGGACTTTAATTCTCTCATAACAATATTGACTTTCCATTTGATCATTCACTGTGATGAATGTCGTTAATAACTATTCTTTATTGAGCATATAGTATATGCTAGGCCTTTTACATATATCTTATTTTCTCATCAACCCTGCAAGGTTTGTTAGCCACACATGCACAGAGTGAGACTAACAGGTTAACTAATTTGTCCAATTTTTACAATTATGACCAGGCGTGTTGACTCTCGCCTTTAATCCCAGCATTTTGGGAGGCCAAGGTGGGCAGATTGCATGAGTCCAGGAGTTTGAGACCAGTCTGGGCAACATGGCAAAACCCCATCTCTACAAAAAAATACAAAAATTAGCCAGGTGTGGTGGCGTGTGCCTGTAGTCCCAGCTACTCGGGGGGCTGAGGCAGGAGGATTGCTTGAGCCTGGGAGGTGGAGGCTGCAGAGAGCCGTGTTCATGCCACTGCATTCCAGCCTGAGTGACAGAGCAAGACCCTGTCTCAAAAAAAAGTAAAACAAAAAAAATTACAGTTATGGAGTAAGCAAGGACTTAAAAACAAGTTTTATTACTTATTTAAAAGGTTTTTGAAATCTTTTTTCCACTGTGCCCCACAACCATCCAGTCTAAGCATAATATGATTCTAATTCTATATCATTGTTAGGCCTTTTGCCTTTAGCAGTGGGCATATCCCTTCTGTATTCTTAATTCAAATATGTGTTTTTAAGGAAGATCTGCTTAACTTAGAGGGTAGCTTTTTCCCTCCCTTTCCAGTAGTCTCACCCTATTTGTTTATTTTTTAAATTCTTTTAGTACTGTACGTTTAAGTAGGTGCTTGCTTTGGTTGTTGTCCTTGTTTTCAGATGTTTTAAGCCTATCAGAAAGTTCCGTATGTAGCTGCACAGTAGTATTGAAGCAGATATGAGTCTCAAAGCCTTAATCCTTAGCTGTCTTGCTTTTGAAAAAAATATAGAAACTAAAAAGGTTTTTGGGCTTTGGAAAGAGGTCAGTCGCTAGTCAGTCAAGTTGCTGCAGTATATTCTGTGCTATCAATCCATTGTGAATGTTGATTATTCAAAGAAATAATAGTTGTTTAGATTTAAAATGTTTTAAGTTTAAAATAATAGGTTATTAAGATAGATAGCTATTTATTAATGGCCTGATTTATTAAAATTAGTCATTTAAAATATTATTAAATGATAAAGGAGTGTCTGAATAATTTCTCCTAAATGTTCATTTGAGGCAGTAAGGTGACTGCCTACTTTTCCTGTCTTCACTCTTTTTATAGGTATTGATGAGATTGGTGGAATTTGGAAAATGAGGCATTAAGTACCTAGAAAAAAAATTTCATAGGGTTTTAGATAATTGAAGCAAAAGTAATACTGCTACCTTTAGTAGGAGGCTATCTTATTTTACCTTTATGAGGCAGAATCTTGTTCCTGTTTGTTGGAGCCACTGGCCACCAGGTGGTGCTTTTTGCATTCTTTACAGAATAACAGGACAGTTTTTCCTCTGGTTACTGTCAGACTTTGTCATATTTAGATAATTAAAATTTCCAATGACAAATATAATGTGGGAAGTTAGAACTAATATGAAACTTCTTGCTATGGTAAAATGTTTAGCACTGAGGTGGACAAGTCCAAAGGTGCCAGCAACTAGGTTATCAGATTGCCAGCAACTAGGTTATCAGATTATTCGAACCTTTGGACTTGTCCACCTCAGTGCTAAACATTTTATCTTTTATTGGGTGCTTATTTCAATGCCTTATCTGAAATTTATCTGAAATTGTCTCCTAGAATCTATATGGTTCCAAGAAAAAAAGTAACTTTATTTATAAGATTTCTCTTATCCCTAAAAGCCATAATAGAAGAATAAAATGTTTGTTTGAAGTGTCCTTCCGTAAGTTATTTTCCTTATTGTTATCTACTGTTTTATTACCTTTAGCACTCTGTGTGTCCAGTCAAGTCATCTTAAGTTCAAGGAATCAGTATTTTGCAGTTTCTTCATTTTGTTCTGGTGGCTTTTTTAAAATATAATCTCAGCTTGGTTCCATTGTTTAAGGAGAACTAAGCTTATAATTTAAATCTGCATGGTACACATATATTAAGTTTTAATAACTCACTAAAATTGTTTTTTAAACAAAGAATGCAGTTTTTCCCCTTAGGATTGTGGAGTACTTAAAATCTGTACACTTTAATTTTACTTTAACCGGCTTATATCATCCAGGAAACTTGAATACTCGTAGGATCCAAGAAACTAGCTTAATATATTTTAGTAAACACTAAGATAGCCATACTTGATTGTTGACTGGGTTTAAGTTAATGGGAACTGTAGAAAATTTTGCTCTTACTTTCGATCATTTACACTTGGCTAAGAGTCATAGGTTTATCTCTAGGTCTCTGGTATCCCCCAAAATCAAAAAAGAGTGCCCATCTCTTTGGAAAAGTTGTTTTCTTTGTCAGGGGCTGCAGATTCAGGAAAGGTATTAATTGAGTCATTTCAAGGAGGATGGGGCATGATCAGCCCTAGATCACAAGGCTTAACTTTATAATTTCAAAACATTTAGAATTCTGGTGGGGATTTGCATTGTTTTTGCCGGTAATTAAAATGGCAATTTTATAGTTAGAATTGGCTTAATTTTGTTACGAAAATGAATCAGCATAAAGATAAATATTTACTTTTTTCAAAATAGGTAATAAAATAGACTTGGAAAAGGAAAGACATGTTTCCATTCAAGAAGCAGAGTCGTAAGTACTGTGACCCTCCCATTCCCTATCACTCCCTAGTAGAAGTCTTCCTCTTTATACATTTTGCTTTACCATTTGGGTATTACTCAGATCTCTTAACATAGATTGAGGTATTGGATTCAGTGAAGCATGTTTACGTGGTAGTTTCTGGGCTTGTGGTAATAAAGCCCTTCCCTTTTTGACTTCAGTAAAAAATACGAGTGATATAAAACAAAACTATCGTGATCAAATAGGCGATAAGCTACAAAACTTTTAAAGTATTTGAGTCCCAAATTAATCTATAAAAATTTCAAGGCTTATTATATTTATATTATTTAAAACTTAATTTCATGTA
>NW_016804362.1:1529031-1558482 GCF_001698545.2 Rhinopithecus bieti
TAATCTATTTTACACCAGTGTTACTTTTCAAAGAATTGGTTCTTTTTAAACTATTTGACTATTGGTAATATTTCTAAAGTGCTGTAACTTTTTTTTTTAGTGGTTAAATACCTACTTTAGCTCTGTTTCAAGCAGTAATTAATGGTTATGAAATCATATGTATGATACGGGCTAAATGTGTATTATTATATGCATAAGTGTTAAAAGTGGAAGAGGAATTTACATATTAAAACAGATTTAAGACCTGTAATGACCTACTGTAATGAATGGACCTTATTTGGACACTGATTTGTCAAACTAGTGAAAAAGAGTGTTTGTGAAACAAGATATTTGATTATATTAAGATACTATTAATTTTTTAGGTGTGATTATGGTATTGTGGTTATGCTTTATAAAAGGAGTTCTTGTCTTTTAAAGACACATTAAAATAATTTAGGAATAAAATTATGGGTCTGAGATTTGATTCAAAATAATGGTAGGGATGCTTAGGGTTATGGATGAAATTGGGTGATGGATTTTCATTATGCTGTATTTTCTACTTTATGTTTGAAATTTTCCATATTAAAAGTGTATAGTTTTAAAGAAAAGGAAAATAAATTTATATATACTCTGAAAGTCATTTCTCATATTACCAATAAAATGCGTATCTGAGTTTATGGACTTTAGACTCTTTAAGAATTTGATGAAATCATGTACACACACACAGACACACATTTTGGAATAAATTAGTTTCATAAAACCCTCAAGTCATTCATAATTCTTCTAGAATAGTGATTATCTAAGTGATGTCCCCTGATCAGCAGCATCAATATCACTTGAGAATATGTCAGAAATGCAAATTCTTGGGCTCTCCAAGCCTACCAAATCAGAATTTCTGGGGATGGTGCCCAGAATCTGTGTTTTAACAAACTCTTCATATGATTCCAATGCACACTAAAATATAAGAACCAATGCTGTACATAACAACTTGGGGGTCTTATTAAATGCATATTTTGATTTAGTAGGTGTGGGATTGATTGAGGTCCTCATTTCTACCAGCACCCAAGTGGTGGTGATGCTAGTCCTCAGGATAACCTCCTTCCTTTCGCTTCTTCCTTTCTTCCTTCTTTCCTTCCAATAATGCTTTTAAATAGCAATGTACTAAGTCAGTGGCTTACAAATGTTATAAATGTCACATCTTCAAAACAATTTTTGCATGCTCCACATGTTTATTTAGAAATTATATAACATGTACAAGTACTAATATATTATGTACATTTTAAAACATAACTAAAAAATAGAAATTTTGAAAAGTTAAAAATAAGTAGATACAGAATTTGTAATGTTTTCTTATTTCATCTTGTTGGATTGTCCCATATACCTCAACTTGTAAACCATTAATCAAGAGCAGTCTCTAAGAGCCCTTTTCTATTTTAAGGACACCCTCTTTTCTTCCTTCATCTTGTCAAATACATGTTTTGTAAATATTTTCTCCCAGTCTGCATCATGTATTCCATTTTTCTTACCTGTGTCTCTTAAAGAGCAGTTTTAAGTTTCAGTGAGGTCCAGTTTTTCTATTTTTCTTTCATGATTCATGTTTTGTGTCTTACATGAGAACTCTTTATGTAAACCAAAGTCACAAAATTTTCTCCTATGAAGATTTTCTCCTGTGTTTTCTTCTGGAAATTTTGTTTCATGTTTTACATTTAAGTGTGTAATTCATTTTTCGTTGTTTTTTGCATAAGGTGGTAAGGTATGGATTAAGGTTTATTTATTTATTTATTTATTTTTACAATAAATGTCCAGTTCTATTAATAGTACTGTTTCTTGAAAATATTATTCTTTCTTCATTGAATAACCTTGGCAACCATGTCAAAAATCAAGAGACCATATCTACGGGGGTCCGTTTCTGGACTGTGTTTTTTTGTTCCACTGATCTCTCTATTTCTTCTATCATCGTCTCACTGTTCTGATTAGTGTAGCTTTATACTAGTTCTTGAAATCAGATAATGTGAGTCTTTCACATGTGTTCTTTGAAGTTCCCTCATCTTAAACTCCATTATTCTTCAAATATCTGGTCAGGGACAGTGGCTTGCACCTATAAGCCCAGTGCTTTATGAGGCCAAGGCCATAGGATCGCTTGAGCCCAGGAGTTTGAGACCAGCCTGGGCAACATAGTGAGACCCCCAACTTTAGCAAAAAAAAAAAAAAATCAGCCAGGCATGGTGGTGCATACCTGTAATTCCAGCTACTCAGCAGACTGAAGCAGGAGGATCAATTGAGCCCAGGAGTTAGGGGCTGCAATGAACGAGTGATGATCACACCACTGCACATCCAACCTGGGTATCAAAGCGAGAGAGACCCTGTCTCTCAAAACTAAAAATAAAAAAATCATTTACTTAAAAGTATTACATTTCTAGTCGAAGAATAAATTCTGCAACGTAAATATTACTTGGAATAATTTGAACTTCTTTGACATATTTCTAAGTATGTTTGGAAAATCTTAAGGATTGTACTTGTACACAGACATTTGTTCAAAGCAAAAAAAAAAATTTTCTTTATTGATGTCACTGTGGCCATTATACCATTGGATAAATAAGCTTACTACTTGATACTAGTTTTTTAAAACATGCGGGTGAAGCTGTTTTAGCGAGCTGACACAATGTTCATTATATTTAGTTTCTTTGTTGGTTGAAAGTCAGAAATAGCCATCATAGTGTTACACTGAAATTTTAGAAAGAGAAAACGCAAAGATTGTGATCCTAATAATGTTTGCTTTCTCTCTCTCTTAGGGATGATAGAAACAGCACAAGTGGATGAGAGAGCAAAAGGTAATGGCTCTAGTCAGCCGGGAACTGCAAGGCGAGGTGTACAGATTATTGATGATGAACCTCAAGCCCAGACCAGTGGTGGAGGGTGCTGTTCTTCTGGATAACTGTTCACGCCTAAGAAATTAAAAGACAGAACAAAACTGTGGATCATTGCCCTCAACATGAAGACTGCCATATTCCAAGTCACATTATTTTACCAATGGAATTATAGAATTAACAGTATTTTAAATTACGTTTATAACACTGCAGAGACCTTAAGTGCTAAACTTAGTGGAGTTTGTGACCAGAGAATTGGCATTTTCTACAAATGTTAACAAAGCAATTACCAATGGCCTTTTTACATTTTTTTTTCTTTAATGAGGAATAATATGCATGTAGAAAAGACCTACTTAAAGGCTTCATTTATATTCTTTCAAATCAAATCTTTATTTAATAACTTATATATGTTGTTGGAATGGTTACATTTTTGCAGCCCTTTGTATTTTGTGGTAGTTTGAATTGTATCACTTCTAAACAGCAAACTGTTTTGTTTCTGTTTTGTTTTAATTAGCAGATATCTGAAGTACTATTTTTGCAGGGTTTGCACAGGCCCATAACTGTCTACTACTTTGATATAATCTGTATACATCCTGTATGCTGAGCTGGTAAAATACATTGTAAATTACATATTAAATATTTTATCTGCTTTTACAAGCGCAAGGTGCAAAAATATATACAATAGTCTCATTGATGACTGTAAAGTGAATTAACATTTGGTGATTATGCCTAAGCTTTTTTGACTAATATAAAGATCATAACTCCCCTTCACTTCTGTCTTAACTTGAACATGGCGTGTTTAAATTTTTATACATACTTTACTTGAATTATTGCTGTTGTCACTTATTTTTGCCTCTGTGAGTTCATCTGATGATTGAGCAGTAGCATTTGCCTTTTGGTTTCTTTGTTATTATAGAAGAGATCACTTCTGCTGATTTTGCTTTAGAATGGTTACCTTAGAAGATTTCACTTTTGCAAAATCTTTAGTTTTCTCATAGGCTTTATAAGAGATAGGTTAAGTGGTATGAGCAGAGGAAGTACCCAGATAGTAGCCAGTTACCAAGACTCATTCATACAGCATGCCTGAGGCAGCACTTTTAGATCCTTTGTGAGCAAGTTCTATTTGTTCATTGCTTGCCAGAGATGAACACAGAATGTTCTGTTTCATTTTATAAGAACTATCCTGAGTTTCTGTGGATGGAAACATTACATGTAATTTAGTTATAGTGAACACTGGAAAGATTTATTAAATAATTATATTTGTGTATACTTTATAAATTAGTCCCTCATTAGATTTTTTTTCTTAAGCATAAGACTGAACTTAAATGTGTTAATTTTAGTAGAATCAGGCACTGCTCACAGAAGGAACACAGATTGTAGAAATTAACATAAATTGTTCTTGTTCTAATATATATATTTTTTCATTTCTGTCATGCTTGGAAAACTAGTAAATATTATGTCTAAGATAAAATGGAATGGCCCCTGGATTTACTTCTTATAAGAAGCAGTAGTATGTAATAAAGCTGTTAACATGAGCAATTAGGAGGCTATAAAGAGATTATAGTTACAAAAGAAATACTGCCATATTTTTAAGTTAATAACTTAAGCCTTCTCAAATGGGTTAAAAGTTGAATGAATTGACACCCTGATGTTACGATGTTAGAATTTTAAATTAGAAGGCTTTCTGTGAGCCTTCACTTTACCTTCTTTAATTATTGTCCTTGCTAAACTCAACACAGACTTTTCTGTTATGTGTTTTTGAGGAAGTTGGGGTGGGAAGAGTCGGAGATAAGCTAAAATTGTCTTCTTTTACGGGGTAATTGTACTCTTGGTTTCCTGTGAAGTTAGTGTTTATGTAGGGGTGGGGGAAGGCAGCAAGAATCATGAGTATCACTTGTTTTTGCCCTCCTGGCTCTTTCAGACAGAGTGAAGAAAGCTTTTCCATTCTTACTGTTGTAGATGTAGATGGGAAATAAGCTTTTCTCATTGCAGTGAAATACGTTTTAAAAACTAGAGTTGCTGGGTGCAGAAGCATGCACTTTTAGGGCCAGCTACTTGGGAGAGTGAGGCAGGAGGGTCACTTGAGCCCAGGATTTCAAATCTAGCCTAGGTAACACTGAGACCTCCATCTCTAAAAGACACAAAAACTAGTTAGAGATGAAATTGAGCTTTATTTTAAAAAACGTTCTAAAGCCTGATAATTGGAGAGCTATGCTTCGGCTTTTCATCCTTTAATGAAACAGCCAGATGGGAACCTCTGCTCCAGAACTGCCAGATAATTATTGGTGGGTTATAACTATTCTCCATATATATTTTTTTCTTTTCTCTCCTTTGGTTTCTGTGTTATCTTTCTTAACTTCCTGCATTTCTTTATCCTTTTTAGTGGGGGCCTGTAATTCAGGCTAATTCAACAGCAACAATACACAACATGATATGGCTGCTGTCACTTTAAAACCTGAAAGGTCTTTGGGTAGGAACAGAGTAATGAAAGAGGACCAGTCAACTTCAATATATATACAAAGGAAAGACAGATGATAAACCAAGGCTGAGGAAATTTTCTGATACTTTCTTCATTTCTCCAATGTATCTTTTGCATTCTTTTTCTGATAATTGTGTTATTAGGAGGAAGATACAAGTTACCACATTGTGTATTAAAAGCAGTAGGTAGGTTGAGCCAGTAGTTTTTCAACTGGTAAGCATATACAGTTAAATTATATAATTAAAAATTGGTTTAAGATAGTGATTAAAATTACCTGAATATAATGTTAAAAGTATACAGTCATTGTTTCTGTAATGATGATGGGTATTCTGCTTCTTGTTTTTCATTGTAATTACAGGGGAAGATTGTTTTTAAAAATGTATATTGCCGTGCTTTTGGGATAAGCAGTAATATGAAAAGAAAAAAGCATTATGTTACTGTATGAAATATAAGTGTTCAAATTTAGGGGTGTTGCCTAAGAATACCCTAAAGCTATGACTGTTACTGCATTGAAATCTTTTTTTTTTTGAATAGTAGCCATATGTTATTAGTGGAGTACTTTATATTTGACATTAAAGGAAGAAGAGTAGTACTTCACTTTTAGATTTTTAGTAATGAAAGATAAAATTTAAAAAATAGGGAAAGAGCGTAGGGAGTAGTAGAATGGAAGTCAAGTAAATAAAAAACTACAACCTGACAGTTTTTAAAATCACTTTGAAAAGTACATTACTTTTATCAAAGTTAATAATTAAGGCAAACTATGCATTATGCCAAATATTAAGAACATTTTGAAAATGGATTGTGATACTGTTTGTTTATTTTATTATATAATTTTTGCAATTTTCTATGTTATAAGTGCTATCAGGATTCTAGGTCGTTGACCTTACATATTCAGATAATACAGTTTACTCTTATATTACCTCTAAAAGTAGTTTGATCTGTGCCTTTAACTTTTAGAAATTATCTTTTGACTTGTTTGCCATTGTAGGGTTTTCAGTTTTCTCTGTAGATTCAATGTGACAAAGAGGGAATACATAATTTGTGACCATTTAAGATGGTGAGATTTTCTGGAAAAGGATATAGATAGTAGTAGTGACCAGCAGGAGCCTCACGATAATGTCTGAAGATATAAAGACTGAGTAGATACCTAAGTACTCTTCTCTAAATTACAAAATGCATTACCTAGGCTTTAATAGTTACAAGCTGGGATTCATTGAACCGCATCTACTTGATTTCATCATATGCATTGATTTTAGTATGTTGCTGTTCTGTTATCTGTAATCAACTATAACAGTAATTTATCTGGTATTCTGGACCAAAATTCGTGCTACACACATGTCTGACTTTGATGGCCTTTATCTTTTCAAGAAAACAGTTGCAATTTTGAGCAAAATTTTCCTAGTTGTAATATTTTAATAGTGTCATGTAATGGAAAAAATTTAGAAATATACTCCTAAGAGAGTTTTCAATTTCAAGCAGAAATGCTTCTCTTCTAAATAAATGCCACTTAATTGATAGACCTTTAGCAGTTCTTGTGCTATCTAGGGTTTATACATTTTTGCTTTTCTGGAAAACTGCTTTTGTGTGTTAACCCTTCTACTGCAACATTTTCTCTTCAGTAGATAACATGAGTAAATGAGATGCGTTAATGTTACACAGCATACCCAGTTAGGACTCTTCTTCTAACTCTCTTTAGAAGTCTGCACGTATTTTAAAATGCATCACATTAAAGCCACAAGTCAAGAGGAGGTGGGGTTGCCTACTTCAATGGCCTTTATTCTCACTATACTAGATCTCACTCTTGATTTTGATACTTCTTGGCAAATTGTCATCTCTTCACTATTAAGTATTTAAGAAAAAACTAAGGTGATTTCCTTAAATTTGAACATGTGTAGATCAATGAGAGAGGTGAGGGATAGCAAGGATAAAGTATGTTGAAAAGTAGAAAGCAGTGGTATCTGCTGAACTCTAGCTTATAGTAGCAAGCTATTTTAAGGAAATCATCATATGTAGTACTTCCTAGAAATGTAAAAGTTCCTCATTTTGTATTTAATTATGTAAGAAACTGTTCTAGGAAAAGAATAAAAAATACATATCGTCAAAGTGCCCTTTGGTAGTGCTCCCAAATGGTAGTAACTGTTGGTCTTTAGTATATACTCAAGTATCTTTTTGCTATGTATTAATGTATCTATGTGTTTACATATAGAAATACATAGTATTGTGGGTTTTAAGTTTTCACATAAATTGGGTCTTATCCATATGTTTTGCTGTTTGCCTTTTCTCTTGCCAACATGTCTAGGAGCTCTTTGGTAAATACAGACTTTCTCGTTTTATTTCCTCCCGCATTTCTACGGATGTGTCTTGGGTTTTTTGGTTTTTTTTTTTTGTTTGTTTGTTTGTTTGTTTTGTTTTTTAATAGCCTCTGACTCCATGAAACCTAAAAAGGAATCTGGTCTGTTAGGTGGATTTCATTAGTATCCAAATTTATTTATTTATTTTTTCTTTTTTTGAGACAGTCTTGCTCTGTCACTCAGGCTGGAGTGTGGTGGCTCAATGATAGTTCGCTGCATCCTTGAAATGGCCTCAAGTGATCCTCTTGCCTCAGCCTTCTGAGTAGCTGGGACTACATGTGTAAGCCACCATGCCTGGCTAATTTTTATATTTTTAATTTTTGTAGAGATGGGAAGTCTTGCTATGTTGCCCAGGCTGGTCTTGAACTCCTGGCCTCACCAGTCCTCCCACTTCAACCTCCCAAAGTATTGAGATTACAGATGTGAGCCACCATGCCCAGTCAGTCTCATAGAATTCAAATGCAAGGCAATGCTTAGACTCAGGGTCTGCTTTAAGCTTGTGAATGAGGAAACTAGAAGGCATCTTATAATTCATTTGAAGTTCATTACTTTTGGCTGACAGTTGACTGCTTAGTATATAAAGTCTAGCAGTTAACTAGCAGATTCTTTTCTCAGAATATGTTTTTATTGGAGGGAAGAAGGCAAAAGAGGAAAGGTATAATTGATGGGGAAAAGTACAAGATAAACAAGTCTTTATACAACTCTGACAGCAACTCCCATAACACAGGGCATGATGCTACCAAAAATTCAAAACTTGTGTTTGATCTGTGCCTTTAATACAGAGTAAAACAAAAGTCCCTTTTTAGATCTCCCTTCCGTCATCATCCCACATCCCTTTTTAGAGGTAACCAGTGTTAACAGTTTGGTTTGTGTCTTTATTATGCAGTTTTACATTTATATTTGGCCTTTGTAAATTTTCCGTTCCCTGAATGGAACTTCTACCTTATATCAAATTCCACCCTCAACTGACCAATTTACCAAGGCAAGCTAGAATCATACTTATTTTTCTAGAAGTTTTTTTTGAGACAGGATCTTGCTTTGCCACACAGACTAGAATGCAGTAGCATGATCATAGCTCATTGCAGTCTCAAACTCCTGGGCTTAACCAATCCTCTCGCCTCAGACTTCAAAGTAGCTGGGATTACAGGTGCATACCACCACCACCCACACCTGGCCAACTCTTGTTTTTTTATGGAGATGCTCTCGCTTTGTTGCCCAGGCTGGTTTTTGAACTAGTTACAAAGCGATCCTCCTGCCTTGGCCTCTCAAAGTGCTAGGATTACAGTCATGAACTACCATGCCCACCCTAGAATCATATATTTTTAAAGCAAGTTAAATCAGCAATGATAGTTCTGGAACTAGAAGTTAACTACTTACTGGACTTTTAAGATGTAAGTTTATCATACATCAAGCTTAAAAACTGTAGCGTTCTGGGAAAGTAAGTCAAACTCTTGAATGCTATCCTCTGTGGAAATAGGGTTGGGAAAGAGCAATGTGCAAGTCCAGGCTCCTTAATACACATGTAACTCTGGGTTAGGCTCATCATCTTGGTGTATTTTCCTACTTGGGGAGCATTGCAGTGTCCAACAATTTATAGGATCTTCTCTGCACTGTCAAGACTATAGCATATGTGTGCTATGACACAAGGTAAAACGTGTGCCCCAGAACAAACGCATTTATTCATGTTTGACTTTAAATGAAAATTCAGAAAGCAGGTTAAGCACATATATGAGTTTAATAATTGTTTCTGTATTGTCTTTTTAAAAATTTAAAACATTCAGCTTTTTATGACTTTGGTCAGTTTCACTCATTTGTTGAGTGCCTTCTGTATATGCACAGTGCACAAACTGCTGTGTGCCCAGTGTACGTACATGGGAGAACCAGATAGCCAAAGTGCCTTCCTTTATCGTTGGAACCTAGAGATGAGGAGCTGATACCTGTTGCCCATCGTCCGAGATATAAGTAAGTTATATGGGGATATAAGGTCACCCATGCACACATGTTCACATTCTGTATTTGATCAGATATGTACCTGCCAAACTTGGAGTGAGGTAATTAGAATGACAATCGTTGAAGTTTACAGTGAATTTGAGGTAAAGCTGGAAAGAATATTTTTGAATTTTGCAAATAATACATTTTTTCAAGCCAGATTAAAATTGAATAACTTACTTTGTAGCTTCAAGGGTGTAAGTAAGTGATCCTCTAACCCAAATTGCTTTTCCAAATTTTGTGGTAGCAGTGAATAAACTGATGCCTTCTGCTTATTTAGACAGCTGCCATTTTTGTTTGGTTTGGTTTGGTTTTGTGGTAATTTTTTTTTAACCTAGAAAAAATACAATTTAAAAAGCAGTCATATTGTTTGCTTTGCTTTTGACAGATGTGGCCTTGTCACCACACAGTAAGCCAGAACACAATCCATTCCTGAGTCATAGTAGGATAGTTTGTGTAATTCTAAATGCACTCTCCAGTTTGAGAGTGTGGGTCCCTTTTTTCCTATCTGAAGTTGAAGATATAAGTCAGAAAGATAGTTTAATGAATATGAATTTTGTAAACATCTTTTCAGTGTCTTTTAAGGATGTTTTTGATATTATAATATAAAAAGTTAAATCATCTATTCCTCCTGGCCCTTTCTGAGGAGAAAATAGAGTGAAATTATCTGTTAAAACACACACGCACACACACACACACACACACACAAACTATCCCATTAGTTGGTTATAGACAAGTAACTTTGCATTCTTACTAGTTCACAAAAGTTGAGTAAATTTAGTGATTTAATGAGTTCTTCAAAACATAAAAGTCCTGTAAAGGAAAAGCTAGAGGGTTTATCAGGAGTAATTCCTCCCCATCAAAAGATTTTAGCCAATAGTAGTGGCATAAGAAATTTATTTATGTGAAAGACATAATTTTGGGTGAACTTTCTTGATGGTCAGGGCATTGTTAAGGAGATGGTAGATTTTGGGTTCTAGGTTCTAGGCTAATAATTTACTAAATACTTACCTTTGGTATGTTGCCTTGAGGCTGACATTTGACAGTTCCTATTCTTCAACATTTGGTTTGCTGCTCTGCTAAGACTAAAGCTGGCCCTTTCCAATCAAAAATGTTAAAAGCTGGCCAGGAGCCATGGCTCATGCCTGTAATCCCAGCACTTTGGGAGGCTGAGGTGGGTGGATGGATCCCTTAAACCCAGGAATTCAAGACCAATGTGGACAACATGGCAAAACCCCATCTCTATCTGAAAATATACAAAAATTAGCCAGATGTGGTGGTGTGTGCCTCTAGTCTCAACTGCTCAGGAGGCTGAGATGGGAGGATTGCTTTAGCCTGGGAGTTAGAAGATGCAATGAGCTGAGGTCGCACCACTGCACTACAGCCTGGACGACAGAGTGAGGCCCTGTCTCAAAAAAAAAGAAAAAAAAAGTTAAAAGTTGTGACTGGGCACGGGGTCTCACACCTGTAATTCCAGCACTTTGGGAGGCTGACGCGGTTGGATCACCTGAGGTCAGGAGTTCGAGACCAGCCTGGCCAACACGGTGAAACCCCGTCTACTAAAAAAAAAAAAAAAAATCCATATATATATTTAGCTGGGCATGGTGGTGAGCGCCTGTAATCCCAGCTACTTGGAAGGCTGAGGCAGGAGAATTGCTTGAGCCCAGGAGATGGAGGTTGCAGTGAGTGCACATGGTGCCACTGGACTCCACCCTGGGTGACAGAGTGAGACTCCATCTCAAAAAAAAAAAAGTTGTTAACTGGATGTGGAATTATTTGCATAGTAATCACCATGTGTAAGCAATTCTCATCTGTGGAATGTTTGACAGGGATAAGATTATTAAAAATTGGGAATTTTCTTAAATATGTAACTAAGAGCTAAAGCTTAAGAGTTCAGTGTTGATTGAGACCACTAATCTGGCAAGTGACTTTTATTTGTCCTTTTCTATTGATAATGAATTCTAGGAATATGGATGGATTTCATTAGAGAAATAAAAATGGGCAAGATTTGTGATTCAGAATATTAAAAGTTAAGAATCCATAAATAGCCACTTAAAAATATTGTCAAAGCATCATGGTATTTGTAGTGTTGCTTAAAAAAGAAGCAGCAGCAGCTCTTCTAAGCCAAGCGCTGCTTCAAAACAAAACAAAACCTTATATTTAATAAAATGGAGAAATTTGGGGATGTCCCTAGCGTAATAATGCCTTCTACTGACATTATTTAAAGTCAGCTTAAACATCATTAGGGAAGACTAAGACTGTTTCTTTTTTCTATGACCTGTAGTCACTAATTTAACTAATTTAAGGTTAATACCTCTTTCAGAGTTGGCCAAAAGAAAAAAAAAAGCCTTTATTTGTGATCAGTAAATTATAAATTACACAGACGCTTCCAGCTACCTGGTATTTGCATGAAGAATTCTAAATTTTTTATATGCCATAATTTTTAGTAATGCTGTCCTTGAATTCACTTACTCTGCTCTGCTCTGGTTTTTTGAAGCTCATTAGGATGATGCCTGTTATCTCTTGGAAACACTGGAACTAGAGAACTGAAGCTGTTCACCATTTTTTGCTACACTGTTGGAAACTGAGTAGAATTTCGTGTCCAAAATCCTTAGTCTGTGATGGAATTTTATATGTGAAGTTTTTTTACTTCTTCAGTTTTCAAGATAATTTTGCTGTTTTGCTTTTATTTCTTTGCAACTAGAAATTGCATGTGCCAGTTACTTAATTTAATACATCTAATGGGAGATTCAAAGCAAACCATTAAAACTACCATATAAACTCAAATGAAATTTTATGACATTTTAATGTACATACTTACCAAGAAATGCTACAAGGAGCCTCTCTGCAAATGCCTGATGGGGCACTCTGAGAATTAAACAGGAAATGGACAGGAAAAGAGGCAAAGCATAGAATAGCCTCTGTGGTATACACACAGACAATATAAAATCCAAGAAATATAAGGTCCAAGGAAGAATTGGTTATCGAAGTAGAGAAAGAACCTCATCATAAGATTTGAGAATAGCTTTAGAGTTACTCTTGGGATAGTGTCTTATGGCCCTGTGAGGGAACTCTACAAATTTTATCCATTTTGCTGGGCAGTTTTAAGAGCTACTTTTTGTCTGCACTTCCTTAATTATCATCTTATTTCTAGCTTTTACTTCATCTTATGAAAGATTAACTTAGAGGTTAGAATGCTTACATTTGCAAATAGCCTGAGGAATAAACACATGCTCTATCAAAGTGGATTTTCTGTAATATTAAGATGGACGTGTGACTGGCTTATCGTTCCTATCTAGGAAACTGGTGTCATTTGGAAATATGTTCACATAAGATCCTTGACTATAAAGTAAGACTTACTATCTTATATAGTTTGTAGCATTTAGTCTTCTATTTCAGTGGTTGGTTTGGATCTATTTAATTTTAAGCTTTCCCGGTCATTTGTCCCCCTCGTGTTGTACCTAATATGTGTGTAGTTTTTAAGTGAAATCATACATAATTTCAAGGAAACTGCTAGAGACAATGTATGAGTATCACCAAGAACGTTTAAGCAAACCTGTTGACTAAAAACTTAGTTTGGCTTACAATTTCATATGTAAATCCAAGAAGAAAGACTTGTAAGGTAACAGGCCTGTTTTGTTTGGAAAAAAAGTATGTAACATTTTAAAGATTTGTGAGACGAAAAAGGTATTAGATGGGATAGAATCGATTAATCTCTTTTTAGAAGTAAATTAGTTTTGGTTTCATTTGCCGGTGGTGTTGACAAAAGTGGTATAAATAAATTAAACAGATTCAGAATTTAATAGGCACTTCGTGTTTCCATTTTCATAATGGAGGTTAGTCATAAACCATTTCACAGGGGCTCTGAAAGGTATACAAAATGTACTACTATAATTAATGTCCTCAAGGAACTTAAAAACCTAGGGAAGATTTATTTAACAGAGGTGAGAGAATTTAGATCCATTAAAAATGGAGGAAAAGGTAAAGTTAATATTTGTAGATGATAATGCAAAGCTTAAAAGAGTCAACTGAAAGTCTCTTAAAACTAATACAGTCACTGGGTATAAAATTCATCACAGAAATAAAAAGTTTTCATTTATAAAAACAACAGCCAGTTGGAAGATATAATAGAAGAAAAGGCCCCATTTAAAGTAAGACCAAAGGAGAGAAGATACCTAGGCATAAACAAGTTATATGCGAGACCACAAAAACAAAACTTTATTTCACCGGAAAAGAAATTCAAACACATGGAGATGCATATCATATTCTTGGATAGGAAGACAACATACACATTCCAGTTCTCTAAATTGAACGCAATCCCAATAAAGATATAAGGATAAAAAAAAAAAAAAAACTAGATCACTGATTCCAAATTTTCTTTGAAAGAAAAAAAAAAAAGCAAGGCTAGCCAGGAAAACTGAAAATCAATGAGGAAAGACTGGCCTTATGAAATATTTAAACAAGAGAGCTCCAATAATTAAAACAGTTTGGAACTGGCATATGACTAGACAGATCATTTCCTTCAAACAAAAGGAAAATGAACCCAGATATGGGAATTTAGTGGAGGAGAAAGTTGACATTTCAACTCAGTGGGGAAAATTTGGCTTATTCATTAAAGGTAGTAGGACACCTGGGTAGCTATAGCGAACAAAGCTGGATTCATACCTCATACACCAAAATGAATTCCAGTTTAAATACGACAACTGAAATGTTGAAAGTACCCGAAGAGGTTGTCAGAGAATTTTTAAAGATTTTAGTGTGGTAAAGGCTTTCCTGAGTTTGATATAAAATTTGGAATAAAATTTACAATAAGAAATGATAATGTTTTCACTATAAATTTGTAACAATAAATTATTATTATTATTATTATTATTATTATTATTATTATTATTGAGATGGAGTGTCACTCTATTGCCCAGGCTGGAGGGCAGCGGCACGATCTCGGCTCACTGCAACCTCTGCCTCCCAGGTTCAAGCAATTATTCCTACCTTAGCCTCCCAAATAGCTGGGACTACAGGTGCACACCACCACACCTGGCTAATTTTTGTATTTTTAGTAGAGACAAGGTTTCACAATGTTGACCAGACTGGTCTCGAACTCCTGACCTCAAGTGATCTGCCCACCTCAGCCTGCCAAAGTGCTGGGATTATAGGTGTGAGGCACCATGCCCAACATACAAAAATAAATTATATCACTATATAAAATAAATTCCTCACGGCAAAAAACCACCATANTTATTATTATTATTATTATTATTGAGATGGAGTGTCACTCTATTGCCCAGGCTGGAGGGCAGCGGCACGATCTCGGCTCACTGCAACCTCTGCCTCCCAGGTTCAAGCAATTATTCCTACCTTAGCCTCCCAAATAGCTGGGACTACAGGTGCACACCACCACACCTGGCTAATTTTGTATTTTAGTAGAGACAAGGTTTCACAATGTTGACCAGACTGGTCTCGAACTCCTGACCTCAAGTGATCTGCCCACCTCAGCCTGCCAAAGTGCTGGGATTATAGGTGTGAGGCACCATGCCCAACATACAAAAATAAATTATATCACTATATAAAATAAATTCCTCACGGCAAAAAACCACCATAAGCATAGTCTAAAGAAAAATGACAAATTTGGAAAAAATATTTTCAAATCATATCATACATTGTTTGATTTATAAAGAACACCTAGAAATGAAAAGTCTGACAATCCAAAAGAAAAGGTGCAAAATTGTAAACAGTTTTCACAGAAAAGTATAAAATGATTCAAGCCAGAAAAAAAGTTCAACTTTACTATTAAGATAAGATAAGACTATACTGAGATACCAGCTTTTTAACCTATTAAGATTTTTTAGTTTTATAAAACATTGTAATATTCTAGATATTATTGGTAAGAACGGAGGGAACAAGTATTTTTGCTGATAGAGGGGTAAACTGGAACAACCACTAAGGATGACAGTGAATTCTGGATTTTTTCACCCAATGTACTCTTCAAGTTGTAGAGGCTGAGAAATTATTAAACAGTTACCCCGAAGATTTTATGCAGATGGGGACAGTCTGAATGCTAATTAAGTTTTCCCAGCTATATGCTCTCTCCTCATGATTTGAAAGGCGAAAGTGAGGCAGAGGCCAAGTTTTGAAGTTCTTGAATGTTACAGATAGTGAAAAAAGTTTCCACGCAGCAGTGACCAAGTGTCTATTGTTCAGCTTCCTGACTATGGAGAGGCTGTGGTGGTGGCAGCAGCTTCTTCTTTTTTTTTTTTTTTTTTTTTTTTTTGAGACGGAGTCTCGCTCTGTCGCCCGGGCTGGAGTGCAGTGGCCGGATCTCAGCTCACTGCAAGTTCCGCCTCCCAGGTTTCCGCCATTCTTCTGCCTCAGCCTCCCAAGTAGCTGGAACCACAGGGGCCCGCCACCGCGCCAGGCTAGTTTTTTGTATGTTTTTAGTAGAGACGGGGTTTCACCGTGTTAGCCAGGATGGTCTCGATCTCCTGACCTCGTGATCTGCCTGTCTCGGCCTCCCAAAGTGCTGGGATTACAGGCGTGAGCCCCCGCGCCCGCCCTGGCAGCAGCTTCTTAATCTGACATTCTAACCCCTAGATTGTGGTGTTACATCTTCTTTCTCCAGCTTCCCAGGAGTGAGAGGTTGTAGTGGCTGGCCTCTGGCTCCCAGCAGGGCTCCATGGTGACCCCAGAGGTTGTAGTTCCCCCAGTGAATCATGTTTGTGTCACTGTGGGATTCATTCCCATAGGCTCAACTTAGATTCTTAAACCCTGCTCCTTCAACCCTTCCAGTAACTTTATAAGCACCAAATTCCATTTAAAAAGTGCCTTCCTGTTTAAAATATCTATAATGGCCTCTGTTTCCTGCACTGAAAACTGACTAATCTGGAGGGCAATTTGGCAACAGCAATCAAAATTATCTTTTCTTTTGACCTAGCAGTTTCACTTCTTGGAATATATCCTGTAAATATGCTTATGTATGAAGGAAATGAGTTTGTACAACATTTTTCAGTGCAGTATTGTTTGTAAGTTGACATCAGTAGGGGAATAGTAAAATCAATTATTATGCATGTATATAATAGAATTTTAGGTAGCTATAAAAAAGAGAATGAGAAAGCTTTGTATATTTAAAAGAAATCATCAACAGGAATATCAAGTTTAAAAAAAAGCCAGGGCAGAACAGTCTGTATACCGTGTATTTTAAAATGTAATAGGTATAGTAGACAAAAATTAATTGAAGTATAGTAAAGATAAAATTAACTGCACAGGCCGGGCACAGTGGTTCACACCTGTAATCCCCGCACTTTGGGAAGCCAAGATGGGCGAATCATTTGAGGTCAGGAGTTCAAGACCAGCCTGGCAAACATGGTGAAATCCCATCTCTACTAAAAATACAAAAATTAGCCAGGCATGGTGGCAAGCAACTGTAATCCCAACTACTTGGGAGGCTGAGGCAGGAGAATTGTTTGAACCCGGGAGGCAGAGGTTGCAGCGAGCTGAGATCGTGCCCCTGTACTCCAGCCTCAGCAACAGAGTGAGACTCTGTCTCAAAAAAAAAAATTAATTGCACATAAGGTGTACAAGTTTGATCTGTGAAACCACCATCCCAGTGAAGATAATTAACACATCCATCATCCCACAAAATTTCCTTACACTTTCATGTAATCCCTTCTCCCTCCCATTGCTGCTTTCTTTAAACTATAGATTAGTTTGAATTTTCTATAATTTTGTATAAATAAAATCATATGTATACTTTTGAGTCTGACATCTTTCATTCTGCATGACTACATTAAGGTTCACCCATGTTGTTTGTATCGATAGTTCATTCCTTTTCACTGGCAAGTAGTATGCCTTTCTATAGATTAACTACATTTTGTGTGTTTATTCACTTGTTGATAGACATTTGTATTGTTTCCCATTTGGGGCTATTACAAATAAAGCTACTGTAAACTTTTGTGTGCCCACATCTTTATAAGACAGATGCTTTTATTTCTCTTTATTAATCAGGTGAATGGCTGGATTATTTGGTAGGTATGTGTTTAACTTTTTGACAAACAGCCAGACTGTTTTCCAAAGTAGTTGTACCATTTCACATTTCCACCAGCAGTATATGAGTGTTTCAGTTCCTCCACGTTCTCATCAGCACTTAATATGATCAGTATTTTCAATTACAATCATTCTAATAGGTGCATTCATCATTGTGGTTTTAATTTGCATTTTCCTAATGATATATTACATTAAGCATTTTTTAATGTGCTTCTTTGACTTCTATATATCTTCTCAGTGACATGTCTGTTCAAATATTTGTGCATTTTTTAGGCTTTTTAAAATTTAGTTTGGAGAGTTCTTTGTATATTTTAGGTATAAATCCTTTATCACATATACGATTTGCAAATAGTTCTTTCTTGTCCGACTTGTCTTTTTACTCTCTCTGTGTCTTTCTTTCTTTTTGTGAGACAGAGTTTTGCCCATGGAGTGCAGTGGCCACTATCGCGGCTCACTGGAACTTCCGCCTCCTGGCTTCAAGCGATTCTCCTGCCTCAGCCTCCTGAGTAGCTGGGATTACAGGCACCTGCCACTACGCCCAACTAATTTATGTATTTTTACTAAAGATGGGGTTTCACCATATTGGCCAGGCTGGTCTCGAACTCCCGGGCTCAAATGATCCACCCACCTTGGCCTCCCAAAGTGTTGGGATTACAGGCGTGAGCCACAGCAACTGGCTCTCAAGTGTCTTTTGAAGAACAAAAGTTTTTAATTTAGTTGAAGTCCAACTAAATCTTTTTCTTTCTGAATTGTGTTTTAGTGGTGTTTCTGAGAAATTTCTGCTTAGCTCATGGTCACAAAGATTTTCTCCTATGTGTTCTAAAAGTTTTATTGTTTTAGGTTTTAGGTTTAGGTTTATGATTCATTTGGATTTACTTTTTGTATATGGTACAAGGTAAGAATTGCAGTCCGTTTTTTTTGTTCCAGCACTATTTGTTGAAAAGACTATCCTTTCTCCACTGCGTTGCTTTGCACTTGTTTTTTGTTTTTTTGTTTTTTTGTTTTTTTGAGACAGAGGCTTGCTCTGTCGCCCAGGTTGGAATGCAGTCATGGGATCTTGGCTCACTGCAGCCTACCTCTGCCTCCTGGGTTCAAGCGATCCTGCCTCCTCAGCCTCCTGAGTAGCTGGGACTACAAGCATGCACCACCAGGCCTGGCTAATTTTTTGAATTTTTTGTAGAGACAAGGTCTCTCTAGGTTGTCCAGACTGGTCTCAAACTCCTGGGTTCAAGTGGTTCACCTGCCTCAACCTCCCAAAGCAGTGGTATTATGGGTGTGAACCACTGTGCCAGGCCTGCTTTTACACCTTTAAAAACAATGATTTGTTTATCTGTGAGTGGTTATATTTTGAACACTATTCTGTTCCACTGATTTGTCCGTTTTGATGCCAATACCACACTGTGCTGATTCTTGTAGCTTTTTATAGTCTTAACATCAAATTGTGTTAACCCTCCACCTTTGTTCTTTTCTAAATTGTTTTTTTATTATTATTGTAGGTTCTTTGCATTTTCCTATGAATTTTAGCCTCAGCTTGTTAATTTTTATAAAATAATAAAAATGCCAGGTATGATGGGAAGCAAACTTCTATTAACAACTGGATACCTGTTTGTATTTTTTTCTTTCTTTTTTTTTTGAGATGGAGTCTCGCTCTGTTGCCCAGGCTGGAGTGCAGTGATGCAATCTCGGTTCACTGCAACTCACTTGAACTCCCAGATTCAAATGATACTCTTGCCTCAGTCTCCTAAGTAGCTGAGATTACAGGCACCCACCACCATGCATGGCTAATTTTTGTATTTTTAGTAGAGACGGAGTTTCACCATGTTGGTCAGGCTGGTCTCAAACTCCCGACCTCATGATCCGCCTGCCTCGACCTCCCAAAGTGCTGGGATTACAGGCGTGAGCCACCACGCCCAGCCCTGTTTGTATTTTTTTTTTTAAGTAGAAGCCATGCCTATTGCCTATTCCACAAAATAAATAAATAAAATAAAACTTAAAGAAAGATTAAACAGCGTATACTGAAAACTGAGTATTTTTGCAAAGAAAACAAGAAAAATGGGACAAAGGAAATAACAAAGTAATAAATTAACAAAGATAAATTTAATCATTTAATAATACTTGGTACTTGCAATGGACTTTGAAAGAAGAGAGACGTGGATCAAGGGTAACATTTTAAGAGGAGTAACATTTTAAGAGGAAGATATATGCAAAGACATAGAAATGGGAAACAGCAAATTTTAACTAGCAAATTAATTTGGCTGGGGCACTGGGCTTGGTAAGGGAAATAAAAAGGAAAGGTGAGTGGGCGCCTTGCAGGAGAATCAAGACTAACCTAAACGGCAATTTCATATGGTTCAACCCAATACCTCAGGCACATATTTACCTTCAACTTTCTTGATTTGGCCAACAGATATTTAATAAGTGCCTGTTATTCATCAGGATGAGTGCTAGGTGCTGCATGTGTTACAGTGGTAAACTAAATGGTCACGATCCCTGTTCTAATAGAGCTTTTAGTCTAGTGGGCATTTCTGGGCCTCAGGAAAATGAGCAACATTTATGTTCCTTTTTGTTCCAAAATTCTGGCTGTATATTCAGCCTGACATTCTCTGCAAATCCCTAACCCTTTGTCTATTCTTACCTTCATCTATGTAAAACTCAATGTGTTCTTTAAACTCTTTGAGCGCCCTCTTCCTCATCTTTCTCTCCTATCAATATACAGTAGGGATTGAGACTGCAGACTTAGAGGCCAGATGCCTGGGTCTGAAATATGGTATTTTTCTGTGTGATGTGGACAATTAACTTGCTGTGTCTGTTTCTTCACTTACAAAACGGGGATAACAATGTACCTCATAAGATTTCTGAGAATAATAAATGAGTTATTACATATAAAGTGCTTAGAATACTGACACATGGTAAATTTTAAAATAAATATTAGCAATTATTTCTATTAGCAGAAGATCTTGCTTATATCATTATGTCCCTCCAGGGCTAACACTCTCCACTACCTGTATCTCACCCCTTTCTACCTGGTGGTCTTTTTATAGATTATCCCATTTTCCCCACAGTATATTGAACAAACAGTCTCTTTACTGGCCCTTTTTATAGAATTATAAACATGATCAAGTTCCTCCCACAAAATTGTGAACCTCTCTTTTTCTTTCCTGCGAATGTTCACACTAGTTTCCATGTTCTCCTGTTCTCTTCTCAACCTACCACAATTTTTGACTTGATCCCATAACTCTACTAAATTGCTTTTACCTAGGTCGATTACAACGTTCTACATAACTCTTGTGTTATCCCATTGAACCCCATAGCTTCCTGTTCACCCTTCTTAAAATGATAATTTCTTCAACACTTCCTATTCCCTGTAACATAGTGTACTTTTTAGTCATTCTTTTATGTCTGTCTTCCCTGGTTGGAAGATAAAATCAGGAAGTGATATGTACAGGAGTCAGGGAGATACTGGGTAGAAGGGGGCAAAGACCCCACCCTCAAGTCTGGAAACCCATGACCCTGAATGTGAACAGGGATTTCTGTTTTCAGGCCCAAATGTTTCCTTTTGGTCTGCCACAACCCCCTCTCCTGTACCCAAATAAACCCTAAACCCCAGGCTCTGTGAGCAGAAGAACAGAGGAGTTAGAAGAATAGTGCAGCAAAGAAGGAGAGATGAGAAGGAGTGTCTGAACATTGAGAGGAGTTCGGCTGGGGATGGTTGGAGAGATTGGTGACGGGATGGCCAAACTCTAGGGGAAGATCATCTTCCCATTCCATTGCCTTTCCAGCTCCCCATTTATCCTGCTGAGAGCCACCTCCATCCAACAATAAAATCCCCTGCATTTACCATCCTTCCATTTGTCTATATGACCTGATTCTTCCTGGATGCTGGACAAGAACCCATGTATCAAGAGGGCACTGAGCTGGTTAACACTTAAGCTGTCTGTGGAGAGCAGAGCTAAAAGAGCACCTTAACATGCCCACTGAGGCTTCGGGAATTGCAGGTACTCACCCCTAGATGCTACCATGGGGCCAAAAGCACTCGCATTGGCTCCTGCACCTGCTCATCTACATGCTCCCCCTTCTTGCAAGGGGTTTGAGCATGACAAGCCACACATCTCTGTCGCACATCCTGTGAAGGGGGCCAGGGAACTCTCCTGTTTCAGAAGGACGGTGATTTTGTCCACGTTGTTCACTGCTGTATCTTAAGCATCTAGAATAATGTCTGGCACATCCTAGACTGTCACAAAATATTTTCTGAATAAATATTGAATTGTGATGATCTGTTTTCTTGTCTTCTAAATTAGAGCAGGAACTCCTTTGAAGACTGGAACCATTGTTCTTATCTCTTTATTAGTCCTGTTGGCTCAGTGCCTGGCTACAGGTGAATGTGACTGTGATGAGTGCATGGGGAGTCATTATGGTACCAATATTTTTTATTTCAATAGTCTTTGGGGTACAGGTGGTTTTTGGGTACAGGGATAAGTTCTTTAGTGGTGAATTCTGATATTTTAGTGCACCTGTCACCTGAGCAGTGTACACTGTACTCAATATGTAGTCTTTTATCCCTCACCCCTCTTCCAACCTCCCACCTGGAGTCCTCAAAGTCTATCATATCACTCTGTATGTGTTTGCATCCTCATAGTTTAGCTCACACTTATAAATGAGAACATACAGTATTTGGCTTTTCATTCCTGAGTTACTTCACTTGGTACCAGCATTTTTGTAAATGCTTCTGGATGATACTCAAAGGCCTGAGAAAGTCGTTAAATTCTACTCTACTTTGTAGATCTCCAAAGAGGTGATATTAGGATTTTGCAAACAATGGTGATTTAAGTTGCCTAAATAAACTGTTTATCCCTTTAAATTCTATTATTTATTGAGATTTCTTTGAAATAATTCTATGCTAAAGTAAGTTTGAAATTATAGGTTTAAATTAAAGACAGGGGAAGAAAGAAGTACAAAGAAAGAACAGAAGGCATAGTTCTCAACACTGAGTGCATATTAGAATCATTTAGGGGAGTTTCTATACTGATATCAGGACTGCATTCCCCCAATATTATTTAGGGCTAGGGGCTGAGCATGGACATATATATATATACACACAATATATATATATATATTTAACTCTTTAGATGATTTTAATGCGCAACCAGGGTTGAGAACCACTGGAATAGGTAATCCTTGAGGAATAGGACGGGCTACAAGGGAAAATGAAAGCAAATGCAGTGAGAGGCAGACTGTCCCCAACAATTGCTTAAGGTCCTCTTTAGTAATACAGGACCATAGACAGTCCCTGTTATTGTTATTTTGTAGTCGTGACCAGTAATTGGATCCAGACACTTGAGGGGACATAAGAGCGAGACCAAGTACTTAATGGTTAGTTTATGGGACACTAATAACAACTAAAAAAGTAAAAAAAAAAAAATTCTTCCTTGAAGCTTTCTAAAAGGTTAATTATCAACCAGTTCTTTCAACCCTTAAATTGCTTTCTGAGAGTAAATTGGAAAGAGGGGCATGAATTCTATTAGGAGATTGTGGTACCACTGTAGATTAATTCTTCTTATTAAACGGTATCCTGTTGTTCATTTTTCACCACAAAGAGGCTAACTTAATCCTTATTCTGAGCTTGGATATTGAGCAATTCTGGATAATTGCATGTAGAATGATAACCCTTATAACAGGCACAATTCAATACAAAGAAAAATTTGTTCTTGGAATGCAATTTAAAATTCATAAAGCAAAACTTATTATCTTAGAAAGAGAGTATATGAGTTTCATGGTATAGCATTATTATTCCTAAGGGAAATTTCCAATATTCTGTGATTCAACATAGCCTCAGGATAAGTATATTCTACTGGCACTACCTCAGGCATGTTAACAACTTAGCCACATTTGACCCATTTGAAGATAAGTATGATTAATCAAAGGTTATATAATTTTGGTCACAGGCACCTTGTTTTGTTAATATTCTCTTTATGAAGAATACATTTCAATTGCAAAAACTCCTCATATAAAAAGAACATGTTATAATCCAATTCTTTGTAAAGAGTAAGGCTATTTTCATGGGATATACTGGAAGTATTTTTTTTTTCCTGCAAATTAACTGGTTTTGGTGAGTAAATATGATGAAATTGTTTATACAAGAATTGTCTTTTAAATTCCAAAACAAAAGCATTAAACACAAGTTGACTTTAACAGAAATGGATGTTGCATTATTTCTTCTGCAAGTGCCTGTACGTTTTATTTTGTAATGATTTATGTTCCCTGATATGCTTTATCTCATGCTTGACTGATTACAAGTGTGAAGGAGGGTTAAATGTATTTGCTGCTGGCAATTTAGCATTAATTGTAATACGCTGTAATCCAAATTACAATCTGTCATTTCCAGTCAAATTGTGAAACACTGTAATTGTATTTTAGAGTTCTACTGCCATTGATTATAGCTACCTCATTTGTGTTTTAATATACCATGACGAATTTGTGAATGGAAATACAATCTTGTAACAAGCCAGGAAACAAGTATTGTTCTGTCTTCCTATTATAACGGCAATAGAATTATTTCTTAACAAATGAAAAGAGAAGGCAATGATAAGACAGTAAAGAGAATTCATTTAAAATGAAAAGATACAAAAGATTTCAATTTTGAGCAATGCATAAACATAAGCCATGGATTTTCTGAAAACATTTTAAAACAAAATATTACAAAACTATTTTAAAATTAACTATTTTGAAATCTATTCATACTCATACAAATTGCTCTAGTTCATTCATTTGATAGCCATGTAATATTCTGCAGCTTATTTAGTTCCATTCTTTGCTTGATGGTCATTCAGATTGTTTATAAGATTTTACTATTACCAATAATGCTTCAGTGTATATTCTTGTACATTACTCTTCATGCATATAGAAGATTCACTAGGGAATATACTTAGAAGTGGTAATTCTGGGTTGTAGAGTATGCACATCCTCTGTTTTACTTGATGTTGCCAATTGGATCCTCAAAATTGTTATACCAATGTATACTTCTGCTATAGATAGGCATGAGCAGAGCAGGAGAGGGCTCGCCCCCCACTCACTAGAAATGCTGGGTGATGGTTTGGCAATTATCATATTGCCTTTCTAAAAATGACAATTCGGCAGCCAGGGAGAGACAATCCTCTGATGGTCCACACCTGTTAACATTAAAATTGTTAATTGAATGCAGGTCCCAGGAAGAAACAACTTCTTGGGCATGCGAGTTAAGAGACAAAATCGTAAAGTATGACGTTCCAGGGACACCTGCCACCTGAAAAAGGAAAAAAGCCTCAGATGGGCATGCGTATAACTCCCTAAACACATTGCAGCATGCTCAATTCCAAAGGGTAAGGAAAGTACTGCATGTGAGAAGCCCACCGGAGGGGAAGAATTTTGGGGAAGAGGCAAGGCTAGAAAGTCCTAGGATCAAAGTTAAAGGCCCTTTTTTCCTGCGTCTTCTCCTCTCTCTTGAACCTTCAGGCACCCGCGTGGGTCTCTTCCAAGCAAATTTTCCTTTCTTTCCTGTTCTAAAGCCTTTTAAAATAAACTTCCACTCCTGCTCTGAAACTTGCCTGGGTCTCTTTTTCTGCTTTATGTCCTTCAGTTGAATTCTTTCTTCTGAGGAGGGAAGGACCGAAGTTGCTATGGACCGGTAGCACCAGTAACTGGAGGTCTCTCGGATCTCTTCCACGGCTAACACTTCAATCAGAAGTATAATTCACTTCTCTACATCATTGTTTTAGTCGGATTAAAAAATTTGCCTATTTGATGGATGCAAATGACATCTAATTTGGTTTTTTTTTTTTTTTTTTTTTTTGCCTAGTTACTAATGAGTATGAACATATTTTATACATGTATTGACCATTTGGATCTCCTGTGAATTGCTTATTTATATTTTTTCCATTTTTTTCTGTTAAATTGTTTATCTTTTTAATTAGTGAGAGTCTGTTATACATTCTAGGTACAAATTCTTTGTTGGTTATGTGTATTTCAACTGTATATCCATTCATTCAAATCATTTATTGTGCTTACTACTGTCTGCCAGGCACCGATTTAGATGCTGGGGACACAGCAATTACAGAAAACAAACAGACAAAACCTCTGTCCATATGCAGTCTTTAATTTTATTGAAGTGACAAACTGTAAGCAAATAGAAATACAATATGTCAGATAAATGGTATGAAGAAAAATCAACCAGATTAAAGGCAATTCCAAGTGGTAAAGTTTCCCCTGAATACAGTAAGAGAATTAGCTATTCTATCTGAGGGAAGAAGCTTATAGGCAGAAGGAACAGCAAGTTTCAAGGCAAGAGTTGGGACCATACTTGACATATTTGAGGCACAATGTGGTTCTCAACTAGAAAACGAGAGGAAGAGTGATAGGAGATGAATTTGGAGAGAGAGATCATTTAAGGCCATAGTAAGAATTTAGGGCCTTATTTAAGTGCAATGGGAAGTCTTTGGAGATTTTTGAGCAAAGGAATTACAATATTTGTCAAACATCTTAAAGGACCACTCTGGCCATATGTGGAAAACAGACTTTAGGTAGGCAAACCTGAAAACAAAGCAGCAACAGCTGTAGTACAGGTGAGAGATCATGGTGCCTTGGATTAGGATGGTGGTGATAGAAGTGGTGATTCCGAATATATTTGGTAGTAGAGATGAGATTTTCTGATTAGAACATGAGAGAAACAGAAATTTAGGATGACTACAAGGTTTTTGGCCTGAGCAACTGAATGTTAGTTCTGAAAATAAACTTATTTCATCAATTCAAAGACATACTTATGTTCTTAGCAGTTAGGAGGCATCTTACAAATGATGGTGATTTATAATCTAATCATTGAGATAGTAATGTAATTTCATTGACTATTTATAAATTGATCATAGTTGCTATATTGTCATCATTTCAACTGAATTGTGTATATTATTGATATTACACGTGTTGATATTAATTGCCACTAAGTAGCTTTTTAAAAGTACACTATGATTTATCAGTGAAACTAAAATTCATTTGCTATTTAGAAAGGCTCAAACAAATCAATATCATTGAATATTTACTTAGAGGATCAATCATAATTCCATATTTTTCCACAAAGCAACAACTAGGGACTTTACAGAGATCTCAGAGATCAAGATACCCACAAGTGGATGAAGCTGTGCGCTGAAATAGATGCACTGAGATACGTGCACAATTGCCTATCACATGCCAAGTCATACAACTAAAAGTGGGAGAAATTAACAAATTCCCTGGAGTAGATGAGGGAAATGTCAAAATAACGTAAGGGTCGTGTAACTGATTTATTCATCATGCATAATTATCATTAAGGCATTAAGTTATTAATTGGCAGCATTTTTTCCTTTCCTGGTTTTAAGTAAAGTAGTGGTGAGGCTTAACAACTAATGACTTCTTACATTTGATAAGATGCAGTGCACTTAGGAAATTTCAGAATGTACAGAGAGTCAAGTCATAGGACTAGATGAGATTCTCTTACAAAGGAATGTAGTTAGAAAAGAGCTCTAGAGATTCACTGGGAAACTCCAGCATTTGGACATCAGGAAAAGGAGTGCATCCGGTGAAGATACTAAAGGAATGGGTAGTTGGGTGGGAAGAAAAATGGGAGAGTGGGGTGCTCTGGGAAGCCAAGAGAAGACAGTGTTTCAAGGAGAAAGGAATAATCAGTGGAACCAAATGTTACTGATAGGTTGAGTAACATGAGAATTGAGAACTGGCCACTTAATTTGGCAATATGGAAGTTATTGATGAATTTGACAAAAGTGAAACTAAGGCTGGGTTGGGAGAGAGCATGGCAAATTCAAGGTTTCTGTATCTGAGAAACCAGATCTTCTGTACTTACCACTTTTAAATTTTACTAATCAAGATCTCTCAGGGTCGAAAAAGACCCCAGAGATCATAACCCTTAATAGTCTATCTCTGAATTGTCTGGAATCTTTGATTTGCTCTGCATCTAACCACTCCAGAGTTTTCCTGGGTCCACTGCTGCTCATGTTCTGTTACAACAGCTATTTAGTAGAACTTTTCTGGAAATGGGGCATTCATACTATTAATATGGACATCAGGAAAATATGTCCTGGTTAATTAATTTTAATGTTTAGGGCACATTCAAGGATATTATTAATAAATAAAAGGAAACACCAAGTAAATGAAACACTGTACCTAAAAGAGCCTTGTTCTTCTTTATATTCAGAGTACATAAGCTGTAGGGGTGAAAACAGAGGAGCATGTTGCTCTGCATAAAACTGAGGATCATCTTTCAAAAGCCATGGCAAGTCTTTTCCTCTTCTTAAAAAAGCCAAAAATATAGGTAAAGAGGTTTTAACATTTTGAGGCTTCGTAATCCTGTTATATTATCTTAGTGATTGTCCCAATGAGTCACTTTCATTAAGACAAGTTTATCAAGCTAGATCATGGTGCTAGAATATTATGCCTAGGATCTGGGCAAGGTACAGAAGGAAATGAAAGGATATAATTCTTCAAATAGCATATGAGCTGAATTGCAGAGCTTCCTTTTGGTAGATAAATGATACATAAAAACGATATCACACGAAGGTTACTACCCTCTAATGTTGTGTGCAAAGGCTCCAGTTTCCTGATTCATAATTATGACTAGAATTATGAAAACATTCAGATCATGTTTTACTTAACGAAGTTTTAATCAGTCCTATGAAAATGTGACTATGACTACAGAAACAAGAAAATTGTTGAAGATTAATAGATTATGTGTTTTAACATTAGTATTATTTATTCAAAACCTAACACAAGACAGATAATGTTTGTGGAAAACCCCTTTTTGTGAGTAACAACAGGTCAGTTAGTAAAATAATAACAGCAACAAAAATTTGTTATTTAGGATTCATTATAAGAAGACAAATTTAGAAAACTTCCTTATGTATTAGAGTTGTAATAAACAAAATAAATTAATAAAATATATTCAGTTTACTGAAGGTCCCAGTGGAAGAAGTATTCATAATTTCATGATCAACATTAATTGAATGCTATGTAAACACAATGCTAGGCATTAGTGGTATTAAAAGTTGGCTCACGCCTGTAATCTCAGCACTTTGGGAGGCCGAGGTGGGTGGATTGGGCTAGGAGTTGGAGACCAGCCTGGGCAACATGATGAAACCCCATCTCTACTAAAATTACAAAAATTAGCCTGACATGGTGGGCATGCCTGTAATCCCAGCTACCCGGGAGGATGAGGCAGGAGAATTGCTTGAACCAAGGAGATAAAGTTTGCAGTGAGCCAAGATCTTGACACTGTATTCTAACCTAGGCGACAGAGCAAGACTCTGTCTTAAAAAAAAAAAAAGAAAAGAAAAAAGAAAAAAAAATTCTACTGTTTGAATGGTTTACAAACTGAATAAAATTTAAAGATTTTAGACATGTATCTCATTTGGCGAGTGCTATAAAACTCGAAGTTTGAAATAGGTGATTCTATCTTTTTCCACTTAGTGATCAAGGTATTTATGAGCTTTGAAACCAACTTATGAGAGGTGATAATTGTTGCTCTCCTTATGATACTGAAACAGCAACCTAACAAGATTGCTCATGTCCACTGACAGGAAAAAAAAAAAGAAAAGATTTCCACCTCAATCTATAAGAATTGATAATACTCAGTAGAATTTCTATGAGAACGATCTTTACCTACTGCTATGGAGTGATCTCCAGGATATATTATTAAGTGAAAACAAGCAAGTTTCAGAATTGTACATATAGCATG
>NW_016804362.1:1558955-1587896 GCF_001698545.2 Rhinopithecus bieti
GCTAATTTTTGTATTTTCAGTAGAGACGAGTTTCACCATGTTGACCAGACTGATAATTGAACTCCTGACCTCAAGTGATCTGCCTGCCTCAGCCTCCCAAAGTGCTGGGATTACAGGCATGAGCCACTGTGCCCAGCCTATTTTCTTATTGTTTTTTTAAGACAGAGTGTTGCTCTGTTGCCTGAGCTGGAGTGTAATGGCATGACCTCAACTCACTGCAGCCTCTGCCTTCCAGGTTCAAGTGATTCTCCTGCCTCAGCCTCCCGAGTAGGTGGGATTACAGGCTCGCCCCACCACTCCCGGCTACTTTTTGTATTTTTAGTGGAGACTGGGTTTCACTATGTTGGCCAGGTTGGTTTCAAACTCCTGACCTCAAGTGATCTGCCTGCCTTGGCCTCCCAAAGTACTGGGATTACAGGCTTGAGTCACTGTGCCCAGCCTATTTTCTCATTTAAAAAAAGGAGCCAAAATCGAACATTTAAAAATGTTTATCTATAAAAGAAAGAAGAGAACAGGAATAGAAGTTAGAATTTTTTTAGTATGTCCTGATTTGTAAATAGTAATTTAAAATTATATCAATCATTTACATAATTATTAAACAAAAATACAGATGAAATAATACCCACATTGAAAGGAAAATGAAATAAATGAAGAGAAGACATAAACATGGTAATTTGACTGTATTTCCCTCGTGGAATAATTCAAAAAAGACTTACTGTTTTTAGAGGTGGTGATGCTATTCTCTGAAACTAGTATGTATTTTAGAGGACATATAAGAATATAAGTAATTATGGTAATGATGTTAGGAGCCAAGATTTTTATTATAGGAGAAAGATGTAAATATAAAATCCAGTAAGTTCAGTAGAAACTTTGCAATCCTAAATTTAAATGGGAAATGTCAGTGTGAACTTATAATGTTCTTTTCAAAAATTAGCCAGGCATGGTGGTGCATGCCTGTATTCCCAGTTACTTGGGAGGCTGAGGTAGAAGAATCGCTTGAACCCGAGAGGTGGAAGTTGCCGTGAGCCAAGATCACACCACTGTACTCCAGACTGGGAGACAGAGACTTTGTCTCAAAAAAAAAAAAAAAAAAAAAAAAAGAAAAGAAAAAAGAATTCCTACCTCTGTCTGTTTAAGAGGCCTAGAAATTATCTTGTCCAACTAAACAGCAGTGCATACTTACAGCACCCAGCTATGATCTTTAAATATTATTCTACTCTGAAATGAACCCAGGGTCCTTGGGGAAAAAAAGCTGATCCCAGGTTTAGGTTAGGGGTGAGCCTCGAACATCTTGACATCCAGAAAGGAAGGAAGCTACCAATAACTAGTTAAGGTTGTGTCAGAAGGTCAACTTGAAGGGAACTCATTAGCCAAGATGGGGCAATCCGAGCTTTGAAAGAATAACTGCAATGGATTTGAACGCACCTAATGTGTTAAAGTTACTGAGTTAATAATAACAGAAAATAGGAAAAAACAAAACAAAACAAAAAAACCTCACTGTCATCTTTTTAAGATAGTAGGGAAATAACTCATTATTCTGAAAATTGGTTAATAGAGTAAAAGAGTCAAGCTTTTCTTCAACAAGCTATACTTCAAAGGATCTAAATAGTTGATGAGGGAAATTTTCTGGCTCACTGCAACCTCTGCCTCCCAGGTTTAAGTGATTCTCCTGCCTTAGCCTCCTGAGTAGCTGGGACTACAGGCACATGAGGGAAAGTGTTTTTATTGAAGAATTTCAGCTATTAAATGATGAAGGAATGACAGAGTAGCACCAATTTGTAACTGTTAATGAAATAATAGCTTTAGACAGTTATCATCAATGGCTGCCAGAGCTGTTAGATGAAAGGTGATGGAGAACGTTATAATAAATAGATAAGGGCAACAACAACTGAACCCAGCAGTCAATCTTAATTTCACACAAAAAGAGACAAATAGACATATATGCGTTTTGATAGCTGTATAGAAAAAAATAGGTATGGCGTATCCTCGCCAAAAATTCAAACCTAAATCTGAACAAGCCTCTCTATGTATTCACCAGTTACACAAAGTTTAGGGGATAGATAACACATTATAAGTAGGCAAATAGTAAAATCCAGATGCTGAAGACTCTACTAGGTTAATGTCTTGGTTTTTTTCAACAAATAAACAGTAAGAAAAAAAATAAAGAGAGAGCAGGAACCTACAGATTAAAAGAGATTTAAGAGACATAAACAAATGCAAAATATGGACCAAATGATGAACATGGGGAATTTGAAAGTTGACTGGATATTATTATGAAGGATTTATTATTGTTTAGGTATGATAATGTTTTAGTTACATGAATAACAATAATTCTTAAATGTTTTGCATTGCTCAAAGAACAACAACAACAATAAAAATCTAGTAATTAACGGGTCATAGAAGAAACGGCATCCCATTTTTGGGTCTGATCAAAGTGGTAGTTATAAATTAAAGCTCTGCAACATGCAGCAGGCAGTACCCGTGCAAATTTCACAAGAATGTAAAATCCGCCATTAGTATTCAAAGTCCAAAATAATAAGTATCACTAATATGTTGGCTACGTTTGCTCACTGTATAGTTATGGCAGAGACAATTTTTTTTTTTTTGAGACAGAGTCTTGCTGTTGCCCAAGGCTGGAGTGCAGCGGCACGATCTCCGCTCACTGCAAACTCCGCCTCCCAGATTCAAACAATTCTCGTGCCTGAGCCTCCCAAGTAGTTGGGATTACAGGCACCTGCTACCACACTCGGCTAATTTTTGTATTTGCAGTAGAGATGGGGTTTCACCGTGTTAGCCAAGCTGGTCTTGAACTTCTGACCTCAGGTGATCCACCCACCTTGCCTCCCAAAGTGCTGGAATTACAGACATGAGCCACTGTGCCCAGCCCCTGGCAGAGACAATTTTTATAGTTCAACTTTTACAAACAAGAAGAATCTCAGACTGAAGCATCACCTTGGAATAGAATAACATGAATTTTATGTAATGCCTGTCCATCTCAAACTCTTCTCTTTTCCATGATGTATGTTACCCTGGTACATGATCCTTGATCACTGATTTGCTGTAATATTTCTGGTACCATTCTTCCACTCTCATGCTGCAGTGGCAATTCTAGTTTTCAAAATGCAATTATCTTTTGGATTCTCTCTCTGCTTCTCATATTTGTTTCCACGCATCATTTTTTGTTTTGTTTTGTTTCTGTCACCCAGGCTGAAGTGCAGTGGCACAATCATAGCTCATTGCAGCCTTGACCTCCTGGGCCCAGCTGATCCTCCCACCTCAGCCTCCCCAGTAGCTGGGAGTACAGGAACAAGCCTCCACGCTGGGCTATTGGTGTGTGAAGAGCCCAGACTGGTCTTCCTCTCCTGGCCTCAAGTGATCCTCCTGCCTCAGCCCCTCAAAGTGCTGGCATTATAGGTGTGAGCCACCATGCCTGACCTATTCATCATTTTTTGTGTGTGATATTTCTAGGTAAATTTAGCTACTTTTATTCATTCAGTCATTCTGTAAATATTTACTGAGTGCCTTTATTGGTTTAGACATTGCAGATTCAGTGATGAGAAAGATAAAGTTTTTGCCCTTTGAAAGCATACAATTCTAATGTGGAAAGACAGAAATTAACAAATCAATAAACAAGGTAATCTAAGAGTATGATAAGTGCTAGGAAGTATAGGAAGAAGGTGTTAGCAAGTGCAAAATTTGCGGTGGGGGGCAGTTGTTTTTTAAGTAGAGTGGTCAAGAAAGACTTCTCTGAGGGCATTAGCATGTAAGCTGAAGCTTTAATAATGAGAGAGAGCCTGTCATGAGATGAGCCAAAGAAGGAAAACTCCAGGTAGTACAAACATCAAGTACAAAGACTTCAAGGTGAGAACAAATAACTGAAAGAATAACAGAGCAATGGTAGGAAATTTTAATTTATTCTAAATGCAATACATAGCCACTGGAGGGTTTTAAGGGAAGATAATAATCTTGTTTATATTTTTAAAAGACCAGCTTTGCAGCTGTGTACAGAGTGGATTGGATGGGAGCGAAAATACATTTTGGAGACAGGAAACAATTGCAGGCTTTCAGGCAACAGATGTGAATGACTTCAACTGGGATGGTAGCTTCAACTGGGATGGAGATGGGGAGAAGCGAATAGAAACAAGACATATATTAGGGACATATGTGACTTGATAATGGATTTGATTGGGGAAGGGGAGGGAAATGGGTCCTCTATTTCCTAGAGAACTTCTAGGCTTTATTAAGTTGACGCATGGAAATATCCCTGTAGATGGAATTTTGTAACTTAGGCCTTTGTGGTACTCTAGGTTTGTGTTTACAGAATATATTGTTGTAAAGGTTATTTCATAAAAAGGAAATTTTATTTTAATGATAAATTTGACTTATCCTAAAGTTGATTTGCCCTACCAACATATAGCAAGTGCTACAAAGAAGTTCTAGGACACTGAAACTCCTTCCAATAAAGGCAAAATGAATTATGAAGAGAAAAAGGAAAGGACCTATCCCGGCTCCTCATCTGCCCTTTTCCTCTTACCACTTCATGTTTGACATTCACTGCAGATGTTTCACAATAATCACTCTCAAAGCTGTTGGCAAAACCTGCAGTATTCCTTCAAGAAACCCAGAACACACTCCTTAGAAGGGAAAGCTTTGCAGTCTTGTGAGGAAAATCTTTTCTTTTATTTTATTTTTTAAAAAAACCTTGTATTCTATATGGATGAACTTGGAGGAATTATGTTAAGTGTAATAAGCAAGGCACAGAAAAACAGGTTGGGCATGGTGGCTCACGCCTGTAATCCTGGCACTTTGCGAGGCTGAGGTGGTTGCATCACCTGAAGTCAGGAGTTCAAGACTAGCCTGGCCAACATGGCAAAACTTCATCTCTACTAAAAACACAAAAATTTTCTGGGTATGGTCGTGGGCACCTGTCGTCCCAGCTACTGAGGAGGCTGAGGCAGATCACCTGAGCCCGGGAGGCAGAGGTTGCAGTGAGCTGAGATTGTATCCCAGCATTCCAGCCTGAATGAAAGTGACCCTGTCTCAAAAAGAAAAAAGAAAAAGAAAAAGGCCCAGTGCAGTGGCTCACACCTGTAATTCCAGCACTTTGGGAGGCTGAGGTAGGCAGATCATGAGGTCAGGAGTTCGAGACCTGCCTGACCAATATGTTGAAACCCCGTCTCTATTAAAAATACAAAAATTAGCCAGGCGTGGTGGCGGGCGCCTGTAATCCCAGCTACTTGGAAGGCCGAGGCAGAAGAATTGCCTGAACCCAGGAGGTGGAGGTTGCAGTGAGCTGAGATCGTGCCACTGCACTCCAGCCTAAGTGACAAGAGCAAGACTCTGTCTCAAAAAAAAAAAAAAAAAAAAGGGAAAACAAAATATTGTGTGATCTCACTCACGTGTAGAATCTAAAAACGTTGAAACGTTGAACTCATACAAGTAGAGAGAAGAATGGTAGTTACTAGGGTTGAGGGAAAGGGTACTGTGGAGATATTGGTCAAAGGGTACAAAATTCCAGTTAGATAGGAGGAATAAGTTCATGTGATCTATTGCACAACATCTTGACTATGATTAATAATGTAAGGTATTTCAAAAATCCCTGAGAGTAGATTTTAAGTGTTCTTATCGCAAAAAAGATAAGTATGTGAGATAATATGTACGTTAATTAACTCAACTGAACCATTCCACAATGTACACGTATTTCAAAACATCATGTTGTACACCATGAATATATACAACTATTTGTTTCTCAATTAAAAATAAACTAACTTCCTAAAGAATTTTTTTAAAAACTTTTATTCTTACTCCCTTAGTTCACCCACGTCCTGTCTTACTTTCCTTTATATCGTCTTGACTTTCAGAGATCAGAGAGAGGGAGTGTTCTAATTGCCTGCAAGCCTAAGGAGGACAAGAAAACTGATAGAAGGAAAAAGATTGACTACATTTCTCAGCAACTTTTCACATCAGGGAAAGCTAGTAGAGCTCTATTAAACCAGCAAGGCTGTTAAACAGGGACTTGAAAGTTTACAAGGTACACTGGTGTGTAAAGGATGCACAAACTGCCATAAAGTGGCTAAGGTATACATTACTGTCACTCTGGGCATCTGACAGATCCAAATCTAAGATTGCCGCAATCATTTCTGTTCTGTAAAACTGGCATTTTAGTTCAAATGCCATGCTATAAAGTGAGATTTTGCTATGAATTTTATGAGAAAAGCTTAAAGATACTAAGTGTTCCAAGCAGCAAAACTTTTAGAGCACTTGGCAAGTGAATAACTGTCCCTTTATTTCTGTTCAGTTGTCACCAAACTCTGGACATCAAAAAGATGATCAGGAAAAGAAATCCATGGGCACAGTGGCTCACGCCTGTAATCCCAGCACTTTGGGAAGCCGAGGTGGGTGGATCATGAGGTCAGGAGATCGAGACCTTCCTGGCCAACATGGTGAAACCCGGTCTCTACTAAAAACACAAAAAATTAGCGGGGCGTGGTGGCAGGTGTTTGTAATCCCAGCTACTTGGGAAGCTGAGGCAGGAGAATTACTTGAACCAGGGAGTCAGAGGCTTCAGTGAGCTGAGATCATGCCACTGCACTCCAGCCTGGAGACAGAGCGGGACTCCGTCTAAAAACAAACAAACAAACAATCAAACAAAAAACAACAACAGAAAAACGAATTTATGAAGAAAATCACAGAACAATGTAGTTCAGTGTTCTTATTTTACAAAATAAAAAACAAAGACCTAGAGAAATTGAGCTCTTTGGTCAAGCCTTCTTGGCTTTGATTCTCCATTCAAACTTTTTTGAAGTAGCACGTAAAAACCTGTTAATAGCCACTCTGCTAGGAGGTGGCAGAACAGAACCTGGAACTGAAACAAGGATTCAGGTTTCCTTGTTTCAAGAATAAGACTCTTCATATAACTTCATAGAAAACCACTGTGACTGTTAAAGCTCCCATGCCCTAAAGGTGAAGAACTACACATCAATAATGAAATCTTCTGTAGACGCTCCTGGTGTATTACACCAACAAATGAGTAGACAAATTCCATGGCCAAGAAATAACACGGCTGAAGCAAATGTAATTTGAGTTGTTTTATAATTTCCTTGCTGTATTACATAGGATTCTTTGGCTCCAGTTGGAAAAAAAATCTCAAACTCACTTAAAACGTATATAATTTGGCTGGGTGCGGTGGCTCACGCCTGTAATCCCACCACTTTGGGAGGCCAAGGTGGGCGGATCACAAGGTCAGGAGATTAAGACCATCCTGTCTAATACAGTGAAACCCTGTCTCTACTAAAAATAGAAAAAAAATTAGCCTGGCGCGGTGGCAGGCGCCTGTAATCCCAGCTACTCAGAAGGCTGAGGCAGGAGAATGGAGTGAACCCGGGAGGCGGAGCTTGCAGTGAGACGAGATCGCGCCGCTGCACTCCAGCCTGGGCGGCAGAGCCAGACTCCGTCTCAAACAAACAAACAAACAAACAAACAAACAAACTATATATATATATATATAATTTATAGGTTTATATAACTGAGAAGTCCAATGTCCCCAGGACCTTGCTGTATCTGCCAAGTCTACCCACCATTTGACTTTCTTCTTGAACTCAGTAACGAGGTAGTGGGTAGCGGTTCTGACCCAATATTCCAACAGACTCAAATCCAGCAGAGAAGGTGACGGGTTTTCCCGGTTTCTGTTACATCAAGTCCCAGTTTTGCCTCTGATTGGGCAAAGTTGGTTATGACGTGTCATTCCTCTATTCAAAATCCTCCAATAATAGCTCCTTATCTTCCTGAGAATGAAAGCCAAAACCCCTATAGTGGCCTACAAGCTCCTACACAGTCTGGTGCCCAATATTCTCTGAACACACCTCCTTCTGTCCACCCCTTGCTCATTCTATTCAGTCACATTTGACCCCTTGCTATCACTTGGACACACCACACATAACCCCACTTTAGGCCTTTGCATTGACTTCCCTCTGTGTGGCATATTCTTTTTTCTTTTTTTAAGTCCAAGGAAACATTTTATTCTGGAAATAAAGAATTTCCACATGCATAAAAGAACAGAAAACATTCACTAGGACAAGGTAGATCTAATGCATTCTTACCAGGTGTTCTGGGAAGGCTTTTAATTTTGCACCTCCCTGCCCACACCAAAGCTTTATTAAGGTGTATCTGACAAATAAAAACAGTATATAATCAAGGTGTGCAAGGTAATGATTTGATACATGTATACATTGAGAAATGATTACCACAATCAAGTGAATTAACATATCCTTCACCTGACATAGTTACTATCTGTGTGTGTGTGTGTGAGATCTGTGTGTGTGTGTGTGTGTGTGGTGAGGACACTTCATATCTATTCAGCAAAGTTCAAGTATACAATGGAGTACTATTGACTATAGTCACTATGCTGTACATTAGATCCCTAGAACTTATTCCTCTTATAACTGAAAGTTTGTACCCTTTGGCCAATATCTCTCCAACCCCACCCCCGACCCCTAGCTCCTAAAAGTCACCATTCTACTCTTGGCTTCTATGAGTTTAACTTTTTTAGATTCCACAGGTATGCAAACCATATAGCATTTGTCTCTCTGTGTTTGTCTTATTTCACTTAGCATAATGTCCTGCAGGTCCATTCATGTTGTTGCAAATGGCACGATTTCCTCCTTTTTTTAAGGCTGAATAACATTTCATTGTGTGTGTGTGTGTATGTGCGTGTGTATCTATCTATCTATCTATCTATCTATCTATCTATCTATCTATCTAACATCTGTATAGATGAATAGATATAACATTTTCATTATTCATTCATCTGTTGACAGAACTCTTAGGTTACTTTCATCTCCGGTTATTGTGAATAATATTGTGCTGCAGTGGACATGGGAGAGCAGACATCTCTTTGAGATACCGATTTCATTTTCTTTGATTATATTCCCAGAAGAGGGACTGCAAATTATATGGTAGTTTTATTTTTAATTTTTTGAGGAACCCATACTGTTTTCCATAATGGCTGTGCCAATTTACTTTCCCACCAACAGTTTACGAAGGTTCTTTTCCATTTTGTCATACCCTTGCCAACACTTGTTATCTCTGGGGTCTTTTGTGTCATAGCCATCCTAATAGGTTTCAGGGTATACTCTTCTTCTAAATATTCATGTGACTGTATCTCACCTCCTTCAAGTCACTGCCCTAGGCACTTGGCCATAAAATAGACATCTTTTCTCTTTTCTTTATTGTCTTAGTCTTTCTTCCAGGCTCCTGTGTTCAATCCTCCAGACCCCATGCATGTCAGATAGATTCTTGAATTTTGGTGAGTAGGTCAAGGAGGTTTTTTTTCCTATATGTGTGTGTAATAGGCATGTTCATGAGGCACTGCCTAGCCTAGGGTCTTGAATTTGCTCAGTTCAAGGCCCCCTATACTCCTCATGACCTTGTTAGGTATCTGGGTCATAAGGGAGGTCCTCGTATGGGATGGACTAAGAGCAGGACAAAATCGAATCATCTGACTCGGCAATCAGCCAGTGCTTCTCTATGTGGAGCGTAATTCTCTACAAGGCTTAGACTGAAGACTAACTCCCCTAGGCTCTGGATGCAGCAATGAGAGACTTCTACTCATCCACAGGCCAGGATTTCAACAAAATAGCACACTTTACCTGACACATTTTAGGCAATGTAAGCCCTTTGTCTTGGGCAATTCTGTAGGATCTGTTTCCACATCTAACTATGTCCACCCATGTGTCCACTCACCCCTACATCAGTTTTCACCTGAGTTCTTGCCACATAACTTCCATTTTTCTATCCTACGTCACAAAATTCGTATTTTATTTTATTTTATTTTATTTATTTATTTATTTATTTATTTGAGACAGAGTCTCGCTGTCACCCAGGCTGCAGTGCAGTGGCATGGTCTCGGCTCACGGCAATCTCCATCTCCCAGGTTCAAGTGATTCTCCTACTTCAGCTTCCTGAGTAGCTGGGATTACAGGCACCTGCCACCACGCCTGGCTAATTTTTTGCGTTTTTAGTAGAGACCGGGTTTCACCATGTTGGCCAGGCTGACTCTCAAACTCCTGACCTCAGGGTGATCCACCTGCCTCAGCCTCCCGAAGTGCTGGGATTATAGGCGTGAGCCACTGTGCCCGGCATGTGCAATATTTTTAAGTGTTTAGTTTTTAATCTGTATTCTACAAATGGAAGGTAACATACCTTGTGAGATTTTTAAGTGTTCTTGGGCCGGGTGCAGTGGCTCATGCCAGCACTTTGGAAGGCCAAGGCAGATGGATCACTTGAGGTCAAGAGTTCGAGACCAGCCCGGCCAACATGGTGAAACGCCATTTCTACTAAAAATACAAAAATTAGCCGGGTGTGGTGGGGCAGCCCTGTAATCCCAGCTATTCAGGAGGCTTAGGCAGGAGAATTGCTTGAACCAGGGAGGTGGAGGTGGAGGTTGTAGTGAGCCAAGATTGGGCTACTGCACTCCAGCCTGGGTGATAGAGTGAGACTCTGTCTAAAAGAAAAAAAAAGAACCAGATGGTTAAAAGATCTTTAGGGTCCTTTAAAGGCAGCACTCTCATTTGTCTTATTAGTGGTATTTACCCCATATAGAAGAGTTGTCAAGAAATATCAACTTCCTTACACATCAGACTGGGAGTAACACATTTTATCAGCAACATAATATATATTTTTCATTATTCTTTTACACTGGCATTTGCCAAAATGCATTTATGGGACTCCTGTCCTATGGGACACTGAGAGATCTAAAGGCTAGTCCATGAAGGAAAGGTTTTATAGTAGGATTTCTCAGGACAATAATGTGCTAATTTTCATAGTAAATCTCTGGGAGAGTAATAGTATAATAAGAATTTCCCAAATGTGTTTGACTACCAAACACTAGTGTTAGTGAAATACATTATGGGAATATGTGTTTTCTCCAGATAAAGGCTCAATTTTTAGGTAAAGTGCTTTGTACTTAACACTTAATGCTCAATATAATCCTGTTTATACAATAACTGTTTCTGTCACTTGAGCTAATTCAATCTTGGCCATCATTACAAGTATGGATATTGAAGGGAAAAATGAAGGATTCAGAAGGGCTAGAATTAGGCCTGGAATTACCAGGTGCAATAAATGGTCATCCAGATTTAGTTCTAAAAAATAAACTAAGGCTATCAATAGTTTTACTTATCATCAGGTTTTCCTAGACACATAGTTTTCCTAGACAGCACAGTTATGCTCAAGCAACGAATAGCAAGGTACTTTTAGGACACAAAGGAATACTAGAAATTTCATTATACTTACACTTTAAAATAAAATTTGAAATATTTTATAAACGTTTTACAAAAATTATGTATTATTTATTTGGACTTAATCCTATTCCTCTCAAGCTCTTAAAATGGATTAACTTCCAGATTTATTTGTACTTCATTGGTTATTCTTTAGAAATAACTGGGAAATTTCACTCATCATGTCAAGAAAGATTAGGGATCCTTGCACTTCACAACTGGACACTGACTAAACCATACAATTTGAGGCATTGCCAATCACATAGAGGTTACTTGAGTTCTCCAGAAGCATCCACTCTCACAGACTAACAAACACACCTGAGTTGTGTTTACAGTAGCCAAGATAGGCTGGGTCTGGGGAATCAGGACTGCAGAAAAGGAAATGAAGATGCAGCAGCAGCAAGTCTGACCAGCAGGTAATCTACCTAAAAGAGCAAAAAGTTAAGGGCCATGGTTGCTGTGTCCATATACCAACGTTGCTGTGGAGTACTGAATTTGGGAATGCCGAATCACAGACTTTAGCACCAGCCCAAAATGTCAAGAACAGCCTGTAGGGGTCCTGACTGGTGCACTCTAACTATAGGAAAAATTAACTTCCTGGAAGGAAGCTTTCTAAAGTTTCTTGTGAGATTACAAGGTATTTACTGTGGTCTAACTCTGCCCCCCAAAATTAATATATTGGAATATATATATATGTGTGTGTGTATATGTATATATGCACATTTTTTTTTTTTTCTGAGACAGAGTCTTGCTCTGTTGCCCAGGCTGGAGTGCAAAGGCATGATCTTGGCTGACTGCAACCTCTGCCTCCCAGGTTCAAACAATTCTTCTGCCTCAGCCTCCTGAGTAGCTGGGATTGCAGGTGCGCACCACCATGCCTAGCTAATTTTTTTGTATTTTTAGTAGAGAAGGGGTTTGACCCTGTTGGTCAGGCTGGTCTCAAACTCCTGACTTCATGATCTGCCTGCCTTGGCCTCACAAAGTATTGAGATTATAGGCGTGAGCCACTGTGCCGGTCCCAACATGTTGGAATACTAACCCCCAAGGTGATGGTGTTAGGAGGTGGGGCCTTTGGGAGGTGACCATATCATGAAGGTGGAGCCCTCATGAATTCGGGATTAATGTTTTTATAAAAGAGGTGTGAGGGAACTTGTTTGTACCTTTTGCCATGTGAGATGCAGTGAAAAGGCACCATTTATGAGAAACAGTCCCTCAGTGGACACCGACTCTCCCCGCCACCTTGATACTGGGTTTTCTGGGTCCCAGAGCTGTGAAAAATAAATGTTTTCTGTTTATAATCTCCCAGGTTATGATATTTTTGTTATAGCGGCCAGAACAGACTAAGACAACATTTAAACAAACAATAAGTTCACAGACAGAAGATACAGAATACACTAAAAGTCAATCCATCTTAAGATAGAGAAATAACAGATTTAGACTCATAGATTTTTGATGTTGGAACTGTCAGATACAGATTGTTGATTATTAGTTAACAAATGTTTAAAAAATATAGAATGCAGTGACAATGATGAATGTCCATAAGAAATTATCTTATAAAAATATAAAAAATTTTTAAATTAATATATAATATACGCATGTACAACAAATGAATGTACATGAAAAAATACATAATTGTTGAAATCAAAATCACAACGTATGACTCTTTTTAAAAGTAGGTGAGACACATTGAAGACAAGCTTAGTGAGCCATTAGTAGAGCCACATAGAAGCCAAAAGAAAGAGAGAAATGAAAAATATGGATAAGCAACTGGGAGACATGAAGATTAAAATGAGGTGTAACATAGACAATGGTCATAAATTTTCCAGAACTGAACAACAATACGAATTCACAAATCCCTGAGGCACAACATATCCCTAATAGGATAAATAAGACACTTGTTTCTGGACAAATATTTTGAATGTTGTTGTTTTATTTTCTGTTCTCTTTTTTAAAATAACAGCTTTATTGAAGCATAATTTACATACGATACAATTCATCTATTTAAAATGTACAATTCAATGGTTTTAGTATATGGATTTTTTAAAAATTAGAGTTTGTTTTTTAAGTATTGAAAGAAAACAAACTTTTAATTGAGACTTATGTACTCTACAAAAATACCATGCAAGAATGAAACCAAAATGCCAAATCAAGCCATAAAACTCCCAAATAACAACAAAGAAATTACAAGCAAAATAAAAGAACAGATTAGAAAAATGCTTGCAACTGTTATCACGGACTAAGATTTAATATGTATATGCTATTGTAAAAATTCTAACAACAAAGGTGAGCCCTACTTTAAAAGTCGACAGAAAGGTTGAATAGGAAGATCACAGAAAAAGAAATACAAATGGCTCTTAAACATATTAAAAGATGTTAAATCTCATTCATCACAGAGGAAGTACAAATTGTGATAAACTGAAGTACTAGTTCTTATATATCTTCTTATATATCAGATTGGCAAAAACCCAAGGTTGACAAGCGTATTAGATAAGGTTCCACCAGAAAAACAGACAAGTAGGGTATAAATATAAACAGAAATAGAAACAATACACACATTCCATAGACATACATAGATAGATAGATTTATTGCAAGGAATAGGTTTCTGTGATTGTGGGGACTAGCTGGGTAAATTCAAAATCTATTTTGGCAGGTCATCAGGAAAAGCAAGCTGGAAACTTTGGGGCAGGAGCTGACACTGCAGTTCACAGATAGAATATCTTCTTTCTAGAGAAAACATCAATTCTGGTCTTAAGATCTTTCAAGAGGTTAGATCAGACCCACCCAGATTATCCAGGATGATGTTATTTACATAAAGTCAAGTGATTGTAGATATTAATCATATCTACAAAATACCTTGAAAGCAACATCTAGATTGACGTTTGATTGCATAACTGAGTACTATAGCCTCACCAAACTGACACAAAAAACAAGCCATCACAATACACTCTGTTGGCAAAGTTATGGGAAAATAGACACTCATATATTATTGGTAGAAACACAAAATGCTAATATCCTTATGAAGGGGAATTTGGCTATATCTAGCAAAATTACACAATATTTACCCTTCAATCTAATATTCCCATTTCTAAGGTTATATATCAAAACATGCTGAAGAAAATGTAAAAAGATGTGAGCACAAGCCTATTTATTGCAAAGCTATATTAAATAGCAAAAGACAAATCAACTCAAATATACATCAATAGAAGACTGGCTGAATAAATAATGACAAATAATGGTAACTACAATATAAATTATAAAATGATGATAACGATGTTTTCTTAGGGTTAAAACAATGTCTTATGGATTAAAAAAAGAAACAACTGAAATATTGGTGAGAAATATGTAAATTGGGTGTGGGGAGGCTGAAATGAAATTTTTCTGAAATTACTGTAATGTTTAATTGTTCTGTTAAATTAAGTATGCATGGTACCATTTTAAGGATAATCAATAAAAAAGTAAAACATAAATCTCAAACCAGTAGAGACAGAAAAGCAAGAAAGAAAAGCAAGAAAGAAAGGCAAAAAAGAGAGAGAAAAAGAAATGCAGAACAAATAGAATTAAGAAAGTAAAGCAGTAGAAAACAGACAAACCTTNGCCCGTCTCGGCCTCCCAAAGTGCTGGGATTACAGGCTTGAGCCACCGCGAAAAGCCGTATTTCAATAACAAGATACACATCTAAAGCATAACACAAAAAAAGTCAAAAGTAAAAGAATGGGAAAATACATATCTAGCAAACACTGACCAAAATAAAACTGTTATCAGTATGCTATTATTATAACAAACACATTTTAACATGAAGCACTTTATACAGAAGATCATTACATATTGGTAAAATAGTTAATTAATCAAGAATATATAGGCTGGGCATGGTGGCTCATGCCTGTAATCCCAGCACTATGGGAGACTGAGGCAGGAGGATCACTGGAGCTCAGGAGTTCAAGACCAGCCTGTGCAACACAGGGAAACCCACCTCTACAAAAAAATTTAAAAATCAGCTGGGTGTGGTAGTGCTTTTAGTCCCTGCTACTCGGAAGGCTGAAGTGGGAGAACCGCTTGAACCCCAGTGGTTGAGGCCACAGTGAGCCATGGTTGTGCTACTGCACTCCAGCCTGTGCAACAAAGTGAGACTCTCTCTCAAATAATAATAACAATAATAACAAAGTTAACACTTTTAAACCTGGGTTCATATCTATTAAGATAATCTCAAGATATATAAATAAAAATATTTTTAGAACTATAAAGTTAAATTGACAAACTTACTACTACAAGGTGATACTTAAATTATTGATATGTCAAGCAGACATAAAAATATAAACAAAGATTACACAATTAATATATTAGATCTAATGAAATTCTGCATAATTAGATAATACACATTTACCTCAAACATACAAAGAACATTTACAAAAATTGATTATGTACTAGTTAACCAATTTCAACGAATATATTTCAAAGACACCATATTTTTTACTATAACACAATTCAATTAAATTAGATATTATTAGCAAAAGGTAATATTTAAAATGTTTCAAAATATGAAAATTTAAAACACAAAATAACTCATGGGTCAAAAAAGAAATCATAATAAACTAAAAAATACTTAGAAGTGGATAATAAATGAAAACACTATGATACTAAAACTTGTGAGATGCAGCAAAAGTGGACTTTTTGGGAATTTATAGATTTAAAGTTTGTATTAGAAAAGAAGAAAGGAAGAATATTAATGAGTTTAACTTAAAAAAATTAGAAAAGAACACCAGAATAAACCCTCAACAAAGTACAAGGAAGCAGATAGTGAAAATAAAAGCAGAAATCAATGAAAGAGAATATCTTAAGAAACAATAGAGAAAAGTAAGTTCAGAGATTGGTCCTATAAAAATACTAGCAAAATAAATTTTAAAAAAATTTCCAAGGGGAAAAAAGCACAAATAAGCAATATAACAAATGAGAAAGAAAACATAACTACAGTTACCTTAGATATGAAAAAGATAATTAAAACAACTTTTCAACAACTATTATGCCCATACAGTTGGAAAAGATTAAGAACTGAGAATAACTTCAATAAGGCTGTAGATTACCTACATCAACTTGACTTAGCTATTTGTTCAAGAAAATTTTACCTGGAAAGCATTATGTTGTAAACAATAAATTGTTTACACTGCTTCAGAAAATTCCCACAGATCAATTATTTCTGAGACAATAGACTGCTCACTTTGGCAATTGGTTTGCAGGTGTCATCAACAGTTTACTTATCAAGAGTCACTCCAAGACCCTCTCTTCTCTATGTGCATCAATCCTAAATGATTATATCTCAAATTTGCACAATCCTAATCAGTTCCCTGCCTTGACAGACTTTGACTCAAAAACGGTATCAATATTCCACTTCTGACTTCCCCTTCTGAGACAGTGCTGAAATTCTGTCAAGGTAGTGTTCTCTTTTATTGCAGTAAGTTCTAGCAACAGCTTTGCTATGTTTATATATAAACATAAATATATATATATATAAAATCGAGTTTTGCTCTTTTTGCACCGGTTGTAGTGCAATGGCTCAATCTCAGCTCACTGCAACCTCTGCCCCCAGGTTCAAGTGATTCTCCTGCTTCAGTCTCCTAAGTAGCTGTGACTACAGGCACCCACCACCATGCCCAGTTAATTTTTGTATTTTTAGTAGAGATTGGGTTTCGCCATGTTGACCAGACTGGTTTTGAACTCCTGACCTCAAGTGATCCGCCTCAACCTCCCAAAGTGCTGGGATTACAGGCGTGAGCCACCATGCCTGGCCCAGCTTTGCTCTTTAGTGACAGGTTTGGTGATGTTTGGGGAGTTCAAAAGGATATATTTCCTCTTTTTGTGAAACTCTTGGTATAAAAAATAAAGACCTTAAAGGCTTTCAAATTTCCCCACATATTTACCTTTTCTAGTGCTCTTCATTCTTTCTGATGCATTCTATATGGCAAAGCAAGTCACAAGGACTGCCTGGTTCAAGGAGTAAGGAAATATTAATAAATGTCACCTCTTGATTCAGGAAGCTGTAAAGTCAGTTTGCAAAGAGTCATGCATGTAGGAAGGCATGAAGAAGTGGTGGTATTTTTGCAATCTACTACAGGGATGAGAAAATCATCTAACTCAATCCCTGGCTTTCAGTGGTGAGGAAACCAACATACGTAGCTTAGAGATTAGTTGATTTGCCAAAGGTTACACAACAGTTAAGTGGTAGCACTTCCCTTGAATCTGTTTCTAGATGTTCCTCTTCAGGGCCTCTCTCAGGTGTTTCTGATTCTCACAGTGTGTAGTGCCGTATATTGATATAGTAGATATTTAGCAAATACAGCATTAATGGATATCTACGTTTTAAAGGGAAGAGCTAAACCAATTATTTAGAATATTTTACTCTGATACTCCACTCCTCAAGTGAAATATTCAGATTTATTTATATAGAACAAATGGTGTGAGGGTTTGGGGGCTTGAATCCCTTGATTCTCCTCATAAAAGAAGATACAGAAAGAATCACCAAGTATAATGTCTTCAAAATATTCTGATTATTTTATGATTTGAAAGTAATACAGAGGCACTGCCATAGGAGCCTTTCTCCAGATTGTTCTTTGTTTTTTGGGGTTTTTTTTGAGACGGAGTCTCGCTCTGTCACCCAGGCTGGAGTGCAGTGGCGCGATCTCGGCCCACTGCAACCTCCGCCTCCCGGGTTCACGCCATTCTCCTGCCTCAGCCTCCTGAGTAGCTGGGACTATAGTGGCCCGCCACCATGCCCAGCTAATTTTTTGTATTTTTAGTAAGGATGGGGTTTCACCGTGTTAGCCAGGAAGGTCTCGATCTCCTGACCTTGTGATCCGCCTGCCTCGGCCTCCCAAAGTGCTGGGATCACAGGCGTGAGCCACTGCTCCAGCCTCTCCAGATTCTTCTTAACCTCTGACCCTATGGGAGCCTCGTGGGTTTCCTAGAGGAAAGCCCAGGGTGGAGCCGGTAGGGCGAGACCTCCCTTTATCGGACCCTCCAGCAGCTTCACACTCTGGAACTGGCCTCTGGTTGGCCTCCAGGAATTCATCAACATTTCTGGTTTGAACTTCCTGGTGGCTGTGCCCCTGTTAAGATGCTGGCCTCCTGACTCCTAAGAATATAAGTTCAGGAGCGTATAAACCATCACATTTGAAGGCGAAGCTTCTGATAGACTGAGGAAACAAATGTCAGAAGATCAAGTTTCTTGCCCAGCATCATATTATCACAGCCCAGTGGGTTCTTGTTGCCTGCTGCCCCGAAAAAAACCGGTAAGAACAGCAGGTGTTGCAGCAAAGAAAGAGTTTGATAATCGCAGGGCCAGCCAAGCGAAGAAAACAAGAGAAACCTCTGAAACTGGTATCTCCAAGAATTCAGCAGAGGCGAGTTTTTTTTTTTTCTTTTTTTTTTTTTTGTTTTTTTTCTTTTTTCTTACTACACTTGGGGGCCTGGGGAACTGAAACAATTGATTGGCTGGGTATGAAATCACAGGGTTGTCTAAAACTGTCTTTGTGTAGCTGAGTCAGTTCCTGGAAGGGGAATCTCAGAACCAGGTGGTGTCTCTTGGTCTGCTCAAATGCTAAGTCTGAAAAATATCGCACAGACTGGTTTCTTAGGTTTCACAATAGTAATGTTATGTATATGAGTAGTTGGGGAAGTTATAAATCTTGAGACCCCCGATTACGTGACTCTGGGGCAGTAAGCGACTTAGAGAAAAATAAATTAAGCAATGGCAGGTCATTGTTTAGCTATGCCTATTCTTTAGCAAAGTTCCAGCCCCTGCCATAATTCTAACCTTGTCTTATGAATGCAACTTCAGTCTCTGAACAAGGAAAGGGTTAAGTTTTACTTGTCTCAAAGTTTAATTATAAACTAAATTATTCTCATAGTTACCTTGGCCTCTGCTCCAGACTAAGAAAAAAAAGAAATTTAGCCTATAAGTTTAGAAGCAAGATGGAGTCCGTTATGTTAGATTTTTCTCATTACTTAAAATTCTGCAAAGGTGGTTTCAATATTGCTGGTAAGGATTCACACAAGATTGTCTCCAGATACCACCCTCCACTGCCAAGAAGGAATCTGACTTCAGTATAACACAGTGAAAAATTGTCTCACAATAGAAAAGCAATATAGACTGATGGTTAAAGTTTCACACAATATAAACTGCCGACAGAGTGGAATTCCTCAGTTCTAGGAGCTTGGTGTTTGGTATAGAATCTACTACACTGCAAATCCTTATGGCTTTTTATTTTTTCTCTTTTATCATATTATGCCCCTAACTTGTAAGGAAATAAAATAGTTTACTTAAGTCATTGCTCCCGTGCATTCTTAAATTCCAATAACAGGCTTAGATGGCGGAATTCTCAAATCTTATCAACTAATTGAATCAGGTTCCTTGTTTACTGTATGTCTTCTCTTAATGTTTAATATTAACTCAACGTTGGGGATGTGGAATAGGGGAAACTACACAAATTATGCACGCATATGCTGTTACGTAGGGAACATTCATACAATGCTTAAACAGCCTTTTTCAGGAAATATAACCCCTTAAACTTTGTATGGAGTAATTGGACTGTAACAGCTATTATTTTCAAGGGTTCAGCTTACGCAAATATTTGAATTCGTTAGTTTTGTCTTCTCTTAGCATTATTGGAGGACAAAATGCTGTAGATTCATGCCAATATAAATTTAAATGATTACATCGATATTCTCTTTTGTCCTAAAATAGCTTTTAAATTTCCCTTTTCCTTTTTTTCTTTCTTCATCATATACAAAGTTTAAAATAAGCTTTTAACGTAAGGCTTCATGACATACTAAAGGAGAGAAAGATGTGAGCAGGTAAGCAATAAAGTTGAAAAGAACAAATTTCATACTGGAGAATATGTGCTTGATAAAGAAAACAAGAATACCTTCTCAGGCTTGAAGAATAACTCCATTTCTCAATAGTTAGCTATGGTATGATTCAGTGATAGTCAAGTGAAACAGTTCATATATAATCAGCAGTTTTGGAAGCTATTTTTTTAAAACTATTTGTCTAATAGGTCTTTAATTTCCAAAACATCACAGCATCAGACAAAAAAACATGGTATGTATAGGCCGTCACTGAGATACAACTGACATTCAAAAATTCACTACTTTTAATCATGCCTTGGGTTTGAAGTTTTTGTTACTTTTTTAATAAGTCTTTATTGCTTCTGTAGCTAACTCCTACCATTCTGTCAGTGGAGATTCTTTTGCTAGTTACTACTGTGATGAAATAATTGTGTAGGATGGAATTTCTTTCTTCTTTTGAAAAGGAGAGTGAAGATAATGGAGGGATTTTTTTTTTTCCCCCTTAAAAATCACATTTCCAGGTTGGGTGCAGTGGCTCACGCCTGTAATCTCAGCACTTTGGGAGGCCAAGGCAGGTGGATCACGAGGTCAGGAGTTCAAGACCATCCTGGCCAAGATGGTGAAACCCCGTCTCCACCAAAAATACAAAAATTAGCCGGGGGCAGTGGCAGGCGCCTGTAATCCCAGCAACTCAAGAGGCTGAGGCAGGAGAATCGCTCGGACCCCAGGCGGCAGAGGTTGCAGTGAGCCAAGATCACGACACTGCACTCCAGCCTGGGTGACAGAGTGAGACTCCATCTCAAAAAAAAATAATAATAATAATAACAATAATAAATAAAATAAATAAATAAAATCACATTTCCAGTTTTTACATCTTATTCCAGTCTTCCACCTATTGTTTAAATAGCTATTGAATACTTACTGTGTGGTTGATATTAGGATCAGAAATCACCACCCTCAAGGACATCAATGTCTATATAGCAGAGATATAGAGACAGATTTTCAGATTAATTGAAAATATCCAGCCCTAGTTAGAAATGTGGACATTTGCATTTATATATTCAATTCTTCAATAATTGCTATTTATTTTTCAATTTGAAAGTTTTATAACTTAACTTTTAAGGGACAGTGATTTTACTTCAGAGTTTTTTTGGAATGTTGAGAAACTTGAATATTTGCACTCTATGATGTTTGTTTACTGGAGAGACCACAAATATTGGGTGTATTCCCTTCCTTATTGGACACCTGACAACCCTAAAAGAAATAGGTACAGGCACGGTGGTGGTTGTGAGGAGGAGCACCTGATACTTTCTGGGGACTATGTCACCAGAAGCTTTGCAGGAGAAAGATTAATGTCCAGGCTGATTCGTAAAGAATGAGGAACCGTTTCCTAGTTGAAAAGGGTAGGCTTGGGAGTGGAAAGCAAGGGCATGCTAGGCTGAAGGAACCTCATAAGCAAAGAAACAAAGAGCACAGAAATCCAAGAACCATAAACAGTTTAGGGTCATTAGAGTATAAAGTCCTGCAGAGGATGGTAGAAAATAGACTGAAGAGTTTAGGCTGAGGGAGCCTGGACTTCATCAGTCAGTGTTGACAGAGAAGTAGAAAATATTAAGGGATTAACAGTCATATTTGTGATTTAGAAAATTTTGTTAAAAAGCATAAAAAGACCACTGTGCTTCATTGTGGAGAAAGAATTAGAAAGGAACAATATTTTAGCCAGGAATTACAAGGAAGCTGCTGCCGTCATTCATGGGAGAGATGATAGTGACCTTAGATATGATGGATAACTGTAGAGCTATTATTTTTCAGTTGCATTAAGGGTTAAACAAACTTTTGAATCCCAGCTGTTTATATTGTGTTGAAGACGTATAGATTGTTTACCCAATAATCACTCTTCACTCTTTTTTTTTTCTTCTAAGTATTCCCTGGTATTAAGTGACCATCTGCTTCAGGAGAGACTGGACATTCTTGCCAGCCACAGGGGGGCAGGGGTAAATCTTGATTAGTTGAAGCAAATAATGGTATTTCCATTCCCAGAAGTGTACTAAATTTGAGTATGAGAATGAGATGCAATTCTGGCCAATAAAGATTTGAGGAAAAGACTCCTGAGGTCTTTTCATTAGTCTTAAAAGGGAACTGTCTCTTCTGGATTTTGAACAGTTTTGTAGATGTGATGAATGGGGATGCTGCAACTATTTTGACAACAAGAGTGGACAATTTTAGGACAAAAGCCAGCATTCTGGAAATGAAAGAGTGGAAATATAGTGTGAAGCTGGGTCTTTGATTACTACGTTGAAGTGGTGAATTATTCAACCCTAAAACTGCCCTATCTCTTGAATTGTTATGTGACACAAAAACATCTACTTATTATTTAATTCATTTTATTTGGATTGTCTGCAACCTTTAGCCAGAGGCATTCTAACTGATACAAATGTGAAAAGATGTAGCTGAATTTCAAACATATCCAACATATAAGTAAACATTGGGAAGCTGCAAAAAAAAAAAAAAAAAAAGTACAGGGAGATCCCATGTAGCTTCAACCAGTTTTTCCCAGTGATAGCATGTTAGATAGTGATAGTACAATATCAAAACCAAGAAATTAACATTGGTACAATCCACAGAATTTAATCAGATTTTAAGTTTTATACGCACTTACTTGTGTGTGTTTGTGTGTGTGTATAGTGTGTAGAGTATGCAATTTTGGCACATATGTAGATTCATGTCACTACAAGGCTCCTTTGTGCTCTCCCTTTATGGCCACACCCACCCTCTTTTCCTTGATCCCCAATCCCTAACTCTTGGAACCACAAATCTGTTCGCTATGTCTATAATTTTGCTATTTTGAGAATATTATACAAATAGAATTATATAGCATGTAACCTTTGGGATCTTTTTTTTTCACTCAGGATCTTTCCCTTGAGATCTGTCCAAGTTGTTGCATGTATCAACAGTTCATTCCTTTTCATTGCTATGTGATATTCTATGGTATGGATATACCACAGATTATATTAAGCACATACCTCTGTGAGAGGATGTTTGGGTTGTTTCAAGTTTTGGCTACAATAAGTAAGGTTTCTGTGAGTATTCATGATTACTTTTTGTGTGAACATAGTTTTCACTTCTCTGAATAAACGCCCAAGGGTACAATTGCTGGTTCATGTTCATGTTTAGTTCAGCAAGACACTGCAAACTATTTTCCAGAGAGGCTGTACCATGTTTCATTCTCACCACAATGTATTATTGATTCAATTTCTTATGTCCTTGCCAGCTTTTGGGGTTATCATTGCTATTTTTGATTTCAGACATTCTGATAGTGTACAATTCAGTGTCGTTAAGTGCAGTCACATTGTTGTGTAACCATCGACCCCTATTCATCTCCAGAACTTTTAAATTATCTCTAGAACTGTTATCAATTTCTAGACTTTTTTTTATCTCAAACTGAAATGGTAGAGTTCAACAACAACTCTCCATGCACTCAGACCCTGGTAACCACTATTCTTTCTGTCTCTATGAATTTGACTTTCCTATGTACCTCAGATAAGGAGTCATATAATATTTTTACTTTCATGTTTGGCTTCACTTAGCATTATTTATTTATTTATTTATTTATTTATTTATTTATTTATTTATTTATTTTTGAGACAGAACCTTGCCCTGTCACCCAGGCTAGAGGGCAGTGGCACGATTTTGGCTCACTCCAACCTCCACCTCCTGGGTTCAAGCCATTCTCTTGCCTCAGCCTCCCGAGTAGCTGGGATTACAGGCACATGCCACCACGCCCAGCTAAAATTTTTTGTATCTTTAGTAGAGACAGGGTTTCACCATGTTGGCCCGGCTGGTCTCCAACTCCTGACCTCGTGACACACCCACCTCAGCCTCCCAAAGTGCTGGGATTACAGGCGTGAGCCACTGCGCCTGGCCAGCATAATGTTTTTAAGGTTCATCCATCTTGTAGATTGTATAAAATTTCATTCCTTTTAAAAGCTAAATAATATTCTGTTGTATGTGCATACTATATTTTGCTTATCCATCTGTCAGTGGTCACTTAGCTTACTTGCACATTTTAGCTATTGGAAATAGTGCTGCTATGAGCATGGGTATACGAATATCCTGCTTTCAGTTATTTTAGGTATATATTTCAGAAGTGGAATTGCTGAATTTTGTGATAATTCTAGTTTTAATTTTTGAGGAATCACCATATTGCTTTCCACAGTGGCCATACCACTATTCTACATTCCCAGCAACACTGCCCAAGTGTTCCCATTTCTTCACATCCTCACCAACACTTGATATTTTCTTTCTTTCTTCTATTTTTTGGTAGTAGCCATTCTAATGGGTGATATCTCTAATGAGATAAAATTTTGTTGAGGTTTTGATTTATATTTCCTTAATGATCAGTAGTGCTGACCATCTTTTATATGCTTTTGGCCATTTGTATATTTTCTTTGGAGAAACATATATTCAGATCCTTTGCCCGTTTTTGAATGTTTGCTTGTTGTTGTTGTTGTTGTTGAGTTTTAGGAGTTCTTTATAGATAATTTATAGATATTAATTCCTTATCAAATATATGGTTGCAAATATTTTATCTCATTCTTTAGGGTGGCTTTTAACTCTGTTGATAGTGTCTTTTGATGCACAAAAATTTAAAATTTTTATGATATCCAATTTGTGTATTTTTGCTTTTGTTGTCTGTGCCTTTGGTGTTATATCTAAGAAATCATTGCAAAATTCAGTGTTGTGAAGATTTTGCCCTATGTTTTCTTCTAAGAACTTTATACTTTTAGCTCCTATGTTTAGATTTTTGATCCATTTTGAGTTAATTTTTTTTTTTTTTTTTTTTTATGAAACGGAATCTCACTCTGTCGCCAGGCTGGAGTGCAGTGGTGGGATCTTGGCTCACCACAACCCGCGCCTCCCGGGTTCAAGCGATTCTCCTGCCTCAGCCTCCTGAGCAGCTGGGACTACAGGCACGCGCCACCATGCCCGGCTAATTTTTGTATTTTTAGTAGAGATGGGGTTTCACTGTGTTGGCCAGGCTGGTCTCAAACTCATGACCTCGTGATCTGCCCACCTCGGCCTCCCAAAGTGCTGAGATTCCAGGTGTGAGCCACTGTGCCTGGCCCATTTTGAGTTAATTTTTATATTATATAAGTTAAGGGCCCAATTTCATTCTTCGCATGTGGATACCCAGTTTTTCCAGCATCATTTGTTGAAAAGATTGTTCTTTTCCCACTGAATGGTATTGGCACCCTTGTCAAAAATCACTTGATCATATATGCAAAGGTTTATTTCTAGGCTCTCTACTGTATTCCGTTGGTCTATATGTCTGTCTTTATGCCAATACTACGCTGATTTGATTATTGTAGATTTGCACTGTGTTTTGAAATCAGAAAATGTGAGTCTTCCAACTTTGTTCTTCTTTTTCAAGATTGTATTGGTTATCTGGGGTCCGTTGAGATGCCATATGAATTGTAGAATGGGTTTTTCTATTTCTGCCAAAACATCATTGAGATTTTGATATGGAGTTGCATTGCATTAAATCTGTAGCTTGTTTTGGGTGGTATTGACACCTTAACAAATATTAAGTCTTCCAATCCATGAACATAGGATATCTTTCCATTTATTTACATCTTTAATTTCTTTCAGCAACATTTTATAATTTCCAGTGTACAACTCTTTTAAGTCTATTTTTAAGTATTTTATTTTTTGATGCTATTGTAAATTGAATTAGATTGTTCATTGGTAGTGTATAGAAATGCAATTGATTTTTGAATGTTTTATATCCTCAACCTTGCCAAATTTGTTTATTCTTTCTAACAGTTTGTGTGTGTGTGTATATGTGTGTGCAGTTAGGATTTTCTAAATATAAAATCATGTAATGTTAAAACAGAGATAATTTTACTTCTTCCTTTTAAATTTGGATATACTTTATTTCATTTTCTTGACTAATTCCTCTGACTAGAACTCACAATACTATGTTGAATAGAAGTGACAAAAGCGGGCATCCTTGTTTTGTTCTTGATATTGGGGAAAAGCTTTCAGACTTTTACTATCGAGTGTGATATTAGCTATGCGTGTTTTCGGATGTGGTCCTCATCATATTGAGGTAGTTTTCATCTAGTTCTAGTTTGTTCAGTGTTTCTCTAAATCATAAAAGGATGTTTAAATTTGTCAACTGCTTTTCTTTATCAATTAAAATGATAACGTGGTTTATTCATTTATTCTGTTAAAGTGGTGTCTTACACTGATTGATTTTTGTAGGCTGAAACATTTTTGCATTTTTCCAAGAATAAATCCCACTTGGTCATGGTGTATAATCCTTTTAATATGCTGCTGAATTCGGTTTGCTAGCATTTTTTGCAAATACTACGATTTTTGCATCAATATTCATAAGTGATATTGATCCACAATTTTCTTGTAGTGTTTTTGGCTATGTGTATTAGGGTAATGCTGGCTTCATAGAATGAGTTTGGAGGTATTCCTTCCTTTTTTATTATTGGAAGTGTTTGAAAAGAATCGATATTAGTGCTTCTTTAAATGTTTGGTAGCATTCTTCATCTGGTCCTGGGCTTCTATTTGTTGGGAGGGTTTTGATCACTGATTCAATCTCCTTACTAATTATAGGTCTATTCAGATTTTCCAGTTCTTCATGATTCAGTATTAGTAGCTTGTATGTTTCTAGGAATTTGTCCATTTCATCCAGGTTATCCAATTTTTTGGCATACAATTGTTTAAAGTGCTCTCTTACCCTTTTCATTTCTGTAAAATCAGTAGTTTTTATGACATTTATGACATAACATTTTTATGTCTGATTTTAGTAATCTGAGCCTTCTCTATTTTTTTCTTAGTTAAGTTTTGTCAATGTTATTATTTTTAAAGTACTAACCCTTTGTTTCATTGATTTTCTCTATTGTTTTTCTATTTTCTATCTCTCCTCTGATCTTTATTATTCCTTTTCTTCTGCTAGCTTTGGGTTTAGTTTGCTCTTCTTTTTCTAGTTCCTTAAGGTGTAAAATTAAATTGTTGAAATCGCTTATCTTTAAATTGATGTTGATTTTTATCAAGAGTTGTGTATGTTTTGGTGTGTGTATTTCATAGATTCTAAGATACTTTTCATGTTATAATCTTTGAAGTCTGGATGTATTTTACAATTGAAGTGAAAGAATTTTATTTCTTAGAATATCATTAAAATGGTAATATAATAAAATAATAATATACCTTTCAACTGTGGCATCTTTGATTTGATAAATACAACAGCTATATGAAGCTTATCATGAAAAATATCAGTCACAAACTTTTCCCTTTCCACTCTGGTTTCTGCTTATCAGGGGCAACCACTTAGAAGTTGTTTTGCTGCTAATTCTACTTATCTCCAGACTTCCAAATGACATCATCATACTGTTATTTCTTGATCTCTCAATTATCCATTGACAGCAGAAGATTATTTAGGTCATTTATTTTCACAACCCTACTATATAGATGCATTATCCCCTTTCAGTATATTTACTATACATTTTTATTAGACCAATATTTGGTGTTTATGTCATTACGACTATGGCAATATTGTTCACAGCTGAGACTTGTTACATACTACAAAAACATTCTTTTCTCTTTTGTTTTCCCTGTAGTTAAAGTTGTCTTGGTTTTGTTTTGCTCAGTTTTTGGTGAGCAAAATCACCAAATTCATCTATAGACTCCACCAAAAGTCTAAGTATCTCAGTATACTCAAATTAAGTAATCTATCTCTATTTTCCCCCTTGGTGACATCCTTCTTGGAACCCCACATTTCTATTCCAATCTGAACTAGCTTCTCTCTATTCCTGCCACACAGCTGTCACCCAGGGATTTCCCTCTGCTATTGTCTTTGGTGCAAAGTAAAGTCAAAATTTAATTCACCAATTTTCTTAACTTTTCTCCCTTATTTCTGTAACTTTGTCTTCTTGCTCTAATTTATGGAAAAATTTCTGTTTATCTTCCAATCCATTTAGGAATTTTTCACATATATTATCTTTTTTGTTTGTTTGTTTTTTGAGGCAGAGTCTTGCTCTGTTGCCCGGACTACAGTGCAGTGGAGCAATCATGGCTCACTGCAATCTCTGTCTCCCGAGTTCAAGTGATTCTCCTGCCTCAGTCACCTGAGGACCTGGGATTACATGTGCGTGCCACCACACCTGGCTAGTTTTTGTAGTTTTAGTAGAGTTGGGGTTTCGCCATGTTGGCCAGGCTGGTGTCAAATTCCTGACCTCAAGTGATCCGCCCACCTTGGCCTCTGAAAGTGCTAGAATTACAGGCATGAACCACTGCACCCGGCCTATTATCATTTTTTTTCAAGAGTCAAAGCAGAAGTTTATTAAAATTCATTTAGGGGTGGAGTAAGATGGCCGAATAGGAACAGCTCCAGTCTCCAACTCCCAGCGCGAGCAACACAGAAGACCGGTGATTTCTGCATTTTCAACTGAGGTACTGGGGTCATCTCACTAGGGAGTGCCAGACAATCGGTGCTGGTCAGCTGCTGCAGCCTGACCAGCGAGAGCTGAAGCAGGGCGAGGCACCTGGGAAGTGCAAGGGGGAAGGGAATCCCTTTTCCTAGCCAGGGGAACTGAGACACACAACACCTGGAAAATTGGGTAATTCCTACCCCAATACTGCGCTTTAAGCAAACGGGCACACCAGGAGATTATACCCACACCTGGCCGGGAGGGTCCCACGGCCATGGAGCCTCCCTCATTGCTAGCACAGCAGTCTGCGAGGTAACCGCAAGGCAGCAGCGAGGCTGGGGGAGGGGCGTCCGCCATTGCTGAGGCTTAAGTAGGTAAACAAAGC
>NW_016804362.1:1589454-1593218 GCF_001698545.2 Rhinopithecus bieti
CTCATAGGTGGGAACTGAACAATGAGATCACTTGGACTCGGGAAGGGGAACATCACACATCGGGGCCTCTCATGGGGACGGGGGAGAGGGGAGGGATTGCATTGGGAGTTATACCTGATATAAATGACGAATTGATGGGTGCTGACGAGTTGATGGGTGCAGCACACCAACATGGCACAAGTATACATATGTAACAAACCTGCACGTTATGCACATGTACCCTAGAACTTAAAGTATAATAATAAAAAAAAAATTCATTATACAGTGTTTTACAGAAAAAAGTTGTCTTCAACATTCAGGCAATGACCTGTATTTTCAGAAGCACTTCATGAGAAGATGAATTTCTCTGCCTTCCCCACAGTAAGAGATTTCTGTTTATACTCCTATAAATGATGCATTTAATTACACCACCTGCATAAGAAAAATCCCTTTGTGATCCCAAAATCTTTTCAGAGAGTGAAAAGAGACAAACAGAACCTTTTCTAAAATGCAAGTCCTTGTGACAGAGATGTAATGCAAGAGATTTATAAAACGGCAGCTCTTCAGGGGAGCGTGTGGGCACCCAGCAGGTAGGCCACTGGGCAACCCTTAGCTGCAGAGTGTGGCCAGCCAGGACTGCATGGCCTCCAGAGCCTCTTCTTCCTCCTTGTCCTCTGAGGTGGCCATCGCTCTTGAAGATTCTGGCTCCAGAAGGACATCAGTCGCTTTGCTTTGCCCAAGGCTCCTGCTGTAATTTCAGACGAAATCAGGTGCATTCAGGGTGGTATGGCCGTAGACCCCTGTAATTTCAAACAGCATTTTGTCAATTTCTATTTCTGTTTCTTCCTCTATTTCTTCCTGATTGTCCATGCTTTCAAAAGTGCCTTCTAACATCTCCTCTACGATCCCAGCCTTCACCATTTCTTTGGACAGCTCCTGCATGGTGGCCTGGACTTCTTTAATCTTCACAAGACTTAGCATCATATTTTTAAGTTTCTAAAAGCTTACTTTTGTTCTCTGAATATTCTTGTTTCATGGAAGCAAAATCTCCTCTTATGTCTCTAAAGACATTTATTCTAATTAAAAAGCTTTCTTCTCTTCTCTGCATTGTTTGCTTTGAATCACTTTTTTTGTTTGTTTTGGTCCCTGATTTTCAAATTAAAGATTTTCTTAAATGTGGAATGATCTATGGTTAGATGTTCATGTTTAATAGTTGGGTATCTCAACTTCTTCTGGTCTGAAAAAAAAAGTTGGGTACTGGAAGCTGATTGGAAGTTTTGGATATAAAGGTGGGAACTTTGATCTTCACTGTAGCATGATGTGGTTGTGTCATTTCTGTCTCTCTCTTTTTTTTTTTTTCTTTTTTTTTGAGACCGAATCTTGCTCTGTCACCCAGGTTGGAGCGCAGTGGTGTGATCTTGGCTCACTGCAACCTCTGCCTCCCAGGTTCAAGCAATTCTCCTGCCTCAGCCTCCTGAGTAGCTGGGATTACAGGCACATGCCACCACGCCTGGATAATTTTTTTATTTTTAGTAGAGAGGGGTTTCATCAGGTTGGTCAGGTGGGTCTCGAACTCCTGACCTCATGATTCGCCCATCTCAGCCTCCCAAAGTGCTGGGATTAGAGGTGTCTGCTACCACGGCTGGCTGGTTGTGTCATTTCAATGAGGACCCCCAAATGTAACTAAAGGTCTGATTTCCTACTGGGGGAACCAGCTCCCAATATTTCAACATAGGTCCTTTCTATTTTCCCTAAGTGTTAGCCGGTCTGAGAAATAAAGAGAAAAAGTACAAAGAGAGAAATTTTACAGCTGGGCCTCTGGGGGTGTCATCACATATTGGTAGGAACATGAACGTGATGGTGATGCTGAGCCGTAAAACCAGCAAGTTTTTATTAGGGATTTTAGAAGGGGAGGGGTGTACGAACAGGGAGTAAGTCACAAAAATCAGATGCTTCAAAGGGCAATAAAGATCACAAGGCAAGGCAAAATTAGAATTACTGATGACGGTCTATGTCCTGCTATGCATGCATTGTCTTGATTAACATCTTAACAATCTTAACAGGAAACAGGGTTTGAGAGCAGACAACTGGTCTGACTAGAATTTACCAGGCAGGAATTTCCCAATCCTAGTAAGCCTGAGGGTACTGCAGGAGACCAGGGCGTATTTCAGTCCTTATCTCAACCGCATAAGACAGACACTTCCAGAGCTGCCATCTATAGACCTACCCCAGGAATGCATTCCTTTCCCAGGGTCTCAATTATTAATATTCCTTGCTGGGAAAAGAATGCAGCAATGTTTCTCCTGCTTGCACGTCCGTTTATAGGCTCCCTGTAAGAAGAAAAATATGGCTCTATTTTGCCTGATCCCGCAGGGAGTCAGACCTTATGGTTATCTTCCCTCGTTCCCTAAAAATCGCTGTTATTCTGTTCTTTTCAAGGTGCATTGATTTCATATTTTCAAACACACATATTTTACAATCAATTTGTACAATAGTGGTCCTGAGGTGATGTACATTCTCAGCTCATGAAGATAACACGATTAAAAGATTAAAGACAAGCAGAAGAAATTATAAGAGTATTGATTGGGGAAGTGATAAATGTCTATGAAATCTTCACAATTTATGTTCTTCTGCCTCGGCTCCAGCTGGTCCCTCCATCTGGGGTCCCTGACCTCCAGCAACAATTTCCTCAGCTAATCAACTTCTCCAGAAACGAATCTTGTAATCTCTTGGCTGTCACTGAAATCCATGCTCTCTCCATGGTACTATCTTGATAAATTAAAGCACTAAAAGTCTGTAGTCTAACTGCTTTAAGAATTCAAGAGTGGTAGAGATCAATTAGTGGAAACGCTGGGGAAAACTTAATAGATGAAGTGGGACATGGGATAAGCTCAAAAGACAAATAGGCCAGCCAGAAACTGAGGTGAGAGAGAATCAAAGAGAACAGTAATTAAATGCTGTAGTTCAGAAATAGGAATGATCACATTTAGCTGATAATGTAGCATAGCTAAATAAGACATGTATATGGAATGAAGTCTCTATTCAGCCTTCAAGCAGCTTGTGACTTCCGCAAGGTATTACTCTAAGACACTCAATTTCTTCACTTGAAAAACTTGGGAAGATTATCTTCAGAGTCCTTTCTAGGCCTAAGGTTTCTTTATGGCATTTACTATTAAGATTCTTTTGCATTATATGACTTTTCCAGTAATAAATTATAATTAGTGAGTGACTATAGTTTATGGGAGTGAATCTAGGAGCTTTGAAATTACTGTCATGATAACATTAATTTATAGGGAACTTAAGGACTTTATTTACATTAAATCTCTTATGCTTTAAATCTCATATCTCATACTGCTTTAAAACAATCTGTCCACTTGCTATATGTAAGTGTACTCTGATTATTCCCTCTAATAAAGTAAAAAATTAAAACCTGAAACTAACCCTTCTGAAATCCTGACCTTGTTTCTTCCCTTTGCATGTAGACAGAGGATATCATTGAAGAAGGAAAATAGGTCTCTTTCCTCTATTAATGTATAACTGTTCCATTCCTAAATGGGAGAATTGATTCAAATTAATTTGTAACACATGATAGCTCACACTTCTTTGACAAATTGAGTTCTAGCTACATCTCTTGTTCAGCAAAGTGTACTAATTTTCAGAGAACAAAAGCAAAACAAAATTTCACTTAAGACTATGTATCTCAAAGTTTAATATACAGACAAATCAGGGACCTTGTTAAAATGCAGATTTTCTGTAGTTCTAGGGTGGGATCTGAGATTCTTGAA
>NW_016804362.1:1593435-1720422 GCF_001698545.2 Rhinopithecus bieti
TAGATAGTTATTTTTTTTTTTTTTTTTTTTTTTTTTTAGACAGAGTCTAGCTCTGTTGCCCAGGCTGGAGTGCAGTGTCATGACCTTGGCTCACTGCAACCTCCACCTCTGTCTCCTGGGTTCAAGCGATTCTCCTGGCTCAGCCTCCTGAGTAGCTGGGACTACAGGCATGCACCAACACTCCAGGCTAATTTTTGTATTTTTAGAAGAGACAGGGTTTTACAATGTTGGCCAGGCTGGTCTTGAACTCCTGGCCTCAAGTAATCTGCCTGCCTTGGCCTCCCAAAGTGCTGGGATTACAGACATGAGCCACTGCACCCAGCCAGATTCTGCATTTCTAACAAGCTTCCAACTGATGCTGGTGCTGCTAGTCAGTACACGTACACTTTGAGTAGTAAAGGCTTATACTTTTTTGATGCATGATTAGGTCATTCAAGTCAGGAGTCCAGTGGCAGTGGACACAGGGACTAGAGTTTAGGAAGGAGAGACTTGGGCTGGGAATACTTGGGAGTCATCAGCACATAGGAGATTTTGATGCCAGAATATGAAGATAATGGCCCAGGAATAGTTTTTGGAGAAAAAGGAAGAGAGGCCCAAGGCTAGCCCATGGGTAGTGCGATTATTTAGGTGCACTTGGAGGATGAAGCGTAAGAAGGTAAAGAAGTAGCAGATGAACCTGAGAGGCCAATGAGGCTTAATATATTAAAATATAAGTAATAACTACCACTTACTGAGCATTTTATTCCTGGCATTGTGCTAAGGGCTTCAACTTTTCTCTAAAACACAGGGTGTAAGAAATGTGACGTCACATTAAAATTTTTCTCTAACCACATCCCAATGCTCTCATCTGGTGGAAAATGTAATTTGGGTCATTAGTAGAATTTTCTCCTCCATACCCAAGATTATATGAAGATTCTAGGGGTTTTAGTCTCAGTCCAGTACATGTGGAAAAGACCCTCTAGTCTTCACTCAGTGCTGATTACTGCTAATATTCTCATTTTCTCACCTCATTCATCCCTTGTAGGTAAGCTGCTTTCTTGATTCAATGCCAAGCTTGGGCATAAGGGTCTCAGTCATGGTTGGAATCTCAGATACCTAGGACGCAATCTCCCTAATATGCTACACATTCATTCCCACCTAAGGTTCCACCACTTCCCTCACCTACTAGGTTCCTGACATTCACATAGCCAGCAACTCTCCTTTTCTGTCGTTCAGCTTGTTGCCACCTACCTCAACCAAACTCAAAAGCCTCTAACCTCTCCCTACTGTGTCAAAACGTAAGTACCTCAATGGGCACAAGTATTTTCGGTGAAAGGGACTTTTTATTCTGCCCTGGAGCCGGGGAAATCCCAGATCTGTGCCAGAGTTATCAAGGGGGTAGTATACAATCATTCTCTGCATTCTTTTACAGCACTGAGAACAAGTAAAATTCTTACCTTATTATCTTTACAAATCATTTTACCACACATGTATTGTCCTATGAAATCCCTACAACCACTTCAGGCAGGAATAATTCCCAGTTTACATCCTGAAGCTTTGATAAATTTAGAAACCTGCTTTAAGTCACAGAGCCATGAAGTAATGTGTAGGTGCTATAAACTATGTGCCTTGGACTCTGCAGCTATGAGGGCATGGTATTATCACACTTCCCATTGAAATACCTTGCTGGAGGTCATGTGTGAGTGGCAGTGACCAGACAAACAGAGAAACCTCATATACAGAGGGGAAAAGTCTCCATGTTAGTTCCTGGAATATCTCCTTGTTAGTGCTGGGCTTTCTTGGATCTTCACCGCAATGCTACTATCTTGATTTTACTATAAGAAACTGAGGTTTCTAGCGTGTTGGTCATTTGCCTACTGCCACAAAACCAGGCCAATGGGTCGGGCGCGGTGGCTCAAGCCTGTAATCCCAGCACTTTGGGAGGCTGAGGCGGGCGGATAACTTTAAGTCAGGGGTTCGAGACCAGCCTGGGCAACACTGGTGAAACCCCTAATAAAATTTAAAATTAGCTGGGCGTGGTGACGCGAGACTGTAATCCCAGCTACTAGGGAGGCTGAGGATCGAGAATCGTTTGACTAGGGAGGCGGAGGCTGCAGTAAGGCGAGATCGCGCCACTGCACTCCAGCCTGAGCGACAGAGCAAGACTCCGTTTCTACAACAAAAAAACCAGGACAACGCTTGCGCACTTCCAGTATGGTATTCTTATCATCTCACCAAACTGACGTGGCCTGCGCTAGCTTCAGAGTCTCGACAAACTCCAATACAAATAAGGTACACATTATTTTAGGAACCTTCCTTGGGAGGACGTGGGGCAAGCATGAGCGTAGCGTTGCGCCTGAGACTCGACCCTACCCGCTTCTGAGCCCAGCTCAGCACGCCTGCGACTGGCGGCTTTTTCCGCCCGGCCCCGTTCCTCCACTCCCTTCCCGCCACTACCCGCCCCTTTCCGCCCGGATGTTATTCTAGTTTTGCCGGATGTTGTTGTAAGTCCGAGAGACACGTGAGGTTCTGCTACGTCATTACCAGGCACGCGCAGGAAACATGGCGGCGGCGGGTGTTGTGAGCGGGAAGGTAGGTAACGGCCTCCAGGAAGTCCTCGGCTTTTCTCTGGGACGGGGATGCTTTTGCTTTTTGGCAGTTGGCTGGGGGAGGGACACGAGGGAATTTCTATGTCCGGACAACCCGTGGCGTCTGTAGGAGAAGATTGGGTGGTACCAGCTGGTTTCCCGAGAATGTCAGTTCAGCCGCGGAGTTACAGAGCCGGCTCCTGCTCCAAGGCCAGCTAGGCCTCGGCGCTCTTCTGCCCCAGAGCAGAGAGGCTTTTATTCGTATTACCTGTACTAACGGACAGGTGGCTCTCTAGTTCCTTTTTTTCCCCCCCGATTCACTTTTTCTTGCCTCTAGTTCTTTATGTCTACTCTTCTGACTCCAGTGTCTTTTCAGTCTTTGAAGCGTTAACCCGACTTGCCTCTGTCTTCGTTGCTACACTCTGTTGAAGATGTTTATGCTTCCTTCGGGAGGACCTGAATAGGTGCTAGGCAGCTAGCAGTGCTTTTAGAAGAAACGAGTGTATTGGGTCTGTTTTTACCAAGCCGCTGAGTTGGTTGGTGGTGTGAGCAGGACTGTTTCCTGAGAGAAATGGAGATTAACACCGTCCTGTGCTTGTCTAGGAAGGCGTCTATTCAAATATTTCCTAGGCATTTCAGTGGGAGTATTGGTCATGCTGGTTTACGGAGGTGGTCAGTGACACTCCTAATTTCGTTGGAAACTAGGATTATATGCGGAGATTTCGTCGAATAGTGCCTTTTCGCGTTCTGAGGGCACATCTTATGCATAGTTAGGGCTATCAGCTTTATGATACGCCACCGGTAGTATTTCCCAGTGCAGGAGTATTTCATCAACAGCTGGAATCAACTGAAGTGACTCATCGAACACTAAGGGTTGTTTACTCATTGCAGATAGCGTCCTCTGTTCCTTGAGTTTCACTCATGTCTCCCTGTTGCCTTCCCTACCCCATTTTTAATTGTTTGACAGCGTTTGTGATTTTGGTGTTTGGAGTATTAGACTAGGCAGCTGAATAACAAATATGGGATTGGTTTTGCTGTTAATCTGAAGTATGACCTTGGAAAATTGGGCAGGTGTGACTTCTTTGTCTTTCACATTCTTTATCTGCAGAATTGAGGAGATGGCAATCATTATTTCTTGTATTGGAGTTGTTAGGGTTATATGACATTTTTTTTTTAAAACATAAAATTACATACTTGTACGTGCTGGCTCTTTTAAAGGATAGGTGGGCATCCTTTTTTGGATTATTTGTGCTCTTGGTTGTCTTGTCACTTTTTTACTTTTTATATTCAGGGTGGATGCTGATATTCTGCTTGATTTACTGCATATTTGAAGGTTATCCGGTTATCCTGTTTGATTTTCCATATAAACTGATCCAGGCTGGGACTTTTCAAGAGGGGATCCCTTCCATGTAAACATCTCCCTCTTTCAGGTTTGGATTGATTTTGAAAGAATCCTTGTGGCAATGAAGCAGAGTTGTGAAATGAAAAACATTTTTCACTCTTTGCAGCCACTACCTTTCATAGTCTGACTTCTTAAAACGAGACTTATATTTAATAATTCGACTTCATAACCTCATTTATTCTCATTCACTGCAAATTCACACCTATTGCCATCACTCCACTGAAAGTAGTTTTCCATGTGAAAAGCTACTCCTCTCCCAAGTAATACTATCATGACCAACAAAACCCACGGTTCTTCTCTCAGTATGTTCAGATCTGGTTTAATGGCGTCATCTTTCACCTGGTTTATGTTAAACATACTTGGAGACATTCATACCTGTAACACTCTCTAATCAATAACCATGTCCTACCAGTTTTACCTTAAGAGGTTTCTTAAATTTGCTGCATCTTCTTTACTATCAGTGCATAGGTCAGGCCTTTAGTCTGCTTCTATTCTTGATTTCTTGGCTGATTTTACTCCTTTTCTGCAGTCTCTGCGCTTAATCTTCTCTACACCACCACTGGAGTTATTTTTCTAATGCGCAAACCTGATAATCACTTGATTTAAAAAGCAAATGAAAACTCTATACTTTTTTTTACCGTCGGCATTATAATAATAATAATGAAAGCTGGTTAATGTAACATAAAAAGACATGTTACCTTTATGCTTCCCTACTTCCTAATCTTTTTTCTTTAGGAAAGGGGATGGGGAGAAAATGTGTGTGTGTGTTTATTCATCTCCCCTCTCCCTTTACCAAGTTTTAGCTAAGAGTTCTAGTTTAGAAATATAGGGGAGTGAATGCTAACCAAGGCGCACAAAAATCACTTGTGATACTTTTTAATAAAAGTACAGATGCTGGGCTACCAGCTCTGTTGAATTAGAATCTCTCAGTGTCTCCACCTAGGATGTAACTTTTCTTACAACTCTACTTGCTTTGAACTTGGAGTTTCAGAAAGTGATGGAGGAAGTTAATTTCCGTCTTGTAGGGAAGCAGCAAAAGGTAATGGTTAAGAGCTTGGTCTTTGAAGCCAAACTAGTTTCAGAAATTATTTTCACACATTTACAAGCAACTTCAGTAAAATTACTTAACCTCTCTGTGCTTCAGTCATCTGTGATATAACAGTACCTACTTTATGCTTGGTATGAGGATTAATGAGTAAATATATTAGAAACTGTAGACTGAACTAATCATCATAAGGTCAGATCCTGAAATGTTTCATCTGCACCTAACATAGATTCTGGCACATAATAGCTATTCAGTGAAGAGGAAGAAGCGAGAAGGTACGAGAAAATGAGGAACCAGGTGCAGTGGCTCACGCCTGTAATCCCAGCGCTTTGGGAGACTGAGGCGGGAGGATCACTTGAGCTCAGGAGTTCAAAACCAGCTTGGGCAACATAACTAGACCCCGTCTCTATGAAAAAAAAAAATTAGCTGGTTGTGGTGACATGTGCCTGTTGTCCCAGCTACTTGGGAGGCTGAGGTGGGAGGATTGCTTGAGCCTGGGACTTGGAGGCTGCAGTGAGCTATGATGGTGCTACTGCATTCCAGCTTGGGTGACAGACCAAGACCCTGTCTCAAAAAAAAAAAAAAAAAAAAAAAAAAAGAGAAAATGAGGAGGGATTAGAGTGGGAGAAATGGGTCCATTAATAGCTCTTTTGTTTCAGAGTTGTAAAATCCTATTGTAGTACACTTCCATTCACTCTAGGTTTTTCTATTAATGTATTAGAATTTTTTTTCTATTGAAAATTACTGGCCGGGCACGGTGGCTCACACCTGTAATCCTATCACTTTGGGAGGCTGAGGTGGGTGGATTACTTGAGGTCAGGAGTTTGAGACCATCCTGGCCAGCGTGGTGAAACCCTATCTTTACTAAAAATATAAAAGCCAGGCATGGTGGTACACGCCCGTAGTCGCAGCTATTCAGGAGGCTAAGACGGGAGAATTGCTTGAACCCAATGCAGCGAGCTGAGATTGTATCACTTGTTCAGACTGGGCCACAGGCAGACTCTGTCTCAAAAAATAAAAATGAAAATTACTTGAAACAATAGGGAAATCAGCTGTTTTTTTCTTAATTAGAATTTGTGGTGTCATTTTTAATAATAATTTATTTTGTAGCTTAACATTGGCCCTAACCAATTCTTTTTAAATATGCTCATAGTCCTGTGAAGTTTTTGTGCTTTGGAAAGATGAGTATTCTTATTATCTACATCTTCCTGGAGACTTGTTTTCCTAGACTAGATTTTTTAACGTAGTAGTTACCCATGGTATAGTGGGAGTATGTCTTATTTTTTAATTTTTCTGCCATTCTTTAGTTCAACAAACGTTTTAATACCTGGTATGTGCTGAGTTCTTTGGACACAAGGGTGGTTAAACACAGACTTGTATTGTTATTATTAGTGTTAATTTATTTTGGAGACAGTCTTGCTCTGTCACCCAGGCTGGAGCGCAGTGGTGTGGTCATGGTTCATTGCAGCCCTGACTGTGTATCTCCTCCAGCACCTAAATTATTCCTGTCTCCTATTTGACTTCGCTTGGCACACCAATATCGTTGAGAAGCAATAATAGTTATGCCAGTTGCCCTTCTTGAGAGTTGTACCATTCTCTAGATTTCAAAGGCTCACTCTTCACTTCAGACTATCCATGATGTATTGCCCTTACAGCCACCTGTATTCTGCGTTTTTTTTTTTAGTTCAACAGTCATTACTCATTAACACATCCCAAATAAAACTCAGTTTGCTTTCTTCTTTCTGTTCTCCCTATCTCAGTAAAAAACCTCATCTACACAGTTTTGTCCTTGACTGTTCTTCCCTTCACCTCTCACATCTAATCAGTCATGAAGGCTTGTCATTTTTATCTTCTAAATATCTTTCTAAGCTACCTGCCTTTCCTCATCCTCACTACCATTGCGTTAGTTCAAGCAACCGTGAGTTTCTCCCTCTCTGGATTACTGCAGCTGTTCGTTCTTGGCTCTGCAGCCACTTTATTGGCTTAGAAAAGGCAAGTTTCTAGTTGCTTTTGTCGGTCTTCAGGATAAATTTCAAACTCCTAAATTCTTTAGCATGGCTTATGCAGCCCTTTATGATCTGATCTGGTCTCTGTTTTTGCTTCTAAACTATTTAGACTCTACTCTCTGGTATTTGGGTTTCAGTCGTGCACTGAACTGCTGCTTTGTATAGAACATACCCTCTGCTAAGAACATACATCCTCTGCTTCCCTATGTTCTCTACTACTTAAAATTGCCTTTATTCAGATCTGAGTTTATATGTTGCTCCAAGTAAGTTTTCCTGATTCTCACTCTACCTGAGCCTCCTAAATCTAGGTAAGATAGCCTTTATTAGGGCTTGCTGTGGCGGCCTGTTAGTACTTACATGTTGTAATTGTCTGTTTTCTTGTCATCCCCAGTTAGATTGTAACTGCTGTGGAGGCAGTGACTGAATCTTACTTATTTACACCTAGTAACTTGCTCTGTACCTGGCACATGGTAGGCATTTACTGTGTATTTATTGAAGAAGTAACTGAAAATGGTATCTCATTCAGGATTCTCTGCATTCCTCTATCACACTCTACTATATACATTGATTTACTGGTTTACATGATACTGCTCGTTTAGTCAGACACTTTTCATTCTGTGTGTTTTTTCCACTGACACCTTTTATTTCCAGCATCTGGTTGGAGCTCATAAATGTGCTGAGTGTATGAGTAAAGAAACTTCTAAATCAGATTAAGTGGAATGGGAAGTAGTTCAAAGAGTTTGGGCAGGCTATTGCTATGTTCTTTTTTGAAGGGTTTAGTAGAAGTTATTTGCAGAGAGAAAGGACAAAAGGGTGTTCCAGGTAGATGGAACAGAATACACCTGAAAAAGGCACAAAGCTTTTGGGTAACAAGAGTTCACAATGGCCCAAGGCAGAAATGTTTTATGTGTTAGGAGTATCAGGAAGTATAGCCTCACTATAGAGGTAAAGGGTGAAGTCAGAAGATTTTTAAGCCCCGTGTGGTGTAACCAGATGGACATTTTGTAAAGGTTAGTTTGGGCAGTGGTTATATGCACCTTAGATTATTGGAAGGTAACTAGATCGGGAGAAGAGAGATCAGAATGTGATTTTACTGACTTAGGCTAGAAATGATGAGGGGCCAGTGTCAGAGGAAAAGGTTTGAGGGACTTAGGATATAGGGTCTGGATGATGAAAGAAGCATTTAGGATAACTGGGTGGATGAGATATCTTTGACAGAATTGGGAATATCGAAGAAGAGCCGCTTTAGATAGAACACATTGAGTTCAAGATGCCTTATTGAAATAGAGATATCAAGTAGGTGCATAGATATTTGAATGTGGAACCTGTTAGGATGCTCAGTCTCACATTTCCTGGAGATGCTTTCTGAAACCATACGCTCAAATTATCATCTGTATGCCAAATAGTTTTTAAAGAAACTGAACTTTTGAAACTTTTTTGGTTGTTTTATTAGCCTATAAGTTCACATAATTGCTAAAGTTAAGAATGTATGTTGTGTATGGTAGGTAAAAGGTTTCCAAGTTTGGAGAATGATTTAGGGCGATAATTTTACCCTAAAGTTACGGGTACATTTAAAATGTTTGGGTTGAATTTTCCTTTATCTTCCATTTTGGAAATAAAGATTATAATAATCATAATGTAAGTAAAAATTCAGTCTTAAGTGAAGGCACAGTATAAAAGTTACTATTGTGAAACTTCCTTAGTTTTTCCAGCTCTTTGTGTCAGGAAGGATGTTCTTGAGTTGGATTGTGCGAAAGTTCATTCCGTCTAAAAGTTGAATTTATCTGTTTTTCTGCCTTAGTTTTGCTTTTTAATTAAATTGCTAAATTAGAGGTGAGAAAATTTATTCTAAAATGTTTGCTGTGGTCACCAGAACTCTTTTAATAAGTTATATCTGATACAGGTCCTTTGCTGGAGGAGAAAAACAAAATGCAGTTTCTGTTTCTTTTAGCAGGCCATCATTGGAAGTTTTATAAATGTACTTACCTGCTTGGACATCTTAGCAAATATTTAAGAATAGATAAGAGCCTGGAGGGCATGAGACATTTTTATCCCAAAAGGAAAACTTTCCTCCTTTTTTTGTAGTACTTTTACACTTAGCATATTCCCTCTTGTGTAAATATTTTACCTTTTTAATAATTTTGCCAGGTACAGACAAGCAAGGAACTGTAATACCTTTTAATCTCTTTGTTCTTTATGATGTCTGGCACATAATTGCTTCATAAAAGTTTGTTGAATTGAGTTTTATACATTCAGTTTAGCACCACCAAGTGGCAAGTCTTTGAATGCTCTTGATATATTTTGCTTCCTATGGACATCTGATTCCCAATTGAGTGGGGGTGTGATTGTTAGTTTTTTTTTGAGGCAGGACTAATTTCTATTTTAGTTCTTTATTTTCTTTTTAGTGAGAATGTCCTCATATATGTATGTAATTATTTTAGTTAGGTTTTACTGTTTACAACAAGAGACTTTCCATGTAAATTATTTTTTATACAACTTGTTTCCCTCCCCCCCCAGACATGGCCTTGGTGTGTGGCCCAGGCTGGAGTGCAGTGTGTGATCTTGGCTTACTGCAGCCTCCACCTCCTGGGCTCCAGTGATCCTCCCACTCCAGCCTCCTGAGTAGCTGGGACTAAAGGCATGCACGGTCACACCCAGCTACTTTTTGTATTTTTTGTAGAGATGGGGGTTGCCATGTTGCTCCATCTGGTTTGAACTCTTGGCCTTAAGTGATCCGCTCACCTAGGCCTCCTAAAGTGCTGGGATTATAGGTGAACCACAGTACCTGGCCTATACAGCTATTTTTGAGATACAATTGATGTGATAGGCCACATGTATTTAGAGTACACAACTTTTGACTTTTATGTATACCATGAACCCATGAACACAGTTAAGATAATGATGTTTTCACCACCTCTGTTAGTTTTCGCATGACTCACTGTACTCCATCACTCCATGTGTCCTCAGGCAACCACTGAGCATTTTTTTTGGTCACTATAAATTAGTTTTAATTTTCTAGAACTTTATATAAATTCAGTTATATAGTATATACTCTGTTTTTGTGTGGCTTTCTTTAGGATAATTATTTTGAAATTCGTTCATGTTGTTGTATGTATCATTAGTTTTTTTTTTTATTTCCAAATAATATCCAAATATGGGCTGGGCGTGGTGGCTCACGCCTGTAATCCCAGCACTTTGAGAGGCTAATGCGGGTGCATCACGAGGTAAGGAGTTCGAGACTAGCCTGACCAACATGGTGAAACCTTGTCTCTACTAAAAATACAAACATTAGCTGGGCGTGGTGGTATGTGCCTGTAATCCCAGCTGCTCGGGAGGCTGAGGCAGGAGAATTGCTTGAATATGGGAGGCAGAGGTTGCAGTGAGCCGAGATCGTGCCATTGCACTCCAGCCTGGGTGACAGAGCAAGACTGTCTCGAAAAAAACCCCACAGATAATATTCATTGTATGAGTATATCACATTTTGTTTATCTGGTCTTGTGTTTGATAGACATTTGGGTTATTTCCACTTTAACTGTTACAAATTAAGCTGCTCTTAGGCCAGGTGCGGTGGCTCACACCTGTAATCCCAGCACTTTGGAAGGCCGAGGTGGGTGGATCACCTGAGGCCAGGAGTTCAAGACCAGCCTGACCAACATGGAGAAACCCTGTCTCTACTAAAAATACAAAAGTAACTGAGTATGGTGGTACATGCCTGTAATCCCAGCTACTTAGGAGGCTGAGGCAGGAGAATCGCTTGAATCCGGGAGGTGGAGGTTGCGGTGAGCCGATATCTTGCCACTGCCCGCCAGCCTGAGCAACAAGAAAGAAACTCTGTCTCAAAAAATAAATAAATAAATAATAAATAAAATAAAGCTGCTCTGAGCATTGGTGTATGTCTTTTATGAAAATATACTTTAATTTTTCTTGATTGGATACCTGGGAATGGAGTGGCTGGATCATATATATTAGTTGTATGTGTAGCATTCTAACACAGTGCCAAATTATTTTCCAAAGTAGATACAGTGTTTTATGTTTCCACTGGCAGTGTATGAAAGTTCCAGTTGCTTCATATTTTTGCCCATATTTAATGTCAGTCATTTTAATTATAGCCATTCTAATAGGTGTGTAATAGTGTTTCATTATGGTTTCAGTTTACATTTCTGTAATGACTAATGGTGTTGAGTGTTTTCCATGTGCTTATTTGCTGTCCTTGTATCTTCTTCTCTGTTTAAATCTTCTGCTTATTTTTTTCAAACTGTTTTTTTTTGTTGTTGTTGTTGTTACTGAGCTTTTAGTGTTCTTTTTATGTCCTGGATTTTATGTTCTGGATACAAATCCTTTTAATACAAGTTCAGTTGGGTCTTTTAAAAAAATTATTTCTTTTATTCATCTTATATAAAAGGGGGGGCAAATATAAGAAAATAATGTTATGTCAAAGTTTGATTTTTAAAGCACAAACTTCCAGAATTTGTTTTAAGGTTAATACATAGAATGGTAGCTTTTAGTCACCTGAGAATCAGAAATTCACATTAACGTAATTCCTTGTAGTGACAAAGAACTATGGCTTCCTATGGTTTTCTCAAGCTCCTAGGCTTCATTCAGCCTGAAATTGTACTTGTTATGTATAAATTAAATAAAACTTATACAACTCTCTGTTCTTGTGTTGCCTCACATCATGTCTAAAAACAGCATTTAAAGTTTGCAGGAAATAGAATTTTAGCCTGTTACAAAGCAAACACTTTGTTTCTTTAACTCAGAATTCTGGAAATGCAATCAAGTTCTAGTATTGTGACTTCCAAAATATTTTGTCATCAGATATTAATTTTTTTCAAGTGTCTGACTCCATACAAGAAAATAATGAAAGTATCAGAAGTTACCTGTGACTATAAAAAAAAAAAAAAAANCAGAAGTAACCTGTGACTATAAAAAAAAAAAAAAAAAAAAAACTTCAGTGTCCACAGGGTTGTTCCTCATTGTTTGTTAGGATACTCCTGCCTGATCCAAGTCCATCGGGTCTGAGGCTGTTTTTTGTTCCACGCTTCTATCTGCTAGAAGAGTCTTTTTAGGTAAGGAGGCCATCATGCGAGGCAGTGGAGCTTCTAGCTGTTGTCCAAGGAATGAAAGCAGGTGCCTCCAGATGAGGCCACTTCCCATGAACATAATTCCTGTAATCAGCCAAAACACTCATTGGGCCTCTTTAAGGGAAGATTCCAAACTCATTCCAAAAACAACTCCCATTACTCCAAAGAGCAAAAGAGAGAAGGTTCTTATGGTCAGCTGTAGATTCAACTTCATTATCAAGTTATGGTAACTTGATAATGTTACCATATTGTGGCTGTCAGGATTGATGAAAATAATACTTTGTGAATCATCAATCAGTACCCTAGGCTCCTAAGCTGCATTGGAGAGATCGTCAGCCAGTTGGTAGTAGTTTTCCATCAGCAACTCCATCTCCTCTTCATGGTCAGTCCCAGTACTGCTCTTTTCAAAGAGTTGTGGGTCACTCCATTTTGATAGAACTCTTCTAGCAACTCTTCCTCATCCAAGATCTCCAAGATTGACTCTTTGAAAATTTTAGTATCTGTTTCTAACTCTAGTAAATTTTAGTATCTGTTTCTAACTCTAGTAGGCTTTTGCCGTTCTGTAGTAAAATGTGGAGTTTGCTTCTGTCTACAGAAGAATGTTTGGGGTCCACCAAAGCTTCCAGCGTCTCGAGGATCAGTGGCTGGAAAATGCTAAGTTTCACCTGAAGGGTGTTGATCAAGTATTGCAGGAACACTTCTATAGCTCTAAACTCAAAAAGTTAAAGGGTTTGTAACAAGTTGACCCTCTCCAGACAATTGTGAAGAGAGAGTTCTCGGAACAGCCATTGCTGTGAGTTTAAATTATGATAATCTAAAATCAGAAGACACTCTCGAGTTATCCCAGCTTTCAGATACTCCATTCTCATGATAATCCTATTATTTCTGGCTGTGATACTCATTACATGGTGAAATCTCAAATCTCTAGCTTGAAGATCTAACTCTTGGTATAACTCAGTTTTCTTCCCTTCAAAAGAAGTAACATTTCTCTGTCAAATTTTGTCATGGTAAATACTGGGGCTACACTGGCTAGAGTGGTTTGAAAGACATCAGAAGTTCTAAACCAGTGCATTTCACCTGCCATGTGGAGCCGGCGGGTTTTGCACAGTGGCGCAACCCAGCTCCTTCTAAGCAGGTTGGCTGCACAGCCACAGGCAGCAACGGGAGAAGCCACAGAGTTTTTGTGCTGTGCCCGGGCTGAAGTGCAGTGATATGATCATGACTCACTATAACCTTTAATTCCTGGGCTCAAGTGATTCTTTCACCTCAGCCTCCCAAGTAGCTAGGACTACAGGCATGTGCCACCATGCCTGGCTAATTTTTTTGTTTTGTAGAAATGGGGTCTAGCTGTGTTGCCCAGACTGGTCTTGAACTCCTGCCCTCAAGGCGATCCTCCTACTTGGGCCTCTGTATTAATCAGTTTTCACACTGCTATAAAGAAATACCTGAGGCTGGGTGCAGTGGCTCATGCCTGTAATCCTAGCACTTTGGGAGAGCAAGGTGCGTGGATCATGAGGTCAGGAGATCAGGACCATCCTGGCCAGCATGGTGAAATCCTGTCTCTACTAAAAATACAAAAATTAGCCAGGTGTTGTGGCACGTGCCTGTAGTCCCAGCTACTTGGGAAGCTAAGGCAGGAGAATCGCTTGAACCTGGGAGGCAGAGCTTGCAGCGAGCCGAGATTGTGCTGCTGCACTCTAGCCTGGCGACAGAGTAACGCTCCATCTCATAAAAAAAAAAAAAAAAAAAAAAAAGGAAATACCTGAGACTCAGTAATTTATAGAGAAAAGAGGTTTAATTGACTCATGGTTCTACAGACTGTACAGGAAGCATGGTGCTGGCATCTGCTCAGCTTCTGGGAGGCCTCAGGAAACTTACAGTCATGGTGGAAGACAACAAGCTAACAGGTCACATAGAGCAGGAGGAAGGGGGAGGGGGAGATGCCACACACGTTTAAACCAGATCTCATGAAAACTCACTGTTGTGATGACAGCATCAAGAGTGGATGGTGTGAAACCATGAGAAACCACCACCACCATTACCTCCCTCCAGGCCCCCCCCCAACAATGGGTATTGCAGTTCAACATGAGATTTGGGCGGGGACACAGATCCAAACCGTATCATTTCTCTTCTGGCCCCTCCCAAATCTCCATGTCCTTATCACATTTCAAAATATAATCATACTTTCCCAGTAGTCCCTCAAAGTCTTAACTCATTTCTAGCATTAACTCAGAAGTCCAGAGTCTCATCTGAGACAAGGTTAGTCCTTTCCACCTATGAGGCTGTAAAATGAAAAACAAGTGAGTTACTCCCAAGATCCTAGTTACAGGCATTGGGTAAATACTCCCATTCCAAAAGGGAAAAATCTGCCCAAAGAAAGGGGCTACAGGCCCATGCAAGCCTGAAACCCAGTAGGGCACTCATTAAATCTTAAAGCTCCAAAATAATCTCTTTTGACTTAATGTCCCACACTTAGGGCACACTGATACAAGGGGTGGGCACCCAAGGCCTTGGACAGCTCTGCCCTGTGGCGTTGCAGGGCTCAGCCCCCATGGCTGCTCTCAAGGGCTGGCATTGTGTGCCTGTGGCTTTTCCAGGGTGAGAGTGCAATCTCTTGGTGGATTTATCATTCTGGGATCTGAAGGACAGTGGCCCTCTTCTCACAGCTCCACTAGGCAGTGCCTTTGTGGAGGCACCAATCCTACATTTCTCCTCCTCGCTGCCCTAGTAGAGGTTCTTCATGAGGACTCTGCCCCTGCATCAGGGTTCTGCTTAGCTTCTCCATACATCCTCTGAATTCTAGGCAGAGACTCTCAAGCTTCAGCTGTTGCGTTCTGTGCACCTGCAGGCTTAACATAGTGTGGAAACTGCTAGGGCTTATAGCTTGCGCCTTGTGAAGCAGCAGCCTGAGCTTTACCTGGACCCTTTTGAGTCACAGCTGGAGCTGGAGCGTCTGGGATGCAGGGGGCAGTGTCCTGAGGTTGTGCAGGGCAGCAGGATCCTCGGCCTGGCCAAGAAAATCATTTCTCTCTTATGCCTTGGTCCTGTGATGGGAATGGCTGCTGCAAAGGTCTCTGAAATGCCTTCAAGGCCTTTTCCCCATTGTCTTGGCTATCAGCACTTGCCTTTCTGGTAGTTATGCAAATTTCTGCTGTGGGCTTGAATTGCTCTCCTGAAAATGTGCTTTTCTTTATTGCCACATGGCAAGGCTGCAAATTTTCTAAACTTCTATGTCCTGCTTACCTTTTAAATACAAGTTCCAGTTTTAGGTCATTTCTTTGCATATGCATATGAGCATAGGTTGTTAGAAGCAGCCAGGCCACATCTTGAATGCTTTGCTGCTTAGAAATTTCTTCCATTAGATACCCTAAGTCATCCCTCTCAAGTTCAAAGTTCCACAGATCCCTAGAGCAGGGGCATAGTACAGCCAGGTTGTTTGCTAAGACATAGCAAAAGTGACTTTTACTCCAGTTCCCAGTTGTTCCTCATTTCCATCTGAGACCTCGTCAGCCTGGCCTTCACTCTCATATCACTACCAGTATTTTGGTCACAACCGTTCAACCAGTCTCTAGGAAATTCCAAACTTTCCCTCATCTTCCTATCTTTGAGCCCTCCGCACTCTTCTAACCTCTTTGTCTGTTACCCAGATCCAAAGCTGCGCCCACATTTTAAGATGTCTTTATAGCAGTGCCCATTCCTGGTACCAATTTTCTGTATCAGTCAATTCTCACTCACTGCTATAAAGAAATACCTGAGACTGGGCAAGTTATAAAGAAAAGAGGTTTAATTGGCTCATGGTTCTTCAGGCTGTACAGGAAGGGTGATGCTGGCATCTGCTCAGCTTCTAGGGAGGCCTCAGGAAACTTACAATCATGGCGGAAGGCAAAGAGTGAGCCAACACTTCACATAGAGCAGGAGGAATAGAGAGAGGATATGTGCCACATACTTTTAAACAACCATCTCATGAGAACTCACTACTGCCAAGACAGCACCAAGGGGAATGGTGCTAAACCATGAGAAACTGTCCCCATAATCCCATTACCTCCCACCAGGCCCTACCTCCAACATTGGAAATTACAATTTAACATGAAATTTGGGCAGGGACACAGATCCAAACCATACCACCCTCCCAGAGTGCTGGGATTACAGGCATGAGCCACTGCACCTGGCCGAGTTGTGACTTTAGTGTCTTGAACATATGGGATAGACTTAAAATAATACTTTAATATCCTTCACTACTGATTATTTGTTTTGCTTTGTGGTCAGTGGTAATGGATTACTTTTTCTTGTTATAGGTCATATTTTCTTGGCTCTTAGCATTCCTTAGTGGTAAATTTTTTAGTGGAAAATGTCAGATATGTTGAATTCTCTTTTTGGATGCTAGATATTTTTGTGTTCTGTAAAATATTGAGCTTTGTGTTAGAAGGCACTTAAGTTGCTTGGAGTCAGTTTGGTGCTTTTGGGTCTTGCCTTTAAACTTTGCTAACTGGTATCAGCACAGTGTTTAGTATAGAACTAATTTTGCCTCACTGATGAGGCAAGGGAGTGCTTTGTGAATTATGAAATTTTCTACTCTGACTGGTGCAAACAGCTATGTGAGTCTGCAGATAGTTTCTTCTAATAGTTTCCCTCTTGCCTTAAGGAGTTTACTGACAAACATGCACTGTTCCATACTCTGCTGAATACTCGAGGAAGACTGCAGATTTCTTGAGTTCCCTGTATGTTCTTCTCTTTTCTCTGGTATTTTCTCCTGTGAACTCTAGCTGTATTGGCATCCCCTATTTCCCAATCCCTCTCCTCACTGGACGCCTTCTGAGTTTTCTCTCCCTTTCCCATAGCTGGGAACTCACAATACTAAGCTAGACAATTGTATTGCTAACTTCATTTGGTTCCTTTCTCTCAGTAGTCACTATCCTTCATTGTTTGATGGGAGTATTGTGAAAACCATTGTTTTGTAGGTTGGTCAGTATTTTTGGTTTATTATTATTATTGTTATTTTCCTGGTGGGAGGTTAAATCCAGCCTGTCATTCCATCTTGGCCAGAAGTGGAAGTTTTTATATAGGATTTCTTTTTCCTTTCTGTTTTTGGTGGAATTAATGCTGATCTCTTCTGTACATCTTTTTTCCCCTTCAATCGTAGGCTGAATGTTTGTTTTCCAAATTTGTTCTCTTTGTTGTTACGAACTCTTAAGATGGCTTTTTTTCTCCCAAGATTTTACCATTTCCTTCTTGTTGGTCTGCATTAATTCTCTTTTCTGTTCTGTACCTTCTGACAGGCAACATTATCAGCAAGATATTCAAGAATTTTAACAGATGGTATGTGTTTAGAGAATGTGCCAGTAGATGTTTGAGTAGCTGAAGGTCATCATCATATACATAGAGTGGTTTTATATCAGTTTGTAATTTGTATTAAAGTGTCTTTTTTTCTCCCATCTCATTGATAGTCTGTATGATTTTCCAAAACAATAGGATTCTTCTCCCCCTAACCTTTTCTTTTGCAGATTAACTTGGTGACAGGTGGTGCTACTTCCTCAAATCTCTGCTTGATCTGTTCTTCCCTTTCTTTTTCTCAAGGTATATTTTTTCATTGTTGAATTTTTGTCATGTTTTCCATCAGACAAAATTCCTTCAGTACCCTTGAGGTTGATTTAGATCCTATTTAAGACTTTACATTTTGTGTATTAGTTTGTTTTCACACTGCTATAAAGAAATACCTGAGACTAGGTAATTTATAAAGGAAAGAGGTTTTAATTAACTCACAGTTTCGAATGGCTGGGGAGGACTCAGGAAACTTCATGGCAGAAGGCGAAGGGGAAGCAAGGCATGTCTTACATGGCGGCAGGAGAAAGAAAGTGCTCAGGGGAAACTGTCACTTTTAAACCATAAGATCTTGTGAGAACTCCCTCACTATCATGAGAACAGCATGGGGGAAACTGTCCTTATGATCCAATCACCTCCCACTGGATTCCTCCCTCGATATGTGGGACTTACAATTTGAGATGAGATTTGGGTAGAGATGCAGTCAAACCATATCATTTTGTGTTTATCATCAGTAATTTTTAGCATTTTTGTTGTAAAACAAAATTCAGATACTGAAAATCACACTTACCGTATAGCTGAACAAGTCATAAGGCAAACCTTCTTGTAATCACCACTTAGATTGAAAAATAGACCTTTGCCAGGAGATTGAGACTATCCTGGCTAACATGGTGAAACTCCGTCTCTACTAAAAACAAAAAAATTAGCCAGGCGTGGTGGCGGGGCCTGTAGTCCCAGCTACTCAGGAGGCTGAGGCAGGAGAATGGCGTGAACCCTGGAGGCGGAGCTTGCAGTGAGCCAAGATCACGACACTACACTCCAGTGTGGGCGACACAGCAAGACTCTGTCTCAAAAAAAAAAAAAAAAATAGACCTTTGCCAATAACTCCAGATGACCTTCCATGTACCACCCCTTGTCTCCTAAGAAACTGTTATCCTAACTTTTATCATAATCACTTTCTTGCATTTCTTTATTAGTAGTAGTATTAAAACATAGCTATTGTGTCTTTTTTTAAAAAAAGATCTTCCATATCTTTTACTTAGTGTTACCGGGTGCTTAAGAGTTCTATTTTTCTTCGCCGGGTGCGATAGCTCATGTCTGTAATCCCATCACTTTGGGAGGCGGAGGCGGGTGGATCACGAGGTCAGGAGTTTGAGACCATCCTGGCTAACATGGTGAAACCCCCGTCCCTACTAAAAATACAAAAAAATTAGCCAGTCGTGGTGGCGGGTGCCTGTGGTCCCAGCTGCTTGGGAGGCTGAGGCAGGAGAATGGCATGAACCCAGGAGGCAGAGCTTGCAGTGAGCCAAGATCACGCCACTGCACTCCAGCCTGGGCGATAGAGCGAGACTCGTCTCAAAAAAAAAAAAGTTTTGGTTTTCTTAATCAGTAGCACCTTTTGCCTTTTTATTGTATGTGATTTTTTGAGGGGTTATCTTGTTATTCTCTTCAAATTTCAATTTAAATTCATTTACCCACATACATTATTTCTTGATTTTAAAAGATTGGACCATGTAGAAATTATGTTTCACCCCACCCCCATACTGCCAAACCAACCAAATCTTGATTTTGACACTATGTATCCTTCGAGCAGTTTTCATATTCAGTATTCTCTGCCAGGTGAACTGGAAGATGAAATGAAAACATCATTTATATCCCCATTAGAGATGTATTTTAGATAAGTTTTTGCCATATAATTTGTTCCCTTGTAAAATATCTCAAATTAGTAAGTTGTTAGGTTTGGGGAGTAATATCTCAGATATGGTCTGGGAAACTGATTAGGCTGTTCTGTTTTTACATATTGATGCCTCTGTATCCCTAAGGTAACAGTCATGAGAATGTATTGCCTATACATTCTTTTGCTATTTGAGATGCATGGTGCTGATTCTTTGTAGAATTTGGCTTCTTATGGAAGGAGTCTCAAACATGTTGCACATCTCTGGTAGTGTAGACTTTTGTTTTGGTCTTTTTCTTCTTTTAGGCTTCAGTTTGCCAGATTCCTGATTGTAGTTTCCATTGACCTTTACCTTCTTGGGATATATATTTTTTCTTTTTTTTCCTGACTTGTTTTTTTCTACTGTTCCTATGAGCTCTTCATTTTCTCTCAAATCTTAGGTAGTAGAAAGGAAGAAAGGGACTGCTGATGTTCTTTCTTTGCTTCCTGTAGTACAGAGGACCTACTCATGTTCACAGCACTGGTAGTTGGTGAATACTATAGATTGGGATGCAAACAGCACGTAGGATATTGGAACAGTTTTGTCAGTGTCCATATATGCTGAGCCTTAAGTTGATAGCCTTTTTCATTATGTACTCTTTGGACAAATAAAACTTGTAGAGTAGACCTTTCAGTCTCAGCCCCAGAGTAGTGGAAGAACCTTGAGCAAATCACTTGATTTTCTTGCAGTTTTTTCAGTTACAAGATGGGAATGATAATATCTATCTAACTGAATTTTGAGGGTCAGATTTGATAATGTAGAAATGTTTTCGTAAAGTAATGCGTAATAAAAATGTTACATAGCAGATAAAAGCATTTGAAGCTTTCTTTAAAAATTTAATTTAATTTTTTTTTTCTTAAAAGATGGGGGTCGGGGGGCATCTTGCTTTACTGCCCAGGATGGTCTTGAACTGCTGGCCTCAAGCAGTCCTCCTGCGTTGGCCTCCCAGTGTCCTGGGACTACAGGTGTGAGACACTGCGTCTGCCCAGAACCTTTTAATTTTGCATTAGAGATCATGAATAAAACCAGAGTGAAGAAATTGAAAGCTTATTCTACTAACAAATGTTATCTGAGGTGAAATTATTCACATCATAATTGTTCCCTGTAGCAAAATAATTTTTTGTAACAAATAATGCCTGGAGATAGCTTTTCAAATGTCAGTTATTACAGCTGATAAACATAAGAAGCAGAATGTTCTATGGCAGGATACTACTCAAGAATCAATTCATGATAGAGTCTAAGAAATATCTTCATTATTATATGTTATTGAAGTTTTAATTGGACTTTAAAAAATCTAGATTTTGCTTTTATTTTTTAATTGGCACATAATAATTGTATATATGTGGTACAGTGTGATAATTTGATATATGTATATAATGTGTAATCAAATCTTAGCCTATCTATTGCTTAGAACATTTATTATTTCTTTGTGTTAGAAGCATTCACAATCTCTTCTATTTGAAAATATACAATAAAATGTTAATTATATCATGTAATAATGCTGTAGAACATTAGAATTTATTCTTCCTGTCTAGCTGTACTTTAGTATTCATTAACCAACCTTTGTCTCCTTCCCTTCCCCCAACCCTTCCCTGCCTGTAGTAATTGCTGTTCTGCTTTCTACTTCGATGAAGCCAACTGTTTTAGCTTCTACATATGAGTTAGAACATGTGGTATTTATCTTTCTGTGGCTGGCTTATTTTACTTAACATATATCCTTGATGCTCATCCATGTTACTGTAAATGACAGGATTTTTTTCATTTTTATGGCTTAATAGTATACCCTTGTGCATATATACCATATTTTCTTTCTTTTTTTGTTTTTTGAGACAGAGTTTCACTCTTCTTGCCCAGGCTGGAGTGCAATGGTGTGACCTCGGCTCACCGCAGCCTCTGCCTCCTGGGTTCAAGTGATTCTCCTGTCTCAGCCTCCTGAGTAGCTGGAATTACAGGCATGTGCCACCACGCCCGGCTACTTTTGTATTTTTAGTAGAGACAGGGTTTCTCCCTGTTGGTCAGGCTGGTCTCGAACTCCCGACCTCAGGTGATGTGCCCACTTCGGCCTCCCAAAGTGGTGGGATTACAGGTGTGAGCCACTGTGCCTGGCCACCACATTTTCTTTATCACAGTCATCTGTTGATGGACTCTTAGATTGACTCCGTATCTTGGCTATTGTGAATAGTGCTGCAGTAAACTTGGGAGTGCTTCTTTGACATACTGATTTTCTTTTTTTGGGATATATAGTCAAAAGTGGGATTACTGGATCATACGGTAATTTTTTTTTTTTTTCATTTTTTTTGAGATAGAGTCTCACTTTGTTGCTCAGGCTGGAGTGCAGTGATGTAATCTTGCCTCACTGCAACCTCCCAATTTCTGGGTTCAGGCAATCCTCTCACCTCAGCCTCCTGAACAGCTGGGACTACAAGCATGTGCCACCATGTCCGGCTAATTATTTTTATATTTTTGTAGAGATAACGTTTCACCATGTTGCCCAGGCTGGTCTTGAACTCCTGAGTTCAAGCCATCTGCCCGCTTTGGCCTCCCAAAGTGTTGGGATTACAAGCATGAGCCATCACACCTGGCCACTGTTTTTAGTTTTTTGAAGAACCTTCATACTGTTTTCTGTAGTGGTTGTACCAATTTACATTCCTACCAGCAGTATATAGAGTTATCTTTTCTCCATATCCTCACCAGCATTTTTTTTGTTGCTGTTGTTGTTTTGATGACAAAAAATTAGTCATCAGTTAATTAGCCTTTCTGGGATGAGATGGTATCTCATTGAGGTTTTGATTTGCATTTTCTTGCTAATTAGTGATGTTGAACATTTTTTTCATATACTTGTTAGCCATTTGTATGTTTTTTTGTCATTGTCATTTTTAAATGTAGATACAGAGTTTTATCGGGGAACCAGCCCCAGTATTTCAACGTAGGTTCTTTTCTATTTTCGCTAAGTGTTGGCTGGTCTGAGAAATAAAGAGAAAGAGTACAAAAGAAAGAAATTTTACAGCTCGGTGTCTGGGGGTGACATCACATGTCGGCAGGTTCCGTGATGCACCTTGAGCTGCAAAACCAGCAAGTTTTTATTAGGGGTTTCAAAAGGGGAGGGGTGTACGAATAGGGAATGGGTCACAGAGATCACATGCTTCAAAGGCAATAAAATATCACAAGGGCAGAGAGGCAGAGTGAGATCACAAGGTCAGGGCAAAACAAGAATTACTGGTGAAGGTCCATGTCTGTTGGGCACACATTGTCATTGATAAACATCTTAACAGGAACAGGGTTCGAGAGCAGGCAACCGGTCTGACTAGAATTTGCCAGGCTGGAATTTCCTAATCCTAGCAAGCCTGAGGGCACTGCAGGAGACCAGGGCATATTTCAACCTTTATCTACAACTGCATAAGACAGACACTCCCAGAGCGGCCATGTTAGAGACCTCCCCCCTGGGAATGCATTCGTTTTCCCAGGGTTATTCCTTGAAGATAAAAGAATTCAGCGGTATTTCTCCTATTTGCTTTCTGAAAGAAGAGAAATATGACTGTTCTGCCTGGCCCTGCAGGCAGTCAGACTTTATGGTTATCTCCCTTGTTCCCTAAAAATCGTTGTTATCCTGTTCTTTTCAAGGTGCCCAGATTTCATATTGTTCAAACACACATGCTTTACAAACAATTTGTGCAGATAACGCAATCATCACAGGGTCCTGAGGTGACATACATCCTTAGCTTACAAAGATGATGGGATTAGGAGATTAAAGACAGGAATAGGAAATTTATTATAAGATTATTGATTGGGGAAGTAATAGATGTCCATGAAATCTTCCCAATTTATGTTCAGAGACTGCAGTAAAGACAGGTGTAAGAAATTATAAAAAGTATTAATTTGGGGAATAACAAATGTCCATGAAATCTTCACAATTTATGTTCTTCTGCCATGGCTTCAGCTGGTTCCTCCATTCAGGTTCCCTGACTTCCTGCACCGGAGTTTATTTGTGCCAAGATGGAGGATTGCAGTCCGGGAGCATAGATTCAAGTTGCCCTGAATATAAACTTCTTGTATGTCTTCTTTTGAGAGATACCTATTTAGCTTATTTGCCCTTTTTAAAATTGGAGTTTTTTTTTTTCTTTTCTGTTGAGGCTTTTGACTTTCTTGTATCTTCTGGATATTAAACCCTTGTTGGATGTATACTTTGCAGGTATTTTTTCCCCATTCTACAGGTTGTATCTTCATTCTGTTGTTTCCTATGGTATGCAGAAGTTGTTATTTTGATGTAATCCTGTTTGTCTGTTTTTGCTCTTGTTGCCAGTGCTTTTGCAATCTTCTCTATAAAATCTTTGTCCTGACCAGTGCCCTGAATAATTTCCTCTAGTAGTTTTTGAAGCATTTTCTTACAGTACTTTCATAGTTTTGGATCTTACATTTAAGTCTTCAATCCATTTTTTTTTTTTAAATGGAGTCTCGCTATGTTGCCCAGGCTGGAGTGCAGTGGTGCGATCTCACTGCACCCTCTGTTTCCCAGGTTCAAGCGATTCTTCTGCCTCACTCTCCCAAGTAGCTGGGATTACAGGCACCTGCCACCATGCCCTGCTGATTTTGTTTTGTATTTTAGTAGAAACGGGGTTTCACCATATTGGCAGGATGGTCTTGAACTCCCAACCTCAGGTGATCTGCCTGACTCGGCCTCCCAAAGTGCTGGGATTACAAGCATGAGCCACCACGCGTAGCCCTTCAATCCATTTTGAGTTGATTTTTGTATATGGTGAGAGATAGGGTTCTAGTTTCATTTTTTCTGCATATACATATTTAGTTTTCCCAGCACCATTTATAGAAGAGGCTGTTTCTTCCTCAGTGAATGTTCTTGGTTGACTTTGTCAAAAATCAGTTGGCTCTAAATTTATTTCTGGGTTCCTTATTCTCTTTAATTGGTCTGTGTATGTTTTTATGTCAGCACCACACTGTTTTGGTTACTATAGGTTTGTAGTATATTTTGAAGTCTGGTAGTGTGAGGCATCCAGCTTTGTTCTTTTTGTTCAGGATTGCTTTGGCTATTTGGGATCTTTTGTGGTTCCATATCAATTTTAGGATTGTTTTTCAATTTCTGGGAAGATTGTCATTGGTATTTTGATAGAGATTGCATTGAATGTGTAGATTGCTTTTGGTATTGTGGTCATTTTCACAATATTAATTCTTCCAGTCAATGAACATGGATGCCTTTCCATTATTTTATGTCCTCAAGTTTTCATCAGTGTTTGTAGTTACTCTTGTAGAGATCTTTCACCTTGGTTAAATTGATTCCTACATTATTTCGTTTTTGTTTGTTTGTAGCTATTGTGAATGGAATTGCTTTCTTGGCTTCTTTTTCTGCTAGTTCATTAGTGGTGTATAGAAATGCTACTGATTTTTGTACATTGATTTTGCGTCCTGTAACTTTATGTAATTTATCAGTGTTAGGAGTTTTTCGGTAGAGCTTTTAGGGTTTTCTGTAAGATTATATCTGCAAACAAGGATTCCTTACAGTTTGGATATCCTTTCTTTTTTTCTCTTGTCTAATTGCTCTGGCTGGGACTTCTAGTACTGTGTTGACTAAAAGTGATGAAAGTGGCCATCCTTGTCTTGTACCAGATCTTAGAGAAAAACTTTGAACTTTTCCCTGTTAAGTATAATGTTGGCCGTAAAGTTCATTGTGTTCAAGTATGTTTCTTCTACCAACTTGCTGAGAGTTTTTATCATGAGGGGTGTTTAGTATTATAAAATGCTTTTTTTTTCCGGTCTATTGAGATGATCATATGATTTTTATCCTTCATTCTAATGATGTGATATATCACATTTATTGATTTGCATATGTTGAACCATCCGTGCATCCTGGGATAAATTGCATTTGATCATGGTCAGTGATCTTTTTAATGTGCTGCTGGATTCTGCTTATTAGTATTTTGTTGAGAATTTTTGCAACTATGTTCATCAGGGATATTGGCCTATGGTGTTCTTTTTTTGTTGTGTCTTTGTCTAGTTTTGGCATCAGAGTAATGCTGGCCTTATACAATGAGTTTGGAAAAATTCTTTCCTCTTCAGTTTTCTGGAACAGTTTGGGAAGAATTGACATTTGTTCTTCTCCAAATGTTTGGTAGAATTCCACAGTGAAGCCATTGGGTTTTGGGCTTTTCTTTAATGGGAGACTTTTCATTACTGATTCAAACTTACTGTAATTGTTTTGTTCAGGTTTTTGCTCTCTTCTTGATTCAGTCTTGATAAGTGTGTCCAGGACTTTATCCATACTCCAGTGTATTGGAGTATGGTTGGTTGTCCTAGTCTCTCTAGTGATCCTTTGTATTTCTGTGGTATATTTTAATGTATAGTTTTTAAATTTCTGATTTTATTTGGGTCTTCTCACTTTTTTCTTGCTTTGTCTAACTAATGGTTTGTCAGTTTTGTCTGCCTTTACAAATAAATTAACTTTGTTCTGTTTTTTCTTTTTTGGTCTCAATTTTATTTCTATTCTGATCTTTATTGTTTCTTTTCTTCTATTCATTTGTGTTTGGTTTGTTACTGTTGTGTTTCTATTTTTGTTTATTTCAAGAAGTTTAAGAAATTTACTTACTAATTTCTTCTTTGACCCATTGGTCATTCAGAAACATGTTTAATTTTCATGTATTTGTACAAATTTGCAAGTTCTTGTTTCTCATTTCTAGTTTTATTCCGTTAGAGTCAGAAAAGATACTTCATATGATTTCCGTTCTTTTAAACTTGTTTAGATTTGTTTGCTGCCTAACATGTTCTCTCCTAGGGTATTGGTCATGTATTGATGAAAAGAATGTATATTATGTTGGATACATTTTTTTTTGTCGCCCAGGCTGGAGTGCAGTGACCGGATCTTGGCTCACTGCAAGCTCCGCCTCCCGGGTTTACGCCATTCTCCTGCCTCAGCCTCCCCAGTAGCTGGGACTACAGGCGCCCGCCACCTCACCCGGCTAGTTTTTTTTGTATTTTTTAGTAGAGATGGGGTTTCACCGGGTTAGCCAGGATGGTCTCGATCTCCTGACCTCGTGATCCGCCCGTCTCGGCCTCCCAAAGTGCTGGGATTACAGGCTTGAGCCACCGCGCCCAGCGGATAAAATGTTTTTAAATGTCTGTTAGGTTCATTTGGTCTAAAGTGCAGCTTAAATCCATTTTTTTCTTGTTGATTTTCTGTCTAGATGATCTGTCCGTTGCTGAGAGTGGGGTGTTGGGTCCCCAACTGTTACGTATTGGAGTATAGCTCTCCCTTTAGAGCTAGTATTTTGCTTTATGTATCTGGGTGCTTTGGTGTTGAGTGCATATATATTTGTAGTTGTTATATCCTCTTGCTGAATTGATCCCTTTTTCATTATATAATAACCTTGTCTCTTTTACAGTTTTGATTTTAAGTCTCTTTCATCTGATACACATAAAACTACACCTGCTCTCTTTTGGTTTCAGTCTGTATGTGTCTTTACAGATGAAGTGAGTTTGCTGTTGGCAGCATATAGTTGAGTCATTTAAAAAATTCCATTTATCCAGTCTATATCTTTTATGTGGGCAATTTGTTTACATTCAAGTTTGTTATTGATAGGTGAGGATTTATTCCTCTCATTTTGTTAATTGTTTCTGGTGGTTTTGTATATCCTTTGTTCCTTTTTTGCTCTCATAGTTTATCATTGAAGTTTGGTGGTTTTCTGTAATGGTAAGGTTTGATTCACTGTTTGCTTTATCCTTTGTGTATCTGCTCTAGCAATGAGTTTTATACTTTTGTATGATTTCATTATAGTAATTTTCATCTTTTTTTCCTTCCAGATATAGGACTCCTTTGGGCAGTTCTTGTAAGGCCAGTCTAGTAGTGATAAATTCCCTCAGTTTTCACTTGTCTGGAGAAGACTTTTATTTCTCCCTGATTTCTGAAAGACAGCTTTACTGGATACAGTATTCTTAGCTAGAAGTATTTTTCTTCCATCACATTGAGTATATCATCCCATACTGTCCTGGCCTGTAAGGTTTCTAAGGAAAAATCTACTTTTAGGCTGGGTGCGGTGGCTCATGCCTATAATCCCAGCACTTTGGGAGGCCAAGGCGGGTGGATCATGAGGTCAGGAGATCGAGACCATCCTGGCTAACATGGTGAAACCCCGTTTCTACTAAAAATACAAAAAATTAGCCGGGTGTAGTGGCAGGCGCCTGTAGTCCCAGCTACTCGGGAGGCTGAGGCAGGAGAATGGTGTGAAATTGAGAGGCTGAGCTTACAGTGAGCCAAGATCATGCCACTGCACTCCAGCCTGGGTGAGAGAGTGAGACTCCTCCATCTCAAAAAAAAAAAAAAAAAAAAAAAAAAAAAAAAAAAAAAAAAAAAAAAAATCTGCTTTTAATTTAACAGGGCCTTCCTTGTATGTGACTTGACTTTTTTTCCTGCTGTTCTTAGAATTCTCTTTTGACAGTTGGACTATAAGGTACCTTAGGGAAGACCTTTTTAGGTTGAATCTATTTGGGGACTTGTGAGGTTTTGAATTTGGATGATTTTATATCTCTCTCCAGACTTGGGAAGTTTTCGGTTATTTTATTAAATAGGCTTTCTACACCTTTTCTTGTCTCTTATCCCTTTGAAAGTGCCATAATAGGAATATTTGCTTGCTTAATGGTGTCCCATAAGCTTATAGGCTTTTGTCAGTCTTTTTTTTTTCCCCACTGAATGGGTAATGTTAGACTACTTACTTTTAAATTCAGAGATTCTTTTGCTTGATCAAGTCTGCTATTGAAGCTCTCCATTGTATTTTTTTATTTTATCATTGAATTCCTCAGCTGCAGAATTTCTGTTTGTTTTTTTTTTATTATTTCTATTTCTTTATGGAATTTCTCATTCATGTCATGAATTATTTTTCTGGTTTTATTGAATTATCTGTATTTTTTTTTTGTATTTCATTGTGTTTCCTTAAGGTTATTATTTTGAATTCCTTTTGTTGATTTCTTTTTCACTGGGGTCTGCTACTAGAGAATTGTATGTTCCCTTGGTAGTTTCCTATTTCCTTGCCTTTTTTTTTTTTTGAGATGGAATTTCACTCTTGTTGCCCAGGCTGAAGTGCAATGACACCATCTCGACTCACTGCAACCTCTACCTCCTGGGTTCAAGCTATTTTCTTGCCTCAGCCTCCCGAGTAGCTGGGACTACAGGCGTGCGCCACCATGCCCAGCTAATTTTTGTATTTTTAGTAGAGATGGGGTTTCACCATGTTGACCAGGATGGTCTTGATCTCTTGATCTCATGATCTGCCTGCCTCAGCCTCCCAAAGTGCTGGGGTTACAGGTGTGAGCTACTGCACCTGGCCGCTTTTTGTTTTCGTTTCATGCGTGCCTCTGTTGATGTCCATGCATCTAGTGGAACAATTCCCTTTTCTAAACTCTGTAGAGTGGCTTTTATAGAGAATAACTTTCACCTGCAGTTGAGTGTTTTCTTGTTTTTTTGTTTTGTTTTGTTTTGTTTGAGACGGAGTCGCACTCTATTGCCCAGGCTGGAGTGCAATGGCGTGATCTCGGCTGACTGCAATCTCTGCCTCCTGGGTTCAAGCAGTCCTCTGCCTCAGCCTCCTAAGTAGCTGGGATTACAGGCGCTCACCACCATGCCTGCCTAATTTTTGTATTTTTAGTAGAGACAGGGTTTCACCATCTTGGCCAGGCTGGTCTTGAACTCCTGACCTTGTGATCCACCTGCCTTGGCCTCCCAAACTGCTGGGATTACAGGCATGAGCCACCGTGCCTGGCCCACTTGCAGTTGAGTTTTAATTTATTGGTTGAGAAGGGTGTAGTGATTGTTTCCAAATAGGTGCAGTGGTATAGTATCCATGTAACTTCTTTAGCTGCTTTCAGTATCAGCAATAATTGTGGCACCTCAGTGGCATAGGTTGTAGAAGTTTGTGGCAGCAGTGGTAATGTTCTTGCTGTCGAGGGCTTTTGGGGTCCTCCTCGTCTTGTTTTCCTCACAACAGGAGACTTAGTTGAGGGTGTCTAAGTCATTTTTGGTGTCAGATTTGTTATGGCCCATAAGCAGCTGCAGTGGCACTGTATTCTATGTGTAGGTGCTTGGAGCAGCTGTGGGTTTCAATGTCTAGGCTCCGCATCTCATAAACCTATTTTGTCACCTGGTTCTTGGGGTGCAGGTTTGCTTGCTCTGGCTGTGTTGGATATAGGTTGCCCACAGATCCAGGATCTATGACACTGAGGCACCCTCTAGCAGCCCGGGCCCAGGGGAATGGGTTGTAGCTATGATTCTCTTCCTGGAGGGCAGGGCACAACACTGGCCTGACTCCTGGGAAGAGGGGGTACTTTGAAGGTTTTGACCTGGGGAGCAGGGTGTGGCTACAATTCAGGAATTTAAGCCAATAGGGTTCTCATTTGGATCTCACTTGAGATCTCACTTGGATCTCAGGGGATGAGGTCCTGGGTAGTAGTGACTCTAGACCTTGGGATGGTGGGGCTTGGCAGTATTCAGACTCTGTGAATCCAGGTGCAATAGCAGCAAGTACCCCAGAATGGCAGAACACAGCTGTGATTTGGGCCCCAGGAGAGGGGGTAGGGAATAGCACAGTGATGACTTTATTCCCCAGGGAGAGGAGTATCTCAACAGCTTAGACGCTGGAGGGCTAATCCAGTTCCAGAGAAGCAAGGTACTAGAGTTGTTTGTCCTGTAGGGTGAGCTATCTAGGTCAGCCACAGGTGTTTGTCTCGGATATGGGGTACCTCAGCCTGGGGATGTGTAGCTGCTCAGCTCAGGCAGGGCATCGATTTCCCAGGGAGTGATATGCGCTTCCAGCTTTGGCCTGGTGGGGCGTGACTGTTCTGTGCAGCTCAGGCACATTTCCCCGCGATGGAGGGTGCCACTTCAGCTTGGGTACTGGGGTGTGTGACTGCTCTGGGTGGCCAAGGCACTGTTTCAACTTGGGAACTGGGGATATGGGACTGCTCTGAGTGGCCAAAGTCCTGTTTTCCCAGAAGGCAAGATGCCACTTTTAGCTCTGGCCTGAGGGTGTGAGGACAAGTGTAGGTGGACTGACTCTGTTTCCACTTGGCCCCACAGGGAAGGGTGTACCAACTGTTCACAGCTGGCTTGGGGATGGGCCAGTGGACTGGGGTGGTTCGGTGGTGGCTTAGTCTCAGTGATGAAGGGAATCTGTGGCTACTTTCCCCCAGAGCAATACACATTCTGCCACAGTTCCAGTTCCAAGGTGGCATAGTGCAGTAGTCTTTTGGGCCACAAGGGTGGACATAGTATCTTCTTTCTTGGGGGAGCACAGCTATTTGGACTCCAGGTAGCTCCCTCAGCTGGTGTTGGTGCCTGTGAGGACTGCAGGGACCCCACTGGTGAGGTCTGTAGGTGTCCAAGTTGTTGGTGGAGGCTGCTGGTATTCTCTCGTTCACATCCTTGCTTTAGGAAGAAGTTCCTCCTGGTTCCCAGATGATCTCAACTCTGGGATGGAGTGATGAGATCCCAATATTTCCTTCTTTCTCTGTGGCCATCCTGAGTTTCTGTGTGCTTACAAGGGTTTCTGTTATTCCTCTGATGTACTCTAGTGCTCTCCCTCAGTTATTACTTATTATTTTTAGAGACAGAGTCTTGCTGTGTTGCCCAGGCTAGTTTTGAACTCCTAGGCTCAACGAATCCTCCTGCCTCGACCTCTCAAAGTGCTGGGATTACAGGCGTGAGCCACTTCGCCTGGCCTGCCTCCTCAGTTTTTTTGTTAAAATATAGTTGTTGGTTCATTGTTTTGGTTGCTTGTTGGGGGTTGGGGAGAGATGAGTACTAGGGCCTTCTAGACGACCATCTTGTTGACATCAGTCTCTGGACTTCTGTTTTTGTATTTTGGGCTGTTTAAAATAGTTGGTATTTGAGAGTTGTGATTTTTGTATTTTAATAAACACATGTGCTTAGAGATTGGGGTGATGAACAGGTATGTCATATGAATATAAAATAAGATCACACCCTTAAAAAATAGATTGAAGGACTACAATATTAAACCAAGATGATATTGAAAAGGGTTAAGCTTCTTGTGTAGAATATTTAGGAGTTCAGATGAGAGTAAGGGTTTTTGTTTAAAGGCCAAATGCTCCTGCATTGGTTTATAAATTTAGACATTTAAAAATTGGTTTTCAGTTCTGAAGCAGCATTGTTTTCTGCATTTAAGCCATTTCAGGAACTGTTGTCCTCTAGGGAAGCCATGTGGAAATTTTCTGGTAGTTTTTTTAGTCAATAACAGTTATGATTTAATGGATGAATGTTTCAGCAAATCTGTGATTGGTGACTATACTAAAGACCACATATTCATCCAAGGAAAGACTGGATTACAGATTTCCTGACAACTCTTTCCTCAATTCATTCTTTTCATAAAATAGAGATGTGGATAACAATATCGGTTTTGACTCATTCGGGGTGGCTGTGAGGATTTATGTGAGAGCAGGGTACTTTGGAAACAGGGTGCTACAGGTTGATTATCCCTTATTCAAAATACTGGGGACCCAAAAGTGTTTTGGATTTTGGATTGTTTTGGATTTTGGAATATTTGCAGTATACTGGTTGAGCATCCCCACTGTAAATACCTGAAATCCACAAAGTGTTCATTTAAAAAAAAAATTATTTATTTATTTTTTAGAGACAGGATCTTACTTTGTTGTCCAGGCTGGTCTCGAACTCCTGGGTTCAAGCAGTCCTCTCATTTTGGCCTTTCAAAGTGCTGGGATTACAGGCCTGAGCCACCGTACTCAGCCAAGGAAGCGTTCCAAGGTCCATTTCATTTGAGCTTGAAGCTGGTGCACAAATTTTGGAGCATTTCAGATTTAATATTTTTGAATTAGGGTTGCTCAAACTATGTTTAAGTTAAAACAGTTATTACTAAGTGATTTTATATTTGAAGTAAATTATGTACCAATGCAACTATTTTTTTCCTGTGCCCTTAAGTCTTGTAAAATATAATACTTTGTAAGATTTAGTAGCTATTACAAATTAATAAATTTATTAATTTTATTAATCTGCCATTTCTGGCAGAACTATTACTTTGTATCAGTTAACATCATACCCTTGAAAATTAGAAAGCTAAACATGACTGCTTTCTGAAGACAGTATAAATGTGGTTTGAAATTTGGAGTTTTGGGGTGTATAATTTGTTCCTCAAAAGGGGCTGAAGAGTTGAGGAACACAGAATACAGAATGAGTGCAGCTTTGACTTTTTTTTTTTTTTGAGACGGAGTTTTGCTCTGTTGCCCACGCTGGAGTGCAGTGGCACGATCTCAGCTCACTGCAAACTCCGTCTCCCGGGTTCACGCTGTTCTCCTGCCTCAGCCTCCTGAATAGCTGGGACTACAGGCGCCCACCACCACACCCGGCTAATTTTTTCTATTTTTCAGTAGAGACGGGGTTTCACCGTGTTACCCAACATGTTCTCAATCTCCTGACCTCATGATCCACCCACCTTGGCCTCCCAAAGTGCTGGGATTACAGTTGTGAGCCACCGCGCCCGGCCAGCTTTGACTTTTTTGTAAGGTGTCTGTCACTTTAATTATTTTCCCAGCTGAACTACTTAGGAAACTCTTTCAACTTTTCCTTAAGTGAAAAAAATTAGGCAACACTTACCCAACAAATGTAAGAGAAAGAGTTGCTTAATGTGCCTAAATAAGGTAAAATGTTTTATTTGGTTGTATAGGGTTCACCTCATTAAGGTTCCAGAATCTCTTTAGTGTTAATGGTATCATAGAACTTCAGATTGCATTGTTAATGATAGCAAGCTTTTCTTGCCAAATGAGTGTCTCTTTTTCCAAGTGTCCGACTATTCTACTAGCTGAGTCTTATGTGAAAATATGCTAAAGTATTATTTCTGAGTCTCTGATCCATGTGTCACAAAGGCTTGAGAATATTTTTCTCAATATCTTTTTTAAAATAAATTTTATTATGTACATTTAAGGTTTACAACATATTATGGGATACATATAGATAGTAAAATGGTTACTGTAGTGAATTAGATTAACATATTTGTCATCTCACAGTTACTTTTTTGTGACAACAGCAGCTAAAATCTTATTTAACTGGAGGATAGCATTATGCCACGTGAAATAAGCAGATACGGAAAGAAAAATAATTGTGGGATTTCACTTATATGTGGAATATGCTTAATTAAAAAAACAACTCAGGGCTGGGTGCAGCGGCTCACACCTGTAATCCGAGCACTTTGGGAGGAGGCCAAGGCGGGCAGATTACCTGAGGTCAGGAGTTCGAGACCAGCCTGGCTAACATGGTGAAACCCACAAAAATTAGTCGGGCATGGTGGTACGTGCTTGTAATCCCAGCTACTCAGGAGGCTGAGGCAGAAGAATCACTTGAACCTGGGAGGCAAAGGTTGCAGTGAGCTGAGATCGTGTCACTGCACTCCAGCCTGGGCGACGGAGCAAAACTGTCTCAAAAAAAAAAACAAAAAAACAAAAAAAAAAAACCTCAAATACCGAGAATTAAACAGTGGTTACCACTAGTCAGGGTTGCTAGGAAATGGAGAGATATAGGTGAAAGGATAGAAGATAGATACATATGATGAACAAGTCTAGAGATCTAATGTACAGCATGCAGACTAAATAAAATTACATTTCAAAATTGGAGATTTTAAGGGATTTCTTTTCCATAACCTTTTCATATTTTTTTGTGTTCCTAGGTAGGATTATCTGGTTCGCCCTCCTGTTTTATAAATGGATAGACTGAAGTCTAGAAAATTTAGTTTATACTTCGGGACTTTCCTTTTTTCATGTTACTCTTTAAAATTATTTTTAAATATATGACTATATTTTCACTTTGAAATATTCAAATAAGTCAGAGTCATTAACATAGAAAGTTAACAGTTCCTCCTTCAACCTTTCCTCATCCTATTCTCCCGAAGTAATCTTTGTTAAACAGCTTAAAGTATCCTCCCAGAATTTGTTCTGTATATTTCACACAGATAGAAACTTTATAAAAGTGTAAATGTCAGCATACTGTATATACACGATGATTTTTCTGTGTGCATTGTCTGTTTGCTCATCCATTTAATCTGCCTCATCCTAACTCCTGAATAGTATCCCCCATAGAATAGATATCCCAAGATATATTTGATAATTTTCCTATTCGTGGATGTTTAGATGCATACCCTTTCTTTCCTCCTCCTCTTCTCCTTCTCCTTCTCCTTACTCTAAAATTATAAATAATACTCCTGTGAATATTCTTATGCATATTTTTGTGCATATATCTATAGGCTTTAAAATTTCTCATCTCCACAAACAATATAGAATTGTTTCCCACCCTTTCTCAGCTCATCCTATCCCCATGTAAGCTTCTGTTTACATGCTGGTCTGATGCTTAACAACTATTTCAGTAAAGGCCATGTTACTTAGGTTTTTGAAATCAAAACTTCCTTAGTGATCTTAATTATAAAAGACTCTTTCCTGACACAAGTCCATATCACAGTTGATTAACGTTAACAAACCCGAGAGAGAGGCAGTAAAAGTAATGTGGAACCTTTATATTGTGGTGGCTAAGAGCACAGTTTTCTGCTGTCAGACTACCTGGGTTTCAGTTTCATCACCACCTGTTATTATTTGCCTCATTTACCTTGGGCAGTTATTTAACCACTTTCAGTTTTCTTATTCACACAAATGGGCTCCTTATCCCCATGGTGTAGTAGAATATAGTTATATAATCTGTGGTTTAGGGTGGTTGTAAGGATTGAGTTACAACATATGAAGTTCCTAGTGTATAAGTGTTCTGTAAATGTTAGCTAAAAACAGGAGGATACATGCCCATTTACATTTATGAATGAAGGAGTGATAGACTGATGGTGCTCGTCTTGCATTGCTGGCCCATGATATTCTGAAGACTAATATTAATAAAAGGTCTACAGAAATAGAATAATAAACTCTATTGACCAGACTTACATATGTCAAAAGTACGTAGATCTAGAAGTGACTGTTTTTCTTTTACTTATTTTCATAATTAAAAAAAATTTTAATGGTTTTGAATGGGTCTCAAGAATGGAATCTTAATTTATAACATTATGTCTATGAAAAATGAGGCTTCACTTTAAATGTTTAAACTTACTTGGGAGTTAACTTAAGTCTCCCCTATATTCCCATAGGAATTTATTCAAGGATTATGTCTTTATCATCTTCATGTACTTTGTCTTTTATGTGCTTTTTACATATAAAAGCACTCAGTTAATATTGTGAAATTGAATTAGTTTAGTCATTTCTAGGAGTCCCCATCACTACTCTCTTTAGTTTTGTTCTCATTACTACTCTTTAAAATTCCTGTATTATTTCCCGAATTTCTATGCCATGGTGTTTCAAAAACACACCAAAATGATCTTACAGTAAAAATGTGCTATTATGGGAATAGTTAGAAAGGATTGATTCCTCATTGTGTTTCATTTGTTCTTATTCTTAGATATTTTCAAGTGCATTTTCAATTCTAGCTCAGTATTTTCCTTAATGCTCATGAAAAAAAATTTTTTTTGTTTTTTTAGAGAGATGAGTTATTGCAGTATTGTCCAGTGTGGAGTGCAGTGGCCATTCACAGGTGCATAGCACCCTACAACCTTGAACTCTTGGGCTTAAGCCCAGCCTCTCAAGTAGCTAGGACTACTGGCATGTGCCACTGCATCTGGCGAAAAATATAAATTTTAGGTGGATTTTAAATATTGAGACTTGTTGCAATTAGTCTGACATCTTGAAGTGGAAGATCAAGATTGTGATTATCACGAATCTGATAAACTTCATGCATTAACAAAGCAGAATTCATTCCAGTTTATGTTTGCTTGATTGAAGTGCTCTTAAGTCTGAGAGGTATTTTTTTAAATAATACATTTATATATGAAATAATCAGAAACTTGGCCAAGTATAAGAAAATATATCTTAATATTTTTAACAAATGTTAAAATAGTACTCAATAGACATAACATGATTAACTTTATTTTTCCTGTTATAGATTATATATGAACAGGAAGGAGTATATATTCACTCATCTTGTGGAAAGACCAATGACCAAGACAGCTTGATTTCAGGAATATTACGTGTTTTAGAAAAGGTAAGTTTCTAGTAAATGATTTTATTTAATAATAGTTTATAGTGGTGATTCATCTTTGGAGAATTATCAGAAAGTTTGAATTTCATATGTAAGATACAATTATGTAATTGAACAGTAATTGTAAATTTAACATGGATATGATGTAGTAAACACATGCTCCTTGACTTATGATGGGGTTATGTCTTGATAAACCCATCAAAATTGCAAATATTATTTATCAAAAATGCATTTAATACACCTAACTTACTGGACATCATAGTTTAATTTCCTTAAATGTGCTCAGAATACTTACATTAGCCTACATTTGGGCAAAATTATCTAACATAAAGCCTGTTTTATAATCAATTGTTGATTTTCTCATGTAATATATTGAATACTGTGCTGAAAGTGAAAAACAATGTTTCTTTGGTTACTTGAAGTATGATTTCTACTGCATGTGCATTACTTTTACACCATCCTATTACAAAAAAATCCTGAGTCAAACCATCATGAGTCAGAGACCGTCTGTACTTTAGATAAAATGACATGGAATATTCTAAAACTTATGTAGAAGTTGCAGTAATATAAATTTTCATAATGAAAATAGGCAGAATTTGAAAATGTATGTAACATTTTTGGTTTACATATGATATTAGCATATTTGAAATGTAAATACTTAAGAGGCTGAAATTTTATTTGGGTTCAGGGAATAGAATAATTAAGAATAACATATTGCTGAATATTAAATATAGTTCATAATTTCTTTCTCTAGGATGCTGAAGTAATAGTGGACTGGAGACCATTGGATGATGCATTAGATTCCTCTAGTATTCTCTATGCTAGAAAGGTATTTAAGAAAAAAATGTGTGACTAAGGGAATACCATTTAAAAAATAACAGTATTATCGATATATAATTCACATGCCATAAAATGCATCCTTTTAAAGCATACAATTCAGTGGTTTTTAGTATATTTACAAAGTTGTGCAACCATCTACCAGTATCTAATTTTAGAACATTTTCATCACCCTCCAGAACTCTATCAGCAGTTACCCCTCATTTCACCTACTTTCAGTCACTGGCAATCAGTAATCTACTTTCTGTCTCTAAGGATTTGCCTATGCTAGACATTTCATATAAATGGAGTCATGTAATATGTAATTTTTTTTTGACTGGCTTCTTTCACTTTGCATAAGGTTTTCAAGATTCATTCATGTTATATAGCATGTATGGTCCTTTTGTTTTTGATGAATAAAATTGTGTATACAGTTGTATTGTGTAATAGTGTATATATCACAATTTTATTCATTAATTGATGAACATTTGGGTTGTTTTCACTTTGGGGCTAATATATATAATGCTGCTGTGAGCATTCATGTGCAGGTTTTGTGTGAACATGTTTTATTTCTCTTGAGTATATACCTAGGAGTAGAATTACTGGGTTCCATAATTCTGTGTTTAACATTTGGGGGAAGTGCCAGACTTTTTCAGAGCGGCTGCATCATTTTCTAATCCAGCCATATATGAGGATTCCAATTTCTCTATATCCTCATCAACGCTTGTTATTATCCTTTTAATTTTAGTAAACCTAGTGGATATGAATTTCTCTTTGTTTCCTAGGGCTACTGTAAACAAGTCACCACAAACTGGGTGACTTAGAACAGTCTTAATTTATTGTCTCTCAGTTCTGGAGACTAGAAGTCAGCAATCAGGGTATTAGCAGGATTGGTTTCTTCTGAGGGCTGTTAGGGAGACTCTGTTTGTTGCCTGTCTGCTAATTTATAGTAGCATCAGACATTCCTTGGTTTGTAGATTGTATCCTCTGTGTGTTTTCACATCATCTTCCATCTGTTCATGTCTATCTCTGTGTTTATCCCCTTTTTATAAGGACATTAGTGATATTGGATTAGGGCCCATCCTGATAATCTCATTTTAACTTGATTACTTGTATTAAGACCCTATTTCCATTAGGTTGGTGCAAAGGTAATTGAGGTCTTTGACATTGCTTTAATAGCTTGTCTTTTGACAAATGACATTGCTTTTGCACCAACCTAATAAGTAGAGTCACATTCTGAGGTAATGGGAGTTAGGACGTTAATTTATCTTTTTGGGAGGGGGCAGCACAATTCAAACCATAACTGAAGTTGTATGTCGTTGTGGTTTTAATTTATATTTTCCTAATGACTAATGATGTAGAACATCTTTTCATGGGATTTTTGGCCACGTGGTGTATACAGCTCTCCTCTGGTATCTGTGGGGTATTGGTTCCATTCGATGTAGCATAGTACTTGGTGCACAGCAAATTCGAGTGTTACCTTTTGGAACTTTGTGGAATTTTTTTTTCCTGAGTATTTTAGATTCCATTTGTTGAATCCACAGATACAGAACCCAACCCATGGATATGGAGGGTCAACTGTATCTTCTTTGGAGAAATGCCTGTTCTAAATCTTTTGCCTATTTATTTATTTGTTTATGTATATTTACTATTATTTTTTTGAGACGGAATCTCGCTCTGTCGTCCAGGCTGGACTGCAGTGGTACGATCGCAGCTCACTGCAACCTCTACCTTCCAGGTTCAAGCAGTTCTCATGCCTCAGCCTCCCAAGTAGCTGGGATTACAGGTTCCTGCCACCATGCCCAGCTAAGTTTTGTATTTTTAGTAGAGGCAAGGTTTTACCATGTTGGCCAGGCTGATCTCGAATCCCTGACCTCAAGTGATCCGCCCACCTCAGCCTCCCAAAGTGCTGGGATTACAGACGTAAGCCACTGCGCCTGGCTGATTTTGAAGTTTTGTCCCAGGTTTTCTACTTTCCTTCATTGATGTTAAGTCTAATGCATTCTAATTCCTGATCCCATGTTATGTGTTTTTTGTTTTTGTTTTTAAATCTCTCTAGAAGCTTTTAATTACTGTCTTTTTGTTTCTAGTTTTATGTTCTGGTTATGTGCCTTTGTGGATTTGTTTTTTTAATACATTGTGCTGGGTACTTGATGAGCTCTTTTAATATGGAAACTTCTTTTTTTTTTATTTCTGGGAAATATTTTTGATTTATTTTAGTGATGATTTCTTCTCCATTTTCTGTTTTCTTTCTTTCTGGAACTCTACACTTTCTGGACTGGTCCTGTAATTTTAAAATCCCAACCCCTCCCCTTTCTTTCTTTCCTTCCTTCGTCCCTTCGTTCTTTCCTTCCTTCCGTCCATCCGTCCGTCCGTCCGTCCGTCCGTCCATCCGTCCATCCATCCATCCATCCGTTTATTGGTCTGTACTATTTTCTAGGAAATTCACCCTTCATTTTTGCTATAATTTCATTACTAACATCTTTCTTGTTCTGAGTGTCCTCGTGTCCCCTTTTAAAGGAATAGCATTAGCATTCTGTTCTTTGTGGTTGTAATATATTTTCTTATTACTTGAGGAGTTTAAGGATAGCTTCTTAGATGTTTTTCATCTCCCTATGTAGTCCATTTCCCTCTAGTGACCTTTTGCCCCACCCCCACCTGATTTCATTTGAACTCTGTTTTCTATAGATAACTTGCCTTTGATGTTTGTTGGTTATGTAGTGTGGTGCACATATTTAACAAATTTAAGAGCAGATGCACAGAAGTGATTATATTTTCTGTAGGTATGGATAGGCCTGGTAATAGTGAGACTCTCCTGGGGTGCATGGCTAAGCCATTTCCTTGGGGAATCCCTAATGTCAAAATCCATGTCTTTTTGGGCTAGTAGATTTGAGAAGAATCTGCCGATTCCTGGCTGGAGAGGGTAAGCTTGGATGGCAGTATTCTGCAAATGAGTGGAGAAAAAGGGCTGGGAGTCTTACCAACTTCTTTGTATAAGTTGACTTTCAATTAATTCTCCTGGCTTAAAGAAGTTATTCCTTTGCTCATTGTGCTTGATTTCTCCTAATTTAGAGATAAATGATGTTTTCCAAAACTCCAGTCTTTGGAACTTAGTTGTCCTGTCTTCAGGTTGACCTTTAATCCTCATTTCCCTGATTATTGGCATGACCTACCAATTTGAGCCTTTTTGTATGCAGAGTTGGTAGAGGGAGGTAGAAGTCAGAGAGGTGGGGAACAGAGTGCTTTTGTAGATGCTTCTTAGCTTTCCTCACTACTGACGATAGGGTTAATAGGGATGGTGGTGAGGTTTTTTTTTGTTTGTTTTTTTGTTTTGTTTTGTTTTGTTTTGTTTTGTTTTTGGAGAAGGAGTCTCTTTCTTTCATCCAGGCTGGAGTGCAGTGGTGTGATCTCAGCTCGCTGCAATCTCCGCCTCCTGAGGTCAAGCGATTCTCGTGCCCCAGCCTCCCGAGTAGCTGGGATTACAGGTACCCGCCACCACTCCCAGCTAATTTTTGGATTTTTGGTAGAGACGGGGTTTTGCCATGTTGTCCAGGCTTGCCTTGAACTCCTGACCTCAAGTGATCCACCTGCCTTGGTCTCCCAAAGTTCTGGGATTACAGGCACGAGCCACTGCACCGGGCCTGAGGGTTGATTTTTAAAAAAACTAGTCAAACAAGGAGGGCTCCCTGAGAAATGACATTTGAGGAAGGAACTGGAAGAAAAAACAATCTATTGTATAATTTCATTTGTTCAGTTTCCCTACTGTTTTGTCTGTTTCCATTTCTTATATCTTAATTTTCTTGTGCCTTTATAGTTTCTTTTATTCTAATTTTCCTTTTCCCTTTTAAAAAAGAATTATACTATCTACATATGAATACAATCCTGTTGCAAAAGTTCAATAGAAAGTTGAAGCCCTGCTTGACTGGAACCTTTTCCCTTACCTCTCTCTCTCTCTCTCTCTTTTTTTTTTCCTTTTTTTGAGTTGCAGTTTCGCTCTTGTCACCCAGGCTGGAGTGCAATGGCGTTGTCTTGGCTCACTGCAACCTCCGCCTCCTGGGTTCAAGCGATTCTCCTGCCTCAGCCTCTCGAGTAGCTGGTATTACAGGAATGTACCACCATGCCTGGCTAACTTTTTTGTATTTTTTGTAGAGATGGAGTTTTACCATGTTGGCCAGGCTAGTCTGAAACTCCTGACCTCAGGTGATCTGCCCACTTTGGTCTCCCAAAGTGTTGGGATTACAGGTGTGAGCCACCTCGCCTGGCCTCCCTTACCTGTCTCTGTTTAATGTATATCTTTCCAGATTTTTACCTGTACGCATTTTATTTTTATGTATGTATGTGTTTAGAAAGACCTAGTTTGTCCTCCTGTGTCAGTAGTAATGAGCCACTGTCATCAGCAGTGTGAGACGGTCCATTTCCTCACGTTGTCTTCCATATTCAGTATTATCTTTTTTAATTGAATGGGGCAGAAAATAGAAATCTGTCAGCTCGCTTTTCGTTGTTACTGAAGTTGGACGTATCTATGTTTGTTAGATTATTTCTTCTTTGACTTACCTATTCATACTATTTGCCTGTTTTTCTGTTTTGATAATTTGTCTATTTCTAAATAAATTGATAAGAGTTTTGTAATTTGAATGTTTTTCTTGTCATATATTTTAGAAAATGTTCTAGTTGTGCTATCTTTAACTTATATATAGTGTCTTTTGTTGTATATAAATTAATTTTGATTTACTCAAACTATATTGCATTTTAGACTTTTGGTTCTATTCTCTTTAAAATGGAAAGTTCTGATACATGTAAATATGTTGCTTTTAGCTAATTTCTATTGCCCATAAGAAATTATACAACCATTGATGGCTTAAATAGCCACCATTGGGGCTCTTTTCCTTAAATAACTAAAAGTTTAGAGGTTGGGAGCTTTTGCAGTGGTTCTCTTGCTTTTCCCTGTAGTCAGAGGATGACTGTTTTAGGCAGCATGGTTACATTCAAAGCAGGAAAAGGAAAAAAGGGATGAGGCTTTTATTATGAAAGCAAAACCATTTTCAGAGTTGACTTCTGTTTGTATTTCATTGGCAACTCTGACTGTATGGGATTCTAGTCAAGCTTCTTTTGCTTTTTTTTTTTTGATAAAGATGACTGAGAGAAAAGGATAGGAAATGGTGTTCAGATTTCTCACCAGTGATGTCATCTGCAGCCAACCTACAAACATTGAAGCTGAGATGATGTTATGGATTGAAATTAAATTTGTTTTAGACTTTAAATATTTTATATGTTGTAATTATTTTAGGACTCCAGTTCAGTTGTAGAATGGACTCAGGCCCCAAAAGAAAGAGGTCATCGAGGATCAGAACATCTGAACAGTTATGAAGCAGAATGGGACATGGTTAATACAGTTTCATTTAAAAGGAAACCACATACCAATGGAGGTATGAATTAAATCTTTTGAAATCTTAAACTGATTTGCTACAATATAATATACTAATAAAAGTGCAAAGAAGATTCTTGAATGCTCCTCAGTGAGAAGGATGATTAATTTCTTTGGTTAATATGTATAAATATCATATTTTAGTGATATTCCCTTTTCATCTCTTTTTTTGTTTTATTGGTTGTGGCTTCAAAAAAGGATTTTAAAATACTTGCTCCATTTTATAGTTATTAATGGCAGAAAATAGAACCACTTTAAAAAATTGCTTTGGTTTTCCTTCATGCACATTTTTCTTAATCTAGTAGAATTTTAATAATCATATTATTTTATCCCAAAGTAACAGGGAGTGGTGGAATATACTACTAAACCATACCATTCTAATTTCAGCATTTTGCTGGACTCTTCATGGCTTATTGCAGTTTCCTCTTAATATATGTTCAGTGACTATTCTCCTTTCTACATATATACAATCATGTGCCACATAACAGCATTTCAGTGACTGATCACCTGTATGTCAGTGGTCCCATAAGATTATAATGGAGCTGAAAATTTCCTGTCACCTAGTGACATCATAGCCTTTGTATGGTCACAGCACAGTGCATCACCTTTTCTGTGTTTAGACATGTTTAGATACACAAATACTTAGCATTGTGTTACAGTTGCCTATGGTATTCAGTATAGTAATATTGCTATACAAGTTTGTAGCCCAGAATTTCATAAAAGAAAGAAACAATACATGGATGAGAAAAGCATAATCTGACAATAAAGATCACTTTGTTAGTAGTTCTCAGCCTTGGCTGCACATTGAAATCACCTGGGTAGGTTAGATTAAAAAAAAATACTACCAAAAATCAAACTCTAGAGATACAGCCTGGGTATCTGTGCTTTTTAAAAGGTCTTCAGATGACTTTCATGTGTGATCAGAGTTGAGAACTTCTGTGTAGTAGCTGTATAGCTTAGCAAAAAATGACAGAGGTAAATCCTGCTTATGGCTTGACCACAGAGTGGTCTTATAAAGTGAACAGACTTTATTTTGTAGTTATTAAAAGTTAAAGGCCAGGCGCAGTGACTCACTCCTGTAATCCCAACACTTTGGGAGGCCAAGGCAGGTGGATCATGAGGTCAGGAGATCAAGACCACCCTGGCCAAAATGATGAAACCCTGTCTCTACTAAAATACAAAAAAATTACCCGGGCATGGTGGCGCATGCCTGTAAGTCCCAGGCAGAGGAATCGCTTGAACCTGGGAGGTGGAGGTTGCAGTGAGCCGAGATCATGCCACTGCACTGCAGCCTGGTGACGCAGCAAGACTCCGTCTCAAAAAAAAAAGGCATTTTCTAAGCCCGTGGGTTCATTTCTAAGCTTGAGGGTTTATTTTGAACCCTCAGGCTTAGAAATTCCAGAGGTTTTAAATGTATGTCATTATGAAACTTTTTTATTTTCTAAAAGTTTTTTCCCCCCCAAAGAAAAGCCTTTGTTTTCTTATCTTTCACCCTTCTCATTTTTAACTTTGTACTTTTTTCTTTTTTGTGTGAGGCACAAAGTCAATTTGGGACAAACCTTTAAAAAATTGACTATCAGACTTATTTAATTTTATATTTCTTAAGAGCATTTTGGCTTTATATTTCATAAGAGTTTCTACTGCTACATCCTTTGTTGTTATATACCAGACAGGTTAAATGTTTTGGAAATATTCCTTCCAAGAACATCAAACTGTCTCATGTTCGTTCTAGAGATCCATCCAAATAAAATTTGTCCTTGATGTTAATTCTATTCAAGGCATATAGAGACTTAACTGAACTGTTCTACTTACAAGAAGAGTAGAGCTGTTTGTTCAGTTCTTCTGGTATTTAGTATTCTCATGTTAGTGTGTTGGAGATAGTTTTTACATATATTTGGTGACATAGTAAATTCATTAGAACTAAATAATTTTCTTTACATTTACTTTGAGTAGAAAAATAGTTTGAGTTCACTCTTGATTTCTGTTTTCCTTTGTAACTATTTCTATTTCTGGCCAGCTATTTGCAGCAGACTAATTTGCAGATTACTTTTATGTTGACTTGATACTAGGTTGTTAATTCACTTATTCAACAGAACTTTCGTCTTTGACTACTTACTGTATGCTAGCCACTCTTCTAGCACTGAGGATATAGCTGTGAATAAGATAAAGTTCCTATTCTCATGAAGCTTTTATTCTGGTAGAAGGCTTAGAATGTTTGTTAGGGCTTTAAATTTAAATATTTCTTTGTCAGAGCTTTAAATGTGGAAATGTGTGAGACATTTTCTTTTGTATGTAATATATGTCTCTTCTGTTAATGAGGGAAAAGTCTATGTAAAACCTTTATTCTTGAATATACACAAACTCCTAATAATTCATATAGCATACATATAGTGTTTAATATACTTCATATGATTTTCTTGCAATAATTTAGATAAAATACTCTGTGCCGTTGAGTAATTTAATTTAAAAAATTGTCTATATGTAGTTTTTTGGGTTTCTTTTTTTTCTTCTTTGTCCCATTGCTGTTTTTCTGTGAAATATTTTTGGTCTTTGCAGATAAGCTAGCAGTATGTATCTGTTCTCGGTAGTCTAAGTACATTCACATTTAAATGATTCATGAATAAGTTGAAATTCTAGAACTGTTCTCACCTAGTTATCAGCTTGAGGTGGTCTTATGAGCTCTGTAACATAAACACCAGTGAAATATTATGTAAAGTAGTCAAGTGGATACATGGCACTTAATCTAGTGTATCTTACATGTGAGTTCACTGTCCAGACTGGTGTGAAAGCTGCTGGTCATTGTATATAGATAAGTCACTTTAGCTTCCTTCAAATGATACTTGTTTAAGTGTCCATGAAATAATGATGACATGTGGTTTCCTTGCAGATAGAGGTTCTGTAAGCTGTAGATTTCTTTTTATGAGTTCAAGAGATCTTATTGGAGATGATTGCAGATAGGAAGGTGATAGATACATGCAGGTCAACACTGATTAATATGTCTTCTGATCTAGTCTAGTAAGCAGCTTCGTTCTAAGTTGTTTATCTTTGTGGGATTGGTAGTGTGGGACAGAATTAATAAAGGTCTTAAATAGCAGGATAGTATGATACTTCTTAAGAAGTAACATTTTAGGAAAGAAATTTCAGAGACACGACTTACTTATGTTGGAGTTAAATTGTTAAAATGGTGTTTTGCATTAGTGAATTGTAAGTAATAGTATCATTAGTGAGAAGAAATTTTTTTTCTCTTTCAGTTTTTTTAAAAATAGTTGATGTTTAAGTTGCTTGTTATCAATTATGATAATGTTCGCAAACCTGGAATTTTAGCTTCTATAACAAGGCCACAAACTCAGAACATGCTGTATTTTACATAACTATAATTTGGTTTGAACTGAGGTCTTGATTTAGTAGAAAGTTAATTTAGCAATTGAATGTATTCATTATTTTGAAGCATTCACAACTTTTATCTTTTCATCCTCAATTTCTTGCCGTACTTTGTTTTTCTGCAAATAGAATGTTGTATATTCACTCCAGTGTTATTTTTTATATCAGTATGCTTACTTCACTACTAAGTGTAGTGTCCTAAAAATAATTACAAAAGGAAATGAATAAAGGTTTTCTTTTGTTTTGTTTGACTCTTCAAGAGAATTAAGCTATTCTTATTTTGGGGGGAGTGGAAAAGATGAACATTTACTGAGAATTTTCTGTATACTTGGCTTGTACTAGTTAGTTGAAAAGTATTATCTCCTAATTCTTATTAATAGAATTACAATGGGAGGTAAGTATAATTATCTCCATTTTACAAACAAAGTAACTGAGGCTTAGAGACATTCAATGATTTGCCCCATGTCATTCAGTTAGTAAGATGGTAGTACTGCAATATGAATCCAGTCCACCTGCTTACAAAGCCAAGATCAGTTTTTTTGGGCAAAGCTTACATTTTACATAGGAATAACATTTAAAAAGTTTATGTGTGGTAGGATAACTATTTTAAAAATCATTTTTTAGAGGAACATATAAGTTGCCATATCTAATACAGGTGGAAGCCATAATAATATGAGTGCTGTACTGATTCCCTGGGTTCAACTAATTTATGTTATGCAGTCATGGAGAGCACTGTCAGTACCTTTTAAAAGGTGAACAAAATATTTTGCCCCACTCTCTTGTTTTTAAGATGCTCCAAGTCATAGAAATGGGAAAAGCAAATGGTCATTCCTGTTCAGTTTGACAGACCTGAAATCAATCAAGCAAAACAAAGAGGGTATGGGCTGGTCGTATTTGGTATTCTGTCTAAAGGATGACGTCGTTCTCCCTGCTCTACACTTTCATCAAGGAGATAGCAAACTACTGATTGAATCTCTTGAAAAATATGTGGTATTGTGTGAGTAAGTATCATATTATTTTCTACTTATTGAAACTGGATCATTGTATTAATCCCAAAGCAAACTAGTTTTACTTGACCTTGGGCATCAGTGACCTATGTGCATATGAGGACATGAATAGCTTTGTTTTTTCTGGAATATTGATTTATTTGGAATAACGACTGAATAATATTGTGTTATTTTAGTAATTTGAATCTGAGACTTACCACCTAATTACTGTTACAAAGAAAAGAGTAGTTTAATATTTTTTCTACATTTAAATGAATGATGATGTGTTAGTAATTTATGGCCTATATATTTACCTAATTTACCCTTTATTATGTATTTTCTACTAAATATACAGTTATACTTGTGATGTTGCAGCATTAAGTCAGGCAAGTCCTAAGTCCTTTGTAAAATTATTTCTCAGTTGGACGACAGGGCCTTACCACTTTCCAAAAATCTTGTCTCTCATTTAGTTACCTGTATGCCTCTGTACACACACATGCTTCCTCACTCTTACTCTTCAGCAAATATTTTTTGGGAATCTATTACATCCCAACACTGTGGTGGGATGCTTCATATTTAGTAGTAATATTTAGTAGTAAAACAGGGGTGTTCCTGGGTCTCAGAGAATTCATAGTCTGGCAATTAAAGCTGAGGAACTAAGATGAAAGAAATGTCAGCTGCTTTGGGAGTTCCTGGGAAGGAATGAGGGGCACTTAATTCAAACTGGGAGTAAGGATCAAGGAAGACTTCCTGGAGGAAGAAGCATCTAAGTAGAGACCTGAAAAATGAGTGACCATTATAAGGAAAGAGAAGGAGATATTTAGAGGGAAGCATGTTTTACAAGGGAAGAGTACAAACATGATGTAACCACACAGCAAATTAATTCAGTATTACAAGTCTGCAAAGTATGAGGAGGGGAGGGTAATACAGTTAAAGATGAGGCCAAAGAGCTGAGTGAAGTCCAAAGCACAAAGCATCTTTTGGGTCATGTTAGCAGGTTCTTCCAGTTATCCAGGTGAGATTAAAGTGGCCTGAACTGGGATAGTGACAGGAAAGATGGAAGTATTGGAGTATTTAGGATTAGATTTTGTGATGGATTGGATATATGGAGGTGAGAAGGGAGAAGGTGAAGTTTTGGGCTTGGGAGAACTGCAGGGAGTGATTGCTAATTTTGTTTGTTTGTTTGTTTATGATGGAGTCTCTGTCACCCAGGCTGGAGTGCAGTGGTGCGATTTTGGCTCACTGCAACCTGCGTCTCCTGGGTTCAGACAATTCTCCCACCTCAGCCTCCTGAGCAGCTGGGATTACAGGCATGTGCCACCAGGCTCAGCTAATTTTTGTATCTTTTAGTAGAGATAGGGTTTAACCATATTGGCCAGGCTGGTCTCAAACCCCTGGCCTCAGGTGATCTGCCTGCCTCGGCCTCCCAAAGTGCTAGGATTACAGGCGTGAGTCACTGGGCCCAGCCACTAACTTCATTCATAATGTCCTCACTTTATAGTAGAATTTAACACCTTGCCTAAATTTAGATTCCATAAGGCTAGAAGTGATAAAAAAAAACTGGAAGAGTCTCGACTGTGTATTTTCTGGCATGAGATTCTCCCCTACTTTGTTAATCACCTCTGGCTGGCAATAGGCAAGCTGTTCAGTGCCAGTAAGTGTAAGAAAGTCAGACCTGGTTGGTGGTATGTGGATCTTGGATCGCGAAGTGAGAACCTGTAAATAAGTTACCATTGAGAGGATGAGTAGATTTCAGGAGAGACAGTGTCATGATTGGAATAGAAGGTTATGGTTATTGAGTAGGGAGTTTTAGCACCATAGTCAGCTCAGTATCAGTGTTGTGACATAACTCACAAATGAGATCATTTGGTCTGAGACTGTTGATTAAAGCTTAATATCTAGGATGAGGGAGGTGGTAGCCCCTCTCTACTTTTTACTGATTATATTTTGGAGAAGTAGGCTTGAACTGCAAGTAATAAACACTGCATTTTGAATGTGCTAGACTACCTATTCTGTATTAAAGAGATAATCGGGGTAAGGAAGGGATCAAAATGGTCCTATGAAAAATATTTCATTGAAGGATGTGGTTTAACTTGAAGAAGAGAAGTTTCAATGCAACATTAAATAAAATCCAAACTTCTTCACTGTCATCAACAAGGGCCTGCCCTGTCTTAGCTCTATTTATCTCTTAAAACTCATCTCATGCCATTGTCTTTTCCGTTCTGCTCATGCGGATTTCTTTCAGTTCCTAAAACCCCCTAAATTCTTTTGTGTCTTAAGGTCCTTTATGCATACTGTTTCTACTTGGAATATTTTCCTCTCTTTCTGATCCCTGAGGTCTCCATTTAATGTCACTTCCTCAGAGGGGCTTTCCACGATGCCCTCTTTCCCCATCTAATGTAGTTTTCCTGTCTCTGCTCCTCGCTATCTAATTTTCTCGTTTGCTTCCTTCATAGCACCTAACAGTATACAATGATTTTGTCTATTCTTTTGTGTTTTACTCTAGAATGTAAACTTCTGAAGGATAGGGATTGTATCTATCTTGTTTCCATATTATTCTTAGTTCCTAGCTACAGTGTCTTGTATATAACAAATGTGCAATAAATATTAGTTGAATGAATAAATGGCATGATAATTATCAATTTGACAAATACTTTTTGAAAGTTTTTTGTGAGAAACAGATTGGAGATTTGCTTTATATGACTCCAAAAGAAATTAGGAGACAGGGTTTTCTCAGGATGTAGAGTTTTCTATCCTGGATGGGTTCAAGGATAGTCTTGATAACCACAAGCAGTTATAGGGGTATATATACCTTGAATGTGTGTTGTTCGTGTTTTCATGAGAGTAGCAAGTGAAAGCTTGTTTCCTTTTCTGAATTTGTAAACAAATGAGAAGTATGAGAATCAGAGATGGGGATGGGGCACACTGGCCCAATGCCTGTAATCCCCAAGCAATTTGGGAGGCCCGAGGTGGGTGGATCACTTAGTCAGGAGTTTGAGACGCAGCCTGGCCAGCATGGTGAACCCATCTCTACTACAAATACAAAAATTGAGCGCAGGTGTGGTGGCGGGCAACCTGTAATCCAGCTACTCGGGAGGCTGAGGCAGGAAAATTGCTTGAACTGGGAAGCAGCAGGTTGCAGTCAGCAGAGATTGTGTCATTGCACTCCAGTCCTAGGTGAACCCCCCAGAGCGACCCGCGCTCGCCCGCCTTGCCTCAAAAAAAAAAAAAAAAAAAAAAAAAAAAACATGCAGAGATTGGTAGATGAAAATAACTGTTATTCGGGGGGTTTAAAGATATATGTGCACTCTATACTATACTTCCACTCCCAGATTAGTTTTGAAGCTAAACGATATGTTGTTAGCTTCTTGATACCCAGGCTTTCCTAATGAGGAGCAGACCACTGAGGATGTGAATGAGAGCAGAATGAAAGCACCTTCTGCTGTTGATAGGCAGATGTAACGAGAGAGGGAGAGAGAGAGCCTGGGAGGCATTATGCTACCCTACTCTTTCCCAAGTCCTGGAAGAGAGTTTCTTTAGGAGAAGTGCTTATTATTCCATTTGGCAAATGTGAAGCTTATGGAATGGTGTTTCGCTTGTACACGCTGTTTTTTTTTTTTTTTTTTTTTTTTCAATTTAATTCAAAGTAATTTTTTTGAATGCCTACTGTGTCTTAGTTGCAGCAGTGCTGTTTTCTGGAAAGAAAGCAGTAATCAAAAAAGATATGGCCCCTGCCTTAAATTGCAGCTGTAATAAGTGCTGTGAATAAGACATATGGCACTGTAAGAGTATATTAGGATAACATGTAAGTTTTCCATGTGTGGGAGTGATTGAAACTCTGAGAGGGAATGAAATCAACTAAGGGGAGGATCCAGTTGGAGGAGATGTGAGCCTCAGTGATTAATTGCACCCTTTAATGATTTGGTAAAAGAGAAAAAGCTTTGTATACTTTGTTTCTCTTCTCATTAGGCTTAATCATTAAGTTTTTAGTGAACCAGGATGTGGCTGCTCTTCTTGGGGAAGGAGATAGTATCAAGTAACTACTTCAAAAGCTATTCTTCTAATATCAGCCACTGCTTTGTGTATTCTCCTGTGACACTGGGAGGGCAATTTACTTTTTGACCCATGAATGGTCTGAAACATGTAAAAACAGTACATCAAATATTTTATCTCCAAGGCCCCTCCATGCTCTAGGCTGAAAATAAGTGCTCCCTCCCTAGTCTCCTTCCTGTCACAAATTATGCCCAATTGTATTATGCCATGTAGCTCACCATAGATTTTGTAGAGTCCAAGTAGTAGAATAAAGCTGTTCCAAGTAGATATTCACCAGTATTTAAAAAGTCCCAAATTTATATAAGCCATCCCCCACTATCAGATTCTTTTTTGTTTTAACTTTTATTTTAGGTTCAGGGGTATATGTGCAGGTTTGTTAAGTAGGTAAACTGCATGTCATGGGGTTTTGGTGTACAAATGATTTTGTCACACGTAATAAGTATAGTATCTGATAGGTAGTTTTTCTGATTCTCTCCCTCTTCGCACTTTCCACCCTCAAGTAGTCTCTGGTGTCTGTTTTTCCTCTCTTTGTGTCCATGTGGTGTTGTTTAGCTCCCACTTGTAAGTGAGAACACGTAGTATTTGACTTTCTGTTCCTACATTAGTTTGCTTTAGGAAAATAGCCTCCAGCTCCATCCATGTTGCTGCCAAGGACATGATCTCATTCTTTTTATGGCTGTGTACTATTCCATGGTGTATATATACTACATTGTCTTTATCCAGCCTACCATTGATGGACGTTTAGGTTTATTTCACACCTTTGCTATTGTGAATTACAAAATTCTGAAGGAGAAATTTAAAGGCCCTTGTTCTTGTTAGTTAAGATTCAAATAAGTGGAATTCCCAAAATTTTAAGTTAAAGTTCACATAAATGAAAATATCTAAATATTATACCCAATTTTTATTCTACTAGGTGTCAGCCAGGGGGGGGTTCTCATTTCCTGTCCCTGGAACAGTTATCCTCAGCAAAACGATGTTTCCTGAGTCTTATTTCTATGGTCAAAGATTGTGTTAGAGACCACACAGAAGAGTAGTCAAGGAAATCTTGGTTTCAGCCTCATTGGGATGCCAGCGGTCACCCTTCCTATCTTCTTTTGAGTTCAAAACGAAGAGAATTAGACCAGATAACTTTTTAAATTTTTGATTAAGATAAATTGAGGAATGTGGCTTGCTTTTGTGGCCTTGTTGTCTTCCCAATCCACTTCATAGTGAGTTAAGTTTATCTTCCTAAAGAGCTAAACTTCCTCTTACAGGAGCAGGGCCTTACCATATGGACCAGCAGAGATTGCCAGTAATCTAGGAATGGGCAACCTAGATGACTCATAAGCGCTAGGAAGAGGCCCTGCTAGGCTAGTCATGTGTAGTTCCTTCTTTCAATCTCAACAACCTGATCTAGTCAGTGCAACATAGGCCATCTTCTTAACGCTTAATATTTTTCAGATACTTTTCTTATTTACCAGGAAAACTGTCATATTTGTTCATGTTTGTAAGTGTTCTTTGATTTATCATTTAAAATATGATATTCACTTGCATAAAAGAATGAGCTAGGAATATATTTTTCTTACCTTTCTGGACCAAGTTGGTTGCTAAGATATGAATGAGACCTGTTGATTCCATTAAGTTATTTTGTATATTGGGCCATTTTTACATTGATATGCAAATATCCAAGCAGTAAAATATTCCCTTAAAAAGCCAAATTGGTTGTATCATCAAACAGCACCAACCATTTAAAAGAGTAGGTTCTAGATGTAAAGTTTTGTTACTGTACCTTTCTATTTTTTATTCCCAGTTTTGATTGATAATCTCTGCAATGCTGTTTATTTCTTTAGCCTTACATATTGGTCATTCTCAATAGAAATATAAAATAGTTACTGCTACATTTGGGTATATAAGCATTGTTCAGTTTATAATTTCTGAGTTTATTATGAGGTCTTTGGGAGAGGCTCACTCCAAAGCCTGGGATATACTTCAGAATTTTCAGGAGATATGTTTCTATAGTTGTGATATTAGACTATAGTTTTCTTCAAATTGTTTAGCAGGCTGTAATAGAATTGCTGGATTAGCATCATTAAACATTCATCTTACTGCTGCAATGAGTTTGAAAGTCTTGAATAATGTTAACATGAGAGATCAACTTCCCAGAATACGTATTTATAGATTAAATCAGTGTGGTGACCTGGCAGGTGGAAACATTCTGGTAGTATTTTGGAATACCAGTCTTCCTTATGATGAGCTCTGTAATTGCCTAGCAGTGTAATAGTATACTACTTGTCCATTGACTGGTGTACTTTTTAAATGTTGTGTTGATTACCTTTGGGGCAGTCAGGTCTTTACTTTCTTCATATCTTCCCTGCTTCTTAGAGTTTCCTCCACCCCCCATCACAGAGTAGTAGTTACGAAAAAAGAAAAGAAGGAATTTATTTTTAAAACATATTTGTGGTTGCTTGTTGGTAAGCCAGTCATTTCATCTTCTGATCTCCAGTTTAGTGGCCACTGTTTAAGATATGAAGCCATAGAGTTATCTGAGCCCAGAGAGCTGAAAGTTGCCTATTAGTTCCTCTTTTATATGTATAGGCAGTGGTTTGACTTTCATGAGCATTTTTTATTTGGGTTTTAAAGAAATAATTTGACTTAATTTATTGTTAGAAACAAAATGACAGTGCTAGCAGCACTGTGCTATGAATAAAATTTTGTTTTTTAGCTACTTTTCTTTTCTGATGCTACATTTCAAGGTTTATCATTTAAAAAACGCCTTGTGAGAGAATCTGTAAATCTGCCTATTAATTGTGACCCCTCAAAATATTCAGAAAAGTGAATGTTTTAAAATGTATGGTTTTTTCCTCCTATATCAAATGACTCAACCTCAGCCCCTTTTAAAAAGCCAAGGGGCTTATTAGCTACTATTGTTGTATATGCAGATCGAGTGCTGTTTCTGACTATGTAAGAATATAAGGATCCTGTTTTAGATTTCATATTCCCTCTAGCATTACTGTTGCATTCTGTTATGTTAGAATTGAGAAGAGATAACTGTTATTAAAGATCTTATCTCAAACATAATAAACAGGAGGTGTATAGCAGCAAAATAACACGTTTAATTTTTATTTTAAACATAGAAAAGTTCTCGATTTATTAGAACTAAGTCATAAAGCTCTCTAAATAGAAAAAAAGACTGGATAATTTGTCAGATGACTAGAAATTAGATGTCTGTTTTGAAAACATTTTGTTAAATTCTGTCGTTACTAAGAAATGTGAAGAGACTTGCTTCTATAGTTTAATAAGCAAGAACTAAAAACATAGTATTACCCAAACCATACATAATAATCTTTTAAAAATATGTTCATGTGTGTGCATTTGTAATTATGGTTAGCGTGATTAATGATCTTTATCAAATAACTAATATATCTTACATTTTTAACATCTTATATTACAATATTACTAAGATGTGAATGAAGGTGGAAACCATTTCAAAATAAGACATATTTTCTATATGTAAATATTACATACTGATGACTCCTAATGTCTGTTTTGGCTTTCTTTAATTTTTATGATAATAAAGCCAGATATCTTGTAATGGTTTTCTACTATAATTCTAGAGAAGAATTTAGGTACATTCCAGTTTAATCCTTTTGGCTTTACCTGGAATAAAAATATACTTTATGTTTGTTTTATTTATGTTATATGCAGAGTATTAATTTAGTATTTGTTAATTTTGTATTTTATGTTTCATGTAGTTTTGAAGCTCCTTTAAAATAGTTACTAAATATTTGCTAATGTATTAATGGAAAACTGTTCTAGAACTGGACATTAAAATGTTTTGGTTTTTTCTTTTTTGTAAGGAACAATTTGTGTCAGTAATTGTTCATGTAGTAATTGATACAGTGTGTTAGTTTTTTCTGCAAATCCTCTTTTTTATTATAGATCTCCACAGGATAAAAGAACACTTCTTGTGAATTGTCAAAATAAGAGTCTTTCACAGTCTTTTGAAAATCTTCTGGATGAGCCAGCATATGGTTTAATACAAGTATGTTTCTTAAATCTATCATGTATTATTCTGACTGCATTATTTTATGTGCCCCGTACTTCTCATCTTCTCAGAGAGTATGCAGAATGAGACAGGTATATATGTGTGTGTGTGTGTGTGTGTGTCTGTGTATGTAATCTTTTTGGAACTATTCTCTGTAATTTTACAGAAACAATACATTTTCATGTTATTTGCAAGACTCAGAGGCTTCCTTGGTTCTTACTCATAAGGCAGTTTGTCCGTTTATTATAATACTAAAATTAGACATCAGTAGAGTTGTATCATAGCTTTTATTGATTAGGTCAGGGGTGACAGAGTAAGCCAGTTTCAATTCATTAATGATCAATTTAGGCAAAAATCTGGTTTGAATTTAAGTAGGTTGTTTTGATGTCATGACAATCTTATTCCCCTAAGAATATTTGAGTATTGTTCTTGCGTTAGGCTAAAAATGTACACTTAGTAATAGGCAGAAGTAAATTTAATTATCACTCAGATGACTATGTAAAGTAATGAGATGAGTTATTCATTTATTTATTTATTCACTTACTCATTTAACAAATACGTGAGAGCTTGCTGTGTCCCAGCTGTTCTTTTCCTGGTTTTGAAGATGTAGAGATTAATAAGATATAGAGGGAACTTTTTAGGAAAGAGGATGAGAGAGAGAACTAGACACTGTTTGAAATAGGAAATAAGAGGATAATTTTACTTATTGTGAAACTAATTATTTAATAAATAACTATTTTTGCTAAATATGAATGAGCAAATAGTTTGGGCTTCAGAAGTTACCCTAGCACTTAACAGTAGAAAAACCTTTTGCCGTTTTCCAGAGTAGCACTGTCCCAGAATAAATTATTCTTGTTGGCATGATTTACTATTCACATAATTAGATTAAAATGTCAGCTGATATTTAAATATGAGCTTTTAAATTTAGCAGTCAAATATTTTGTGTCAGAATAGCATGGTAGTACACACTTCAAGAAATATTTTTTTTGTGTGAAGGCAGGACTGCTAGACAGAAGAAAGCTGTTGTGGGCCATTCACCACTGGAAAGTAAGCACTGCGTATGTTTTCTGATGTATGCAGATTGAGTGAAGCCTGCAAATCATTTGTTTATCTGCAATTCAATCAGTAGCATTAACTTATTTATTATGCTATTTTAACCAAATGAAATGATTGGCTTAGAAAATTTAAATTTTTCTTCCAAGAAAGAAAATACAAATTTAAGATAATCTTAGAACACTCTGTTTTAGTCCTGATTTCTTTTCTTTTAAAAAGCTTTGCTTTTTTTGCCCATGTTGGAGTATTCATTTTTCTTTATTTGAATTAATAATGCTAATGTTTTTCTTCCTACTGCATAGAAAATTAAAAAGGACCCTTACACAGCAACTATGATAGGATTTTCCAAAGTCACAAACTACATTTTTGACAGTTTGAGAGGCAGCGATCCCTCTACACATCAACGACCACCTTCAGAAATGGCAGATTTTCTTAGTGATGCTATTTCAGGTCTAAAGATAAATCAACAAGAAGAACCAGGGTTTGAAGTCATCACAAGAGTGAGTAAAGATTAGTATTAATATAGCTCTTATGTTTTAACAGGAGAACGTGTACTATAGAAATAGAAACTTAATTTTGGTGATATCTGTCTCTTTCCATAATCTGTTCTTACAACTTTTTGCTGGTGTATCTGACAATGAGTGCTTGTCCTGCCACTAAATTCTTCATTTGTTCTCTATCTTATACTGTTTCTTGATTAATGTTGGATCTCTCTTCTTTGATTACATTTTGATAATAAAGAAGTTTGTTTCATTGAGTGCATAGCAGAGTAAAGAGCGAACCTTTCCTATAGCCTCTTAGTTCTGTTCCTTACTTGCATGTTTTCTCATAGGCATCAGAGACAGCTAGTCAGGATACTACTTTTAGGGCTTTTTTTCTCATGTAATGCTTCCTTTTTTAAGTAAGATGGGTTTTGGCCTGAATTATGGCAGATCTTTATATGTGCTCAGCAAGACTTAAATTTGCTACAATTCTAGGCTTGTACATAGTTAGAAAACTATAAATATCTAAATGTTAGTGCTTAATTAAAGGGTTTATCTTGCAAATAGTATTTTAAAATTACCAACATCTATTAATTGAATAAGACACTATAGAAAATGCCAAGTGAAGCAGTGGGTCATGAATCAATTCTGAGAAATACAAACTTTAGAAGGAAAGCTAATTTTAGAATATGATTAATGGAATAGTTATATATTCTTTCTTTTTAAGTAATATAGCATATCATTTGGTTTGAAGGTTTCTTATAGAATTTACATGTCGAATGTTCTATATGTATGTAATTGAACCCAAAATAGTAAAGAACTTTTTTTAATAACAAATATTTTTAGTCTGTGAGGTTTCCTGTTTCTGAATTTATAACCCAGCTTGTTGTGTGTTCAGTAGAAGGGAAACATATGTAATGCTAACTATTATAGTTAAACTAAACATGGGAAAATAAGGGATGATCTTAGAAGTATTAGAAGTCATGTCTGAAAAATAGTATTATAAATTTGGTTTCTGTATGCCTTTATTTCATTTCACAGGTTAAATATGTACTTGTTATTGCTTATCTTATTTTTAGATTGATTTGGGGGAACGGCCTGTTGTTCAAAGGAAAGAGCCTGTATCACTGGAAGAATGGACTAAGAACATTGATTCTGAAGGAAGAATTTTAAATGTAGATAGTATGAAGCAGATGATATTTAGAGGGGTAATTTAAACACTCTAATATGGCTTGTCTTACAAACTCCTAGTATTCAGTATTATAAACTCCTGGTTATTATTACTGTTTTGGTGTTTTTGTTTGTTGTTGTTGTTGTTGTTGTGGTTGTGGTTGTTTTTTGGCAGGGGAAGTGGGGACTCCCCTATTTAAGAATGAACTCTGTTAACTCTTGATGAATGATGTCGTAAAATTCCTGGATTGAGTGGGACAGAGTGAGGTGCTCGTGATGTTCCTAGGGGTTGGGTAGAGGGATACCCTTAACTCTGGAGGAGGATATTCTTCCATATTTGAAGTTCTGTAGGTTTTGTGAAGGAGGCCTGCATTCCAGTGGCGTTTGCCTTATTCTTTAAGATTGAGCTTAGACTCACCCGTCCCGCTGTCTGTCTGCTGTAGGCTGCTGTATTCTGTGTACTGCTTAAACTTTCTGGCAGCTACTTACATCTTTTGGATCTAGAAGTAAAAAACAAGATGGTATTCACTGAATTGAACTATTTACATATATAAAACTACCTCTTAAAGATTAGTTTTTGTTTTTATATGCAAGTTTTGTGAACTTACAGTATTACATTCTTTTTCATTCATGTGTTTAATATGTATGCTTTCTTCAGGGACTTAGTCATGCATTGAGAAAGCAAGCTTGGAAATTTCTTCTGGGTTATTTTCCCTGGGACAGTACCAAGGAGGAAAGAACCCAATTACAAAAGCAAAAAACGTAAGTAATGGTCTTTTGTACATTCATTCAGAGAGATTCAAGTAACCCACCCATACAAATTAGTATAGGGTTTCTAGATGAGGATTTGGAATAGACTAGGGAATGGGAAAACAACTTCATTTTTATTGTTTTAACTTAAAAATTATGAGCATTCTAATTATTTTAAATCAGAAACACTTATTAGAAGCACCTCGTTGCATTTATTTTTGTGAATATGTGAAAAGAAGATAAACATTTTCCATTTCCCTTATATAAGCCTCGTACAAGCATTTTGCATACCTGAAAGATGACTATGTAGACATACACTTAAAAACATCTCTCATTCATCTTGATTCATTTTTACAATTCATTACGAAATTATAAAATTGGCTCATAAGAAATATATTTGCTATTTAGATTAATTACCTTTAAGTTACTTTTCTGATACTCTTATAATGGATCCTTCATTCTTTTTGGAAGAGTATTTCTATTTTAAGTTATTTCTCAGACTTGAAAGGAAACACAGACCAACTTTCCAGGTGCAACTTCTTGTTCTCAGTTGTCACTCTAGGCTTTGAGTTAAAGCTATTGTCAATCNCTTTTTTTGCCCATGTTAGAGTATTCATTTTCTTTATTTGAATTAATAATGCTAATGTTTTCTTCCTACTGCATAGAAAATTAAAAGGACCCTTACACAGCAACTATGATAGGATTTTCCAAAGTCACAAACTACATTTTGACAGTTTGAGAGGCAGCGATCCCTCTACACATCAACGACCACCTTCAGAAATGGCAGATTTTCTTAGTGATGCTATTTCAGGTCTAAAGATAAATCAACAAGAAGAACCAGGGTTTGAAGTCATCACAAGAGTGAGTAAAGATTAGTATTAATATAGCTCTTATGTTTTAACAGGAGAACGTGTACTATAGAAATAGAAACTTAATTTTGGTGATATCTGTCTCTTTCCATAATCTGTTCTTACAACTTTTGCTGGTGTATCTGACAATGAGTGCTTGTCCTGCCACTAAATTCTTCATTTGTTCTCTATCTTATACTGTTTCTTGATTAATGTTGGATCTCTCTTCTTTGATTACATTTTGATAATAAAGAAGTTTGTTTCATTGAGTGCATAGCAGAGTAAAGAGCGAACCTTTCCTATAGCCTCTTAGTTCTGTTCCTTACTTGCATGTTTTCTCATAGGCATCAGAGACAGCTAGTCAGGATACTACTTTTAGGGCTTTTTTTCTCATGTAATGCTTCCTTTTTTAAGTAAGATGGGTTTTGGCCTGAATTATGGCAGATCTTTATATGTGCTCAGCAAGACTTAAATTTGCTACAATTCTAGGCTTGTACATAGTTAGAAAACTATAAATATCTAAATGTTAGTGCTTAATTAAAGGGTTTATCTTGCAAATAGTATTTTAAAATTACCAACATCTATTAATTGAATAAGACACTATAGAAAATGCCAAGTGAAGCAGTGGGTCATGAATCAATTCTGAGAAATACAAACTTTAGAAGGAAAGCTAATTTTAGAATATGATTAATGGAATAGTTATATATTCTTTCTTTTAAGTAATATAGCATATCATTTGGTTTGAAGGTTTCTTATAGAATTTACATGTCGAATGTTCTATATGTATGTAATTGAACCCAAAATAGTAAAGAACTTTTTTTAATAACAAATATTTTAGTCTGTGAGGTTTCCTGTTTCTGAATTTATAACCCAGCTTGTTGTGTGTTCAGTAGAAGGGAAACATATGTAATGCTAACTATTATAGTTAAACTAAACATGGGAAAATAAGGGATGATCTTAGAAGTATTAGAAGTCATGTCTGAAAATAGTATTATAAATTTGGTTTCTGTATGCCTTTATTTCATTTCACAGGTTAAATATGTACTTGTTATTGCTTATCTTATTTTAGATTGATTTGGGGAACGGCCTGTTGTTCAAAGGAAAGAGCCTGTATCACTGGAAGAATGGACTAAGAACATTGATTCTGAAGGAAGAATTTTAAATGTAGATAGTATGAAGCAGATGATATTTAGAGGGGTAATTTAAACACTCTAATATGGCTTGTCTTACAAACTCCTAGTATTCAGTATTATAAACTCCTGGTTATTATTACTGTTTTGGTGTTTTGTTTGTTGTTGTTGTTGTTGTTGTGGTTGTGGTTGTTTTTTGGCAGGGGAAGTGGGGACTCCCCTATTTAAGAATGAACTCTGTTAACTCTTGATGAATGATGTCGTAAAATTCCTGGATTGAGTGGGACAGAGTGAGGTGCTCGTGATGTTCCTAGGGGTTGGGTAGAGGGATACCCTTAACTCTGGAGGAGGATATTCTTCCATATTTGAAGTTCTGTAGGTTTTGTGAAGGAGGCCTGCATTCCAGTGGCGTTTGCCTTATTCTTTAAGATTGAGCTTAGACTCACCCGTCCCGCTGTCTGTCTGCTGTAGGCTGCTGTATTCTGTGTACTGCTTAAACTTTCTGGCAGCTACTTACATCTTTTGGATCTAGAAGTAAAAAACAAGATGGTATTCACTGAATTGAACTATTTACATATATAAAACTACCTCTTAAAGATTAGTTTTGTTTTATATGCAAGTTTTGTGAACTTACAGTATTACATTCTTTTCATTCATGTGTTTAATATGTATGCTTTCTTCAGGGACTTAGTCATGCATTGAGAAAGCAAGCTTGGAAATTTCTTCTGGGTTATTTTCCCTGGGACAGTACCAAGGAGGAAAGAACCCAATTACAAAAGCAAAAAACGTAAGTAATGGTCTTTTGTACATTCATTCAGAGAGATTCAAGTAACCCACCCATACAAATTAGTATAGGGTTTCTAGATGAGGATTTGGAATAGACTAGGGAATGGGAAAACAACTTCATTTTATTGTTTTAACTTAAAATTATGAGCATTCTAATTATTTTAAATCAGAAACACTTATTAGAAGCACCTCATTGCATTTATTTTGTGAATATGTGAAAAGAAGATAAACATTTTCCATTTCCCTTATATAAGCCTCGTACAAGCATTTTGCATACCTGAAAGATGACTATGTAGACATACACTTAAAACATCTCTCATTCATCTTGATTCATTTTACAATTCATTACGAAATTATAAAATTGGCTCATAAGAAATATATTTGCTATTTAGATTAATTACCTTTAAGTTACTTTTCTGATACTCTTATAATGGATCCTTCATTCTTTTGGAAGAGTATTTCTATTTTAAGTTATTTCTCAGACTTGAAAGGAAACACAGACCAACTTTCCAGGTGCAACTTCTTGTTCTCAGTTGTCACTCTAGGCTTTGAGTTAAAGCTATTGTCAATCATTATGTTCATATTTAAGTTATCTGACAGTCTTCTCTTTTCAGCATGTTTACCAGTTCTTCTAAAACATTTTTACATTAACTAGTTTCTGCAATAAACTGCTTGGAAGTGGAACTATAATGTCACTTAAAAAAAAAATCACTTAGATTTGTATTTACAATTATTTAGAAACTTCATTATTAGAATACTTTAGAGATGATTTTAAGGATTAGATAAATGTTTTTGTAAAAGAATACCTAAAGGTTTTCTAGTAGTTGAACAAAGTTTATCACATAAACTTTGTGATACGTATAGGATTTTTTTTCTTTTGTTTTCACTTATTTGTCTTAACTTTAAACGTTTCGCTGTTGTTTTTATGAACTTACATTCCATTAGCATCATAAACGCTTTGATAAACTGTTTATAGAAAAACCCAGTTAAACAGTGTTAAAAATAAAGTTTTCAAATAGCTTTCTTTGGTGTCAAATTGTTTTCTATAGTGATGAATACTTCAGAATGAAACTGCAGTGGAAATCTGTCAGCCAGGAACAAGAGAAAAGAAATTCAAGGTTAAGAGATTATAGAAGTCTTATCGGTAATTTTTTTCTTAACAACTTTGTNTAAACTGTTTATAGAAAAACCCAGTTAAACAGTGTTAAAAATAAAGTTTTCAAATAGCTTTCTTTGGTGTCAAATTGTTTTCTATAGTGATGAATACTTCAGAATGAAACTGCAGTGGAAATCTGTCAGCCAGGAACAAGAGAAAAGAAATTCAAGGTTAAGAGATTATAGAAGTCTTATCGGTAATTTTTTTCTTAACAACTTTGTTAATGCAAGAGGGGATTACATTGAAATCTTGATGAGATTAAAGAAGTGAAGATACACGCTAACAGTGCTAGGGTTCAAAAGAGAAATCAGAATAGAGCCGGGCGCGGTGGCTCATGCCTGTAATCCCAGCTCTCTGGGAGGCAGAGGCGGGAGGATAGCTTGAGCCCAGGAGTTCGAGACCTGCCTGGGTAATATAGCGAGACCCCGTTCTCCACAAAAAGCGGGGGGGGGAAAGACAGAATAGAAAAGTACATTGCAGTGTGTGTTTAATGTTCTTTGTTGTTCCTCTTCCAATAGGCATATTAATTCAGTAAGTGTATTTATAGGTGTTGATATATTTAATTTTCAGTTCCAAAGTATGAATTTCTAAAAAAGATTGTTTACCTGTATTTGCTTGTTGAATTAATTTCATTTTTTAAACCTTTATTTTCTTTTTTATTATGAAAATGTTTATTGTAGAAAATTTAGTCACTGTAGATGAGCAAAAGAGGTAAATATAAATTATTTTGTTTCTGTCACCCAGAGATAATTATGGTTAATAGGCATTGGTTTATATCCCTTCAGAACTTCTTTAAATATATATATTTTCATTTTTAAAATTAAATGACTCCAGATATAAAATTTAGTTAGTATTTGAAAATAGAATATTTACCTGGGGATAACTATTCTCTAAAACATAGAGATGCTTGGTAGAATTTTATCATAAAAGCATTAGCTGCAATTCATAATCTCCATTTACAAATGAGAAACTGAAGCATGGAGAACATAAATGACTTGTCCAAGGTCACATGGTTTAAATAAGTGCAGAGCCCAGTTTAAGGTTCTTATTACATTGTCTGTGTAATTTTAGGATAGCATTGGATAGTACTGGAACTTAGTTTTGAAATTCCTTTATTGTATCTGGATTTGTGTATCTGTGGTTTCATAAAGAACGATAGAGGGATTTGTTACTGTTGTTAACGCCCTCTCATGAAAGAAATAATTTTTAAAATTTTATTTAGAAAGCCCAGCATAACAAACTGATTTGGTACCGTTTGTGCACATAAAACAACATCTTTTGGCAGTGATACTTTTGATCCAAAAGAATTTATTTTCTGAAATGTAAATTATACCAGAATAAACTTTGTCCTTTCTCTGATTAAGGCAAAAGGTTGGGAGTCCTGAGTTTTGGAGTTATCTAAAGTTTCTAACTGAAGCTTCTTGCTGTTTTCAGTTTCAGTAGGAAAAACAATAATAGATTCTGGTGTTTTACTCCTGCTTGAGCATAAAGTATTTGAACTGGAAGGGAAGTTAGAGGTCAGCTAAACCTGTATTTTAAGCCTCTTCTTTCTGCATGCCATATCCTCTTCCCTTTATATCAAGCATCAGTGTTGATGTCTCTGATATTCTCAACGTTTCATGTCCTGTTCTCATCCTTTCCAGGAGACTGGTAGAAAAATTTAGATATTTAAAGTCCCCATAATGTAATTTGAATTGAGACATACTTTAGCCTACTTTGTTCATTTTTAGCAGATAAAATTGAAGCCCAGAAAGGTTAGTCAGTTGTCTTAAGCCATCTATCTGGTTAGTTTTATAGCTCAGACTCATTCATACTCAGATCTAATTTTTAAGTGGCCTTTCAGCTATACCATGCTTTCTGCCAGTAGAAGTGTATAAATAAGTTAGTTTTAAAGCATTCTTTTTCTATAATGCTTTTCCCAAAAGTGTTTTGAGAATGATTATCAAAAGCTTTTTAGGTAGTATAAATTTACTTTTATTAAAAACAAAACTACGCAGTAAGCTTTAGGTCTTGCATACATGCCAATAAGCTGGATTTTACTTTAAGTGTGATGAGAATCTATTGGAACATTTTAAGAAAGAGTATTTTATTTATATTTTAAAATCATTTTTACTGCTTTGTGGAAATTCAATCAAAGTAAGAGTAGGAGTAGGGAGACCAGTTAGTAGAAAGTAGAAGTCCAGGCAAGAAAATAGTAGTAGAGAAGGTAAAAAGAAGTAGGTGAGACTGGCCATGGTGGCTCACACCTGTAATCCCAGTATTTGGGAGGCTGAGGAGGGAGGATCACTTGAGCCTGGGGGGTTGAGGCCACAGTGAGTTGTGATTGTGCCACTACACTCCAGCCTGGGTGACAGAGACCCCTTCTCAAAAAAAAAAAAAAAAAAGTAGGTAGATTCAAGTTATATTTTGGTGGTAGAGTTGGTAAGACTTTCTGATGTATTAAACATGGGGTGTGAAGGGGAAAGAGAAATAAAAAATAGGACTCAGTTTCTGACTAGAAAACAGGCAGTTAGTGATACCCCTTACGGAGATGAGGAGAAATGGGGTGTGGTGAAATTGAATTAAGTGTTAAGGTATATATACCTTAATGTGAAAAATACAAATGGAATGTCAAATAATTAGTTGAATAGTCTGGACTAGTCTGGCAGGAGATAGAAATTTGGGTATTATCAGTATAAATATCCATGGAAACAGATGTGCCACCTAGTGGAAAAAGAGACAGTTAAGAAGGCTCAGGAATCCCAGTTTTTAAAGCAGTGGTTTCTAACCTTGGCAACACATTAACTCATTTGTGTCTGGTGTTCCATTATTGGAACACTGAGCTTGTGGGAGTTATTTCTATCCTACTGCTCAAGGTCATCTCCAAGGTCTGATTTTTCACACACAGAAATTCGCAACCTCGCATAAGTGGGTTAAAATCACCAAGGGATCTTTCTGAAAACCAACCAAATAGACAAATAAGGCAAGGAAGAGGGTTAGGATGTTTGTGTGCAATGTTGCCATTTTAACATGGGCAAGCAGAGACAGCTTTTAGTGGGAAAGTGATATTTGAATAGAAATTTGAAAATAGAGGGGTTCTCTCACGACTCCTGTTCAGTATAGTATTGGAAGCCCTAGCCAGAGCAGTCAGGCAAGAGATAGAAATAATGGACATCCAGAAGGGAAGAGAGGAAGAGCAACTGCTTGATGTAAAGGGAAGAGGATATGACATATGGATATTGCTAGGGTTTTTGTCTTTCAAGAGACAGATTCTTGCTTGTCACCCAGCCTGGAGTGCAGTGGCACAATCATAATTCACTGCAGCTTGGGCTCAAAGGATACTCCAGCCTCAGCCTCCCAAGTACCTGGGGCTATATGCATGCACCACCACACCTGGCTAATTTTTAAAGTTTTTTGTACACACAGGGTCTCACTATGTTTCCCAGGCTGGTCTCTAACTCCTGGCCTCAAGCAATTCTCCCATCTCAGTGTTACAAAGCATTGGGATTATAGACGTGAGCCACTGTGCCCAGCCAATATTGCTGTTTTTTTTGTTTTTGTTTTTGTCTAAGATGGGAAAAACTGAGAGAAGAAAGTTTGGAAGGGAATATTTAGAATTCAGTTTTAGATTTTAATTTTGAGATGCCTATTGAATGTCCGTAAGTTAATATGTTGAGTTGAATGTGGATATATAGGGCAGGAATTCATGGGACTGGAGATAAATTTAGGGGTCATCAACATAGATAGTACGAGATTACATAAAGCTATGAATTATGAAACTAGATTACTTCAACAAACTAGGCGTCAGAGGTACAAACCTCAAAATAATAAGAGCCATCTATCACAGACCCACAGCCAACATCATACTGAACAGGCAAAAGCTGGAAGCGTTCCCCTTGAGAACCAGAACAAGACAAGGATACCCACTCTGACACTTCTATTCAGCATGGTATAGAATCAGGCAAGAGAAAGAAATAAAAGGCATCCAGATAGGAAGAGAGGAAGTCACCCTGTCTTCACAGGCAATATGACACTATACCTAGAAAACCCCATAGTCTCTGCCCAAAGGCTCCTAGATCTGATAAACAACTTCAGCAAAGTTTCAGTATACAAAATCGATGTACAAAAATCAGTAGCATTGGTATACACCAACAACGTCCAAGCCGAGAGCCAAATGAAGGATATGATCCCATTCACAGTAGGCACAGAAAGAATGAAATACCTAGAAATACAGCTAACCAGGGAGGTGAAAGAACCTGCAATGAGAATTACAAAACACTGCTGAAAGGAATCAGAGATAACACAAACAAATAGAAAAACATTTCATACCATGGATTGAAAGAATACTGTTTAAAATGGCGGTACTGCTCAAAGCTATTTATAGATTCAGTGCTATTCCTATCAAACTACCAATGACATTTTTCACAGAATTAGAAAAAAAATTTATATGCAACCAAAAAAGAGCCGAAATAGCCAAAGCAATCTTAATGCAAAATGAAGAAAGTTGGAGGCCATACTACCTGACTTCAAAGTATACTGCAAGGCTATAGTAACTAAAACAGCATAGTCCTGGGACAAAAAACAAGACACATAAAGCAACAAAACATGTTAGAGAACCCAGAAATAAAGCCATATACCTACAGCCATCTGATCTTTGATAAAGCTGACAAAAACAAGCCACAGGGAAATGACTCCCTATTCAATAAATGTTGCTGGGATAACTGGCTAGCTATATGCAGAGGAATTAAACTGGACCCCTACCTTTCGCCATATACAAAAATCAGTCAAGATGGATTAAATACTTAAATGTAAAACCTGAAACTATAAAGACCCTAGAAGAAAATCTAGGCAATACCATTGAGGATATCGACCCAGGCAGACTTGAGGAAGACTGCGAAAGCAATTACAACCAAAACAGAAATTGACAAGTGGGACCTAATTAAACTAAAGAGCTTCTGTACAGCAAAAGAAACTATCAATCAACAGAGTAAATAGCCTACAGAATGGGAGAAAACATTTGCAAAGTATGCATCTTTCAAAGGTCTAATACCCAGAATCTGTAAGGAACTCAAATCAACAAGCAGAAACAACTCCATTAAAAAATGGGCAGAGGACATGAGCAGACTTTTTTTTTTTTTTTGAGACAAAGAGTCTCCCTCTGTCGCTCAGGCTGGAGTGCAGCAGTGCAGTCTCTGCTCACTGCAACCTCTGCCTCCCGGGTTCAAGCAGTTCTCTGCCTCAGCCTCCCCAGTAGCTGGGATTACAGGCGGCCGCCACAATGGCGGGCTAATTTTAGAATTTTTTTTTAGTAGAGACAGGGTTTTACCATCTTGGCCAGGCTGATCTTGAACTCCTGGCCTCGTGATCCACCCGCTTTGGCCTCCCAACGTGCTGGGATTACAGGCGTGAGCCACCGTGCCTGGCTGCAGACTACGTCTTAAAAGAAGACGTACACACAGCCAACCAGCATATGGAAAAATGCTCAATATTACTAGTCATTGCAGCATGCAATTCAAAACCACAATGAGATACCATCTCCTACTAGTCATAATGGTTGTCACTAAAAAGTCAAAAAATAACAGATGCTGGCAAGGTTGTAGAGAAAAGGGAATGCTAATACACTGCTGGTGGGAATGTAAATTAGTTCAGCCACTGTGGAAAGCAGTCTAGACATTTCCCAAAGAACTTAAAATAGAACTACCATTCGACCTAGCAATCCTATTACTGGTTATATGTCCAGAGGGATGTAAATCATTACATCACAAAGGTAAATGCACATGTATGTTCATAGCGGCACTATTTGACAATAGCGAAGACATGAAATCAGCCTAGATGCCCATCAGTGGTGGACTGGGTAAAGAAAATGTACATAATGTACATATACAGCATAGAATGCTATGCAGCCATAATAAAGAGATCCTAGCCTTTGCAGCAATATACGTGGAACTGGAGGCCATAATCCTAAGTGAATTAATGCAGAAAACCAAATACCACATGTTCTCAGTACAAGTAGGAGGGAAACATTAAGTACACGTGGACACAAAAAAGGAAACAGTAGACACTGGGGCTGTTTGAGAGTGAAGGGTGGTAGGAGGGTGAGGATTGAAAAACTACCTGTTGGGTGTTATGCTCATTACCTGGGTGGCAAAGCTATCTGTCCACCAAACCCCCATGACACACCGGTTACCTATGTAACAAACTTGCACATGTACCCCTTGAACCTAAAATAAAACTTGGAAGGAAAAAAAAATAGATTAAATTGCCAAGGGAGTAGTACAGTTATAAAAATAAAATCCCAAGAACTGAGCCCTGGGGCACTTCAGTTTATAAGTAGGAAAAATTAGAAGATAGCAGAAGAGACTAAGTAAAGAGCCACAGAGAAAGATAGAAAACATGAAAGTTTGATGTCCTAAAAGACAAGTGAAGAAAGTATTTCAAGAAAGGGTAATTGGGATGCCAAGTAAGATTATTTAAATTGACAGTTGCGTAAAGGAATAAGGAGGTCACTGGAGATTTTGATTAAAGAAGAATTTTGATGGATTGGTGCATGTGATAACCTGATTAGTATGAATTGAAGAGAAATGGAAGAAGACAACTTGGAGACAATACATACAGCTCTTTCAAGGAGTTTTGCTGTAAACAGATGTAGTTTCAGAAAGTGAGCTAGCAGTTAGAGGGAAAAGTAGGATTAAGAAAGGTTTTAATGATGTTGAAAGAAATAATATAAAGTTGAATACTATGGGAATGGTCCAGTAGAAAGGAAAAACTGGTAAAGCTGAAAAGGGAGGTAATTACTAGAGTAACTAGATAAGAATTACTAGAGTAACTAGATAAGAATTACTAGAGTCCTTGGGTAGTCAATAGGGGATGGTTCTCATGCACAAGAAGAGGGATTGGTCTTTGCCACAGAGTTATGGAAACTCATTTATAGTGTTAGGAGAGCAGGGAGACGGTATCAGTTCAAACACAGTTGTGTGGTTAGAATAGTGGGAACCTGTGGAAGTTCTCTAAATAGTGTCATTTTCTCAGAAATAGGAAGCAGGGTCCTTATCTGAGTTAGGATGTGGGAGAAGATGAAGGCTTGAAGAGAAAGGAAGTATAAAATAATTGTATGAATAGAGAGTGAATGGACAAGGGAAATAGAGCAGGATTGCCAGACAGCATTCAGGATCCACTTGATGTTAGTGATGGTGAATATAAAATGGGGTCAGTCAGCGTGGTTGTGTTTTTCTTCAGCCTTTTTTTGGCTACATCACATTAGATGGAGAGTTAGATTTAATAAGAGCTTTTGTTTTAACTGAAGTACTCCCTAGAAATAATTATAAAATAGCATTTTATATATTACTTTTATCCCTTTTCTGTTTTCACCTGGCTTGTCACTATTAAATATTTATACAAGAAGAAATACTGGTAGTTCATGAGAATACAAACAACTTTTTTTAACTATGTTTAAAAAACATATTAAGGCAGCTCCTCTGTACTGGCATTATGGTAATATAAATTATGCTTGAGTTAATAAAAATTATGAACTTTATCAACTGTGAAATGAGACAGAAGCAGTTTCACTTTTTTTTTTTTTTTTTTTTTTGAGGCAGGGTCTCACTGTGTCGCCCAGGCTGGAGTACAGTGGTGCCATCTCGGCTCCCTGCAGCCTCAACTTCCTGGGCTCAGGTGATTCTCCCACCTCAGCCTCCTGAGTAGCTGGTACCACAGGCAAGCATCACCATGCCTGGGTAATTTTTGTATTTTTTGTAGAGACAGGGTTTTACCATGTTGCCCAGGCTATTCTTGAATTCCTGGGCTTAAGCAGTCCTCCTGTTTTGGCCTCCCAAAGTGCTGGGATTATAGGCATGAGCCACTGTACCTGGCCCATTTTGACATTTTTAATTGTAATTTTATATAAATAGCATGAATTTTTTTGGTATTACTTTTGCTTATTTGTTTGAGAACTGTATCCACAATTCTGTGTGTATTTGCTTGCTTTTTAAAAATCAAATGTACATTTTAACAGAAAGCTAAAATATTTGAATAATTTTTTAAATGCCCTTACAGAATCTAATTAAGCTCACATCATATCCTGGTGTTAGATTCTCTCTATTGTATCTCCCTATCTTTTTTTTATTATTACTAGTTTTGAGACAGTATCACTCTGTGGCCTATGCTGGAGTGTAGTGGCGCGATCCTGGCTCACTGCAGCCTCCGCCTCCTGGGTTCAAGCCATTCTCGTGCCTCAGCCTTCTGAGTAGCTGAGATTACAGGTGCACGCCAGCATACCCGGCTAATTTTTGTATTTTTGGTAGAGACAGGGTTTCGCCATGTTGGCCAGGCTGATCTTGAACTCTTCACCTCAGGTGATCCACCTGTCTCGGCATCCCAAAGTGCTGGGATTACAGGCATGAGCCACCACACCTGACCTCCTCATCTCTTTGTAAAGAGTTTTGAGAAAGTTTTCAGGTTACTCAGTTTAATTGGGGGGAGGCAGTTATCACTTTTAAACAATTCTACAGCAGTTTGTTTAAGTTACTTCTTCCTAATTTACTGAGATTCAAGTTTGGAGAATTCCTTGTAAAGTCTCTCACATCATGATGCACTTAGGCATCAGTGTTTGTGAATTGAATTGTCAATACAACTTTGGACACACTCATGATGATGTTTCCAAATCTGTTTCTCATGAAGTCATTTCCAACTTTAATGATATCTAAATTGTGTAGATATGAAAATAAGGAAATAATTTGTCCTAAAGATGATTGAGACATGACAAAGAATTTGATGATACTTATAATAAATGCAGTAATTGTGAATGAAACAAATCTCTTTGATTATGCTTGATTAGGTGGTAGCTTTTTAAAATTAGTTTTCAAGTACTAGTATCTGTGACATGCATTAATGACTGACATTTTTGTTGCTAATGCAGATTATTACTTAGTGTTGCTTTTAATTCATTGAAAATGTTTTCCACTATGCAGTTGAAAGGTTTCTATGTTTAGATAAAAACTGAAAAATATTTTCAGTCCTCTGCTTATGAGGAGGACTGATTCTTGAAAAAATTCTGAAATGTTACTTTATTGCATATTTGAAATAGAATTTGATGAATTTTTTCTTCATTAAGTAAAGCTTGGTGAGTGAAATTAATAGCAAGAAAAATGACTCTGTATTTGTAAGATGTGAGCTTTATAAGAGTCTGTTTTTTGGAAGCTTTTCAAATATGTGATGATTTTCCTCTTCAGAAAAAGATGTTAACAGAACAGATCGAACAAACAAGTTTTATGAAGGCCAAGATAATCCAGGGTTGATTTTGCTTCATGACATTTTGATGACCTACTGTATGTATGATTTTGATTTAGGTAAGTTCTCCTCTAAAGTCCTAATTTTAAAAGATGTAAATATATTTACTTTAGAATTTACATTTTTAATCCAGTTAGATATGGCTAATAGCTTCATAGGCCTAGTTTTAAGACAATTTGTTCTCCAGGGGACTGGAAACTTAGAAGGCTATGGTTCTTAACCAAGGAGCCCTGGGTTGCTGCAGCAGACTACTGGAGCACCATGGGATATTTAAAAATTTTAAGGGAATTATAGAGACATCTATAGGACACCACTCTAACTACTAGCTGAAATAGCTAAAGGTTTTAACATTAGATCATTACATTCTTTTTGATGAAGTTATGTCTTTGCAAAGCTGGGTGTTTGGCCTTGCTGTGATAAGTAACTACTATGTAAAAATAAATGATGAAAATAAATGAGGATGGTGATAGCCAGTTGAATTTCAAGGTTTGAGAAGTATTGTAGTGCTCAGTAGGTGGTAAGCTCATAGGACATGAATACTTACTCAATTGTTTTGACCTAACAGCTTAGTAAATGGAGTTGTTACTTCTTTGAGACTTAGGAGTGCCTTGGGAAAAATTGCCGAGATACTAAGGATGATAACCATGAACTGAGAAAGTTTGCAAACCATTGTTTGATATGCTTTTCCCATTGCAAAGAAAAATACTGATAGGATATCTTAGATAAGCAGTGCAAAAATTTTGTAGGGCATATAGAACTTACTCTTTTTTTGGTAAATCTCTTTACCAGAAATTTGTTGTAAGAACTGATGCTGGGGCCGGGTGCGGAGGCTCATGCCTATAATCCCAGCACTTTGGGAGGTCAAGGCAGATGGATCACCTCAGGTCAGGAGTTCAAGACCAGCCTGGCCAACATGGTGAAACCCCATCTCTACTAAAAATAAAAAGTTAACTGGGCTGGGTGGCACACGCCTGTAATTCTAGCTACTCGGGAGGCTGCGTCAGGAGAATTGCTTGAACCTGGGAGGTGGAGGTTGCAGTGAGACGAGATCATGCTGCATTACACTCCAGCCTGGGTGACAGAGCGAGACTCTGTTTCATGAAAAAAAAAAAAAAAAAGAGGACTGATGGTGGAAGTAGAAGTGTGAAATTACCTGGGGAAGGGACGCTAAGGGGTGGAAAACTGAAGGATTATTTTAAGGGGCAGGAGAACTTAAGATGTTTATTTAAAGGACCAACAGCTTATCTAACCATCAACCTTTGAATAAGTATAAATACTAGAAATGTTTGAGATACCTGCTATGTGAGTGACTTCTAGCTAAAGGATAGTGGAAATAGATGTTTTCTAGATTAGTAATGTTTGAGACATCCTTTAGAGAAGGTGGTTGGATACTTAGCACATTAAAACCAGAGAACCTTGAATTACGAGCACGTTTTCTTCACTGTTATATCTGTGTAAATTTCTCTTGGTTTCCTATATGTAAGTTAGGGGAAGATATAATCTCTGTTTTGATCTTGAGGTATCAGCCTCTTTGGTGACAGTAAGTCAAAAGTTGCAGTTTTCTTGAAAATGTAAAATGTAGTCAGTCCTGTCTATGACACCTATAATGAACTTCAAGTTGAATTGTTGCAAGAATATTAGTAGAGTGCTTTTCAGGTTACAGAGTGCTTTCATACTTGATTTGATTTTTCATTCTCATAGCAGCCTTTTGAAAAAGTGGGGAAATAATTCTCACTTTATGAGTAAGGTTATTTTGATTTAGAGTGTGACTTATGGTCATACAAGTAAATAATTGGTCTGGGAGTAGAGACCCAGGTCTTTACTGCAGGCTGGGATTCTTACCTCTACACCCTCAGCACTTCAACCCCTTGCCGTTTATTTTAGTTTCAGTTACCACTGTAGGGAGTAGGACCATTCTCCTTTGGAACAGAAGGCATTGCTCCATTCTCTCAGATGGTAATTTTGAGATAGGAACTCCTACGTATTCTGTAGCAGGAGTTCCTGAATGCTTGATTTTCTCAGGGCATTGTCCCAAACCAGCTAACTGGATAACTTACCCTCTCGATTTGTTTATACTCATGTCACATTCTTTCTATATAGACATTTCAGTTACCTGAAACATAGTCAAGCTTCCTGCAGATAACTGGCCTTATGTGAAGCCAAGATACTTTTTATAAAAGCAATAGACAACATTTCTTACTCTTTACTCATAGCAGAGCAACCTGGACTGTAAATTTACTCTGTCTTGTAGGTGATTTCATTATATGGAGTTTGGCTTCTTAACCCATAGGTGAGGTATAGGTGTATTTGCATTGAATACAGTCTCAGTAGGGAGGAATGAGACAAAAATTACCAAAAGCAGACAAAAGAACTTAAGGAAGGGTGACTTTGAGTTAGTGAGTGCAGATACTACAGAATGTTTCTGTGGGTGGTATCATCACTGGGTATGTAATGATGATACTGAATAATCAATGAAAGGTTAGAGTGTGTAATGTTTTTTAAGAATGATTTCTGATCCTCAAGATTTTTGTTTTTTAATTTGATGCTCTAAAGGATAAGCTTCAGTAACCTGGAAATTTGAACTATATGTAGTTTAAATTTTCCTTTTTGGTGTAAGCAAGTGTACACTAGGATGATAAGGTGTTCATTTCTCACCTCTCTCCCACCCCCTTCCTGCACTGAAACAAATTTGCTATGGAAGTGATTTTAGGGAAGTACTTTAGAAATTGTACTGGTGCTGATTAAGATGTGCATCATTCAGCAGTAGTGAGGAATCTGAGTATCACTAAATGCCAATTTAAACATCTTTAATCTTTCTTTAATTAAAAGGAATTTGTACATTAATTCTACCCCCCATAACCCATGAGATACCCCAAAGAACATCATGTATAAAATAAAATAGATTAAAGGCAACCAGAACATGAAGATTAATTTGACAACTTGCTTCAGCTAAGACTTAAGACATATGGTAGTGATTCCATATGGAAACTGAAGACTTAAAGGATTAAATTGGCTTCTTAGGAATTTTTATTCATTATAACTTAATAATAAAGCACTTTTTTAAGAGAGGAAAGGTGCTTTGTTAATCTTTTGAATAGCACACTTTGAAATATTTCTGATGTAGATCGTACACAGTCAGACTCAGTACTCTTGCACTTTGTTGAATTCAGATTAGATTTCCTTCATGCTTTAATTGGTTTAACCTTTATTATTTGTCATTGATTTCACTATGTCAGGTAGGAAAGTTCTGATGATAACAATTTAGTCTTCCATCTCTCTTATTCTTTTTTTAAAAGTGTACACTATTTTAGAAACCATCTGTATAAATTTGTAGAAATGATTACATGTAGTTATCTTGTCGTATGTCACTTTTGTCTAGTTTTTTTCTCTAAATATCTTGGTAACTTCATTGTCTGGTACTGTAATAATTGGATGCCCTTCATGAGAACCCAGGTGCCCTTTTATCCTAAAGTGAGTAGAGCTGTATTTTCCCATAGGGTACAGTGTGGACAGAGTGAGGTTAATAGGACTGTGGAAAGATGTGACGGTAGATGATTGGACAGAGGCTCACAGCAAATTGAGCTGGAACTTCATTTGTAAGGAGATTCTGAGGTGATCTGAGTGCCTCTGTCTATTGTATGTTTGACCTGAGTTTTCTCAAGAGATTTAGTTTACCTGCCTTCTGAGATCATTTTTTAAAGTTTTCCTCCAAAACAGAGTAATGTATAATTATGTATCATTTATATGATAGCAGAACTATCCCCTCCCTCTTTTATTAAATATTTACTTTTACATGGCTTCAGTGCAGATAGATTTTGTTGAATATAAATGTAAGCTATTGATCTGCAAATGAAAGACTATTTTCCAGACTTCCCAAGCTACCAATAAAGACATTTCTACGTGATTTTAATAAATACACAGAAGTTACCAAAGTTGAATGATAATGTTTAAGTAAAAAGGCTTAGTATAAGCTCATGTCCCTTCTTTGGTTCAAGAACCTCTTAAGTCTGAAAATTTTTCAAGTCTTGAAAATTGTAAAGCAAGGATAATTGAGGGTTTTATAAGAGGAAGTAAAAAAACAAGAAGTTTGACATGTTCAGGTGAAAAGTAAAACTAACACTTTTCTTATTTTAAGTGAGGGATCTGATTCCTTAATTTCCTAGTTTTTCTTTTAATCAAGGGCTCTATTACTGTCACCGTTGAGATATTATAATAACATCAAGAGATATGTAGGTAAGTGGTCACTTTAGGTACAAAATATTGATTGGATTAAGCCCAGTTGCTGGCACTGGTTGGGTGTAGAGAGTAACAAAAAAAGAAAGAAGGACATAGATATGACTATTTAAAAGAGGCTCTTAATTTTGTAACTCCTGTTGTGTGAATCTAAAGGTCTGATTGTTAAAGCAGTTGAACCCAAAGCTCTTATTTTATGTGGCTTGCTCATCGTAGTTTGGTATTGCTAACCACTCTGGGCTTGGAACTTTCTTCTTGATTTTTGCAACATTCTTCTCCCTTCATTTTTTTCTTTACTTCTCTGACTGGTCTTTCTTAAACCTGTCTTTGAGTGTATACTCTTACATTTGACGTTCCTCTCAATTATCTCTTCACTCCTCTTTCTGTCTCATGATGCTCTTGCACATTATTTCTAAAATATTACCCACTCTTGGTAGTTTATCTGCACTGAGACACATACTGGAAGCTACATATTGCTTGACATCTCAATCTAAAACAACTCATCTTTCTTACTCATGACTAGAGTTCCTCCTCCTCATTTATATTCTTTTCTTGGTGAATATCAATGTCTACCAATTTCTGAATGCAAATGAGAAAGATACAATTTTAAGTGAAGTGGTGGTGATATGCACAGCTTTCAGAAGGATACATAAAACTTGGGTTTTCAGAGACTATTTTTTCTTTTCTTTTTAGGATATGTTCAGGGAATGAGTGACTTACTTTCCCCTCTTTTGTATGTGATGGAAAATGAAGTAGATGCCTTTTGGTGCTTTGCCTCTTACATGGACCAAATGGTAAGAACAGGGATTCCTTCCATTAAACTGATTTTGAAAATTTTAGTTGTATAATTTTATAGTGTAAGGTTGATTTTTATGTTTCGCCAACTGTGATGGAACTTAAAATAATTACCTCATGCCTTCTGTTACTTTTTCTTTTTAGTAGCCTTTCAAAGTCTTAGAAATACTGGTGGTGTTTTTAATACAGGGAATAGTTTGTCCCTGTAGTATAGGAATAATCAAGATTTAATATCAGTAAATGCTTATGTTCTACTAAAGAGCCATGCGTCATTATAGAATATTGATAAAATAGATGAATTCAATTTTGTGGAATAGTTGAACTTTAATATTATCTGTTTCAGAGATAAAGCTTAGTCATGCCAAGTAATATCCTTACCTTTTGTGAAGATTTTGAATTTTGTCATTATAGCAACTGATTTTTCTCCAGATGTGTTTGAACTATTTGTAACTCTGACACTTTCTTAGGAATTCATTGTTATTTTCCCAGAAGTATATGATTATTAGAATTGAACTGTCTATATATACATGTTAGTACAAAGAACATTTTATCTATTATCATTGTTAAATCTTTGAGACAGAGTTCTAGGATAATAGTGCAGAGAATATTGATAGGGAAATAAAATAGAAAAGTCTCTCAAGCAATCTATTAGAAAAAAAAAAAAAAAAAAAAGGGGGGGAGACTAAGTAAAGGCATATGAAGTTCAAAGACCTGACTACATAGGTTGCTGCGTTTTTTCAAAATAAGACTAACATACTGGATGCCGAGCCTTTATGTTGGACATTGAAATGGCTTGCTTGCAAGGAGATAAACATTTTGAATCTAACCATCTGAAATATTGTCCTGTAATACAGGGTTTAACTCAAGAGTTTTTGGGATACGAATGTGAAATTTGGAAGTGGTACCCTTCTCTTTTTTTCTTTACTTGTATTCTTCCCTTTTGCTTGCCTGTTTTTCTTTCTCCTTCAGATTTTCCCTGCTTGTGCCCATTTCCTCAAGTCTCTTGTCCATAGATTCAACTTGTTCTCACTTCTTTCAGTTTTTTTCTAAGCGTATACTTGGGAAGATTTGATAGTTTTAAAATGTTCTTTTACTATTAAATTCATAAATATTCAAATTGTTTTTTTTGCCATAAATTTTTATTTTTTGATTATTTGGAAGGATTATCAGTGCAGTAATTTGGTAATGTCATTGTTTGTCTTGCTTCCTGTTTTGACTGATTGATTTGTGTACCTTCTTAGTTCCATTTACTCCCAAGTGCTCTAGAAACCTGAGGCATTTATTACAAAGGTCTGTATAGCTGATACCAATTACATAAAAACTGTTGTCTGCCTTCCTTGTGTTTTTGTTGTTTATCCTCTTTTCACCAGAGTTAGTATGTTCCTTGATAAAAGGGATTATATCTTTGTTTCACTGGTAGCATACCAGAATTTTCCTAATGCCTGACATGAGGTTGTTCAACAGATTTTTGTAGAACAAACACATGAATCTTTCCCCAGTGATTAGTTTAAATTGCTATAGTAGATATTCTAAAAAATATAAAAATAAAACTAAGATGAACATACTGTAATTAGGATTGTGCAATAAGTTTTCAATAAAACTAAGCCAATATTGACATGTAAATATATATTGACATATAATGCCACATACATACATGCATACACATGTGTGTATGTAGATCTCATATGTAAAGACTGCCTTCTGAACATGTGTAATAAACACTTTATAGTCTGTCATTTTTTGTGTATGAAGGTTCAGTTTCTTTGTTCTATCATTTTCACAGTAAATGCTCTCGTGTTTGCCTTTTCCATTAAGGATGTTCTGGGGATTTTCTAGTCTTTATTCTAAAAGTTATCTTCTTAGTATATTGTCTGCTAACATCTTTTCTTTCATAATGTTTGAATAATGAGAGGGCAATACGTGGCAATAAAAATAACCTGTATGATTTTTTTTCACTGCATTGCCTTTGTTTGATGTCCCTAAATCTGTGCTGCTGTTTCTTGATTCTTTGTTTTTGTTTTATAGCTTTACTTCATGTAAGTTTGTACTACTTTTGTGGTGGCTGAACCTACTGTCCATAAATTTACTTTTATTGATGTTTACTTACATCCAATGTAGGTCTAGGCATAGACATTGTCTATTATTATGGAAATACAAAGTACAAGTGATCTGATGAACTTAGTTATACCCATCATCCATTTTGCCATATAGTTTTAGTTTCTTTCTCCTCTCCATCTCGCCCTCCCATGCCCAATACAGAGACATTTATTTGCAGACACATTTGAAGCCCTTTGTATATCCATTGTTGATCCCACTCTCCCTTCTCCAGGAGTAACCACTTTTTCAAATATGGTGTCTGTCATTATGAGCATGCTTCTTTTTTACAGCAGAGTGGGTAGCAAATGGCTATGCCATGTTGGTATTCCCAAATCAGCTCTAGGCTTTGGCTGTGTCACAGTAAGAATGATCCTGTTAATCAGAGTTGATTCTGTCCCTTCTTTATAGATCTCTCCGGTAAATGTGGAGGAACTATATCCTAAAGCCTTGAGTTAGTCTGTTAATAAACGGTTTTCAAAATTATTAAAGAGAAACAGCTTTTTGAGAATTAATAGACCTAATTTTTTTAAACTAAAGAATGAATTGTTTCTAATGTGATAGTTGTATTAAAGCACTATTGCACTGTAAAAGTGAAAAGTAAGTGTGAAGGAGGAAATGTTTTCTAAGGCTTTCACTAGGTTAGGGTTAGGTTACCACAGAGGGATTGGAACATACGAGTTAAAGAGATCCAAATCATTTAAGAAGCCTTTCAGAGCATCTGTTTTGGTGCCTTCTGGCCCCTTGACTCAGGTGTTGGTAGGGAGTCTACTCAACTGTGAAGATTGCTTAAAGCATATGAACCCCAGCAGTTCTCAAACTTTGTGACCTCAGGGCCCCTTCACACTCTCCCATATTATTGAAGAACTGAAAGAGTTTTTGTTTATGTGGATTATATCTGTTGATGTTTATGTGAAAAATTAATACTGAGAAACTTGTATTCATTTATTAATTCATTAACAACACATTCTACCTTAACATAGATTATATTTTTTGATGAAAAGTAACTTTTCCTAATGAAAAATTTACTGATACAGGGATTGTTTTAAATTTTCATTTTAAAATGTCTGATTTAATAGAAGACAGCTGAATTTTCATATTTGCTTCTGTGTTCAGTCTGTATCACACATCATACAGCCTTTGCACTTGTGAAAAAATTTAAGTACAAAATCCAGATAATGTTTTAGTGTTGTTGGTTTTGACTTTACGGATTCTCCAGTGTCAGCAAACCTAAGAAGTAATTCTTTAAAATGAAATACATATTAACCCTAAAATTAATTTTATTATATGTAATTTGAAGGAATATTTAACAATGGAAAGAATTTGTGTGTTTCTTTCACCAAGTCTTTTATGCTGTGTAAGAAATAAATATCTCAGTCAGTCAGCAGTTGCTGTGTCTGCATTTTTCTTTATCTAAGTCAGATGAATAGAGGAAAAAAGGATTCCTTAGTTTTGAGAGCAAGGATTCTTTCTCTTTACTTTCCCTTTTAGTGTTGCATTAGTTTTTTGGTTAGTTACACACTTTTTAAGATAACCAGTGTGGTATAAGTTCAACATTTGTCCTTGGACATCATGTTTTAGTTATCAGTCATTATGTACTATAAAATATTTATGAAATATTACTTGTATAATAACAATTATTTCCTTTAAAAGCATCAGAATTTTGAAGAACAAATGCAAGGCATGAAGACCCAGCTAATTCAGCTGAGTACCTTACTTCGATTGTTAGACAGTGGATTTTGCAGTTACTTAGGTAAGTTTAGTGAATCAGAACTATACCCAGCAAATTGTAGAGTAATGCATAGAAAAAATTGTAAAGAACTCTTTAAAGAAGCCAGGTGCAGTGGCTCATGCCTATAATCCCAGCACTTAGAAAGTCAAGGAGGAAGGATTACTTGCACCCAGGAGTTTGAGACTAGCCTGACTAGCACAGTGAGACCCCGTCTCTATAAGGAAAAAAAAAAATGCTGGCTGTGGTGATGCATGCCTGTAGTCCCAGCCACTCAGGAGGCTGAGGTGGGAGGATTACTTGAGCCCAGGAGATTGAGGCTACAGTGAACTGGGATCACTCCATGCACTCCAAGCTGGGTGACGTAGCAAGACCCTGTCTCAATAAAAAAGAACTTAAAGATATATATAGTCTACTGCACTTTCTTCGGTTCCATAAAAGTGTGGGACCAAACTCTCATTGTATAATTCTGCCTTAAACTTGATTCATAAAATGTATTATTTGTTAGTTTTTAAAAACAAGTCAGCCTTCAAGTTTGAAATGATTCCTTAACGTAGAAGACAAATGTATAGGGCTTGAATTGCCTAAGATGCATAGGAAAATTAGAGAAAAGTCTGTATTCTGACGTTATTAGCATGAGAATAAGTCGTATATGTGTATGTGTTTTTTTCTTCTGCATAGAATCTCAGGACTCCGGATACCTTTATTTTTGCTTCAGATGGCTTTTAATCAGATTCAAAAGGGAATTTAGTTTTCTAGATATTCTTCGATTATGGGAGGTAAGTCCTTAAATTATTATGCAAGTGTGACATTTATTATGAAAAGAAACAATTTATTCTGTAGTATATAAATGGATTATGATAGCCTTACTGAAATATCTAAGGCAAGTATGTTCCAAAATTCTGATGAACTGGTAGCCTCTTCTTAAAAATTAGTCTCATACTGAATATTTGGTCTTTTGGAGCTTCATTCTTCAAATTACAGTCTCTGTGAGATTTGGGGCCAAGAGGTATCCCAGAACAAGTTCTCTAGACCATTTATTTGCTGCCTTTGTTCTTCCTTTGAGACACTTGACTTTATGTGAGGCTTTGCCACATCTGTTAGAGGATTTTCTCATGTTTTTGGTGTACTCCTTTTATTCCATTTTTTACCCAAAGCAACTCTTTATTTTTTCAACTTTTAGATTCAGGGAGTAGATGTGCAGGTTTGTTACATAGGTAAATTGCATGTTGCTGTGGTTTGGTGTGTGAATGATTCCATCACCCAGCTAGTGAGCATAGTACCCAATAGGTAATTTTACATCCCATGTTTCCCTTATACCATCCCCCCATATGTAATCGCCATTGTTTATTTTTCCAGGGCAACCTTTAATGAAAAACCAAATCATTTCACATTTTCTTAAGTATTTGTTAATATAAATCAGTGTGCTTTTTTTTTTTTTTTTTTTTTTTAAGAGAAGGGGTCTTGCTGTGACTGATCTTGAACTCCTGGACTCAAATAATCCCCTTGCCTTCAGCCTTATAAGTAGCTGGGACTACAGGTGTATGCCACTGTGTCCAGCCTGGTGTGCTTTTTAATAGAATGCTGGTATAATGATTGATCATACCTTAGGATAACAGAAATTCTTCCAAGGAAAGAATCGGGAGATAATCCATTTTGATAGTAAATACAACTTTATACAGTGGAACTCTAGTGGTCTCTCAGGTTTTTACAGCTGTAAATGGATTCCTATACTATTGATGGCTGTACTACCATTAGACAAGCTGATTACAAGTTAAAAGTGGATTGCTTTGTGCTCACTTCCTCTGTTCTGAAATTAGGAGTAAAACCCACATGCTCTGTATCTGGAATCATACTTAAATGTTTATCAGTTTTGTTAAATTAGTATCTTAATTTGGGGGTTAAAAATGGGTTAATTCATTTATGCCTAGTGTTCCATTATTGGAACGATAAGCATGTGGGAGTTGTTTATATCCTGCTGCTCAAGATCATCACCAAGTTCTGATTGAAAAATTGAAAAAATTGCAACTTCAGGCATAAATGGGTTTTAAAGGATGAATTAAGAATATTATTACCACATAGCTAGAATAACTCCTCAATCTGTGTTTACTAAATAAATTCAAACTTTTAATGAAACTTTGAGGTTAATTGCATTGTAATTAAGCTTTCAACAATTGGATTTAGTTTGAAAATTATTCAACTTGATTTACTCCTTTTGAAAGAAGTAAACACATTTCAGGTATGCTCTAATGGTATGGTTTGTGTGGGTGTTTTTATGTTTCCAGAAAAGATGTTATTGGGTACATGAAGCAGGGGGAAATTAAGACCCTAAATTTGAGGATATTATCTATATTTAGGAACAGCTGAGCTATTGATGAAGCATTTTATATGTTTGGTTATACATTTGGGGCAGTTAATTCAGTTATTGTCACAATCAGGGATAAAATGTGATAACAAGGGTTTTAGGTATTTAGAATGGAGAGCTACCTTTGGGTGTTTCTGATTCCATGTACTATGTAACTGAACCTTTTTTATTTCCAGGACTTAGCTTTAGTCTTTTTTTTCAGATCAAAGTGATAAACTGATACTTTGGAAAAATATTGAAAATACTTCTAACCCTTACACGTTAACCTTGTGGCTGTAGGTCCTGCATTAATAACATTTATCATACTGGTTAAGCTCAGTAATTTACTTAATATAGTTATCTTAAAGAACCGCATTTAGAGTATATCATATTCATATGATGTTAAACTTGATGGTAGTTACTTTGTAGGTGAAGGTAAGACTCTCGTTCCCCTCATTTCCTAGCTAGAAAAACCTTGGGCTACCCTAAACAGGCAACATCTACTTTGCATAGAAGTCATTCAGTGTTCAGAATTGTATCTGTGAGGAAAATGTTTTAGAATTGATACAGTTTGCAAAATAGTTCTTCTGCCTTCTATAGGTAATGTGGACCGAACTACCATGTAAAAATTTCCATCTTCTTCTCTGTTGTGCTATTCTGGAATCAGAAAAGCAGCAAATAATGGAAAAGCATTATGGCTTCAATGAAATACTTAAGGTAGTTATTCCTTTAATTCAGATTTTAGTGTTCTGGCTCTTCTATTTGGTGGTCCTGATATACAGAACATTTCCTTGGAACATTATTAAATCTCTTGAATAACTTAAATTGTGTCAATAACAGTGCTAGGAATGACTATCTGAGAATGACAGTTCAAATACACATTGGCCAGTTATTTTTACCTGGCTAATTAGGAAGAAAAGGAAATTCAACAAGTGCACTTGTAGTTTAGTTTTTCAAAAATTAATTGTCTTTTGATTATAACTTTGAGATATCAGACTTGGGAGAGCTGCTGGATTTAATGTTCCTTATATAAGATTATTAGCTAGTCTTTAGCTTTAAAACTTGAAATAATCTAAAGAAAGATACATTGAATTTCCTGTGTATTTGTAGTATATGAATGTTTTTATTTTAAGGATTTTATCTGCAGTGAAATATAACTGGTAATCAGTTGTTTGTATAATAGAATATAATAGTGTATTCAGTTTTGATTATCATTTTATTTTGTTGATACTTTTTAGCATATCAATGAATTGTCCATGAAAATTGATGTGGAAGATATACTATGCAAGGCAGAAGCAATTTCTCTACAGATGGTAAAATGCAAGGTATACAGTGTTTCAAGTAATTGCAAGATTTGTTTGTTTTTGGTGGGTTGAGATCAAGAAAGATTTTTCTTCTTGGAAATAAAATAGCAGTTTTAGTAAGTTGAGGGCAGACAAGGTATTGACTGGCTTATTGTTTGCTGTTCTAGATTTACAGCACTTAATTGAAAACAGTTGACTAATTATGGCAGATAGGAAACAGCTAATAATAAGGCAAAATGATAAAAGTAATGAAAATATTTCTATAACAATTTAAGAGGCTGTAAAATTTCAGCAATGATATATTACCCCGTTGAGCTCATGAATACAGAATAGGGTCTCATATTAAATATGCAGAATCTCTAAATAAAAGGAATGCTAATCAAAATAATTGAAACAGTATTATTTAGCCTGTGTCACTCACTTATATTAGTCAAGTTATTAATTATTTAAAAACAAGGCAAATTTGATATATTATCTGAATTTGAACCAAAGCAGTATACTTTTGGTGTGTTTTGGCTTTTTCTTTCTGTTAAGAGAAAGGGCCTTGCTAAGTTGCCCAAGCTGGCCTTAAACTCCTGGGCTCAAGTGATCCTCCTGCCTTAGTTTCCTGAGTAGCTGGGATTACCAGTGCATGCACACCACTGTGCCCACCTCATGACTTTGTTTTTTTTTTGAGACGGAGTCTCATTCTGTTGCCCAGGCTGGAATGCAGTGGCATGACCTCGGCTCACTGCAGCCTTCTCCTCCTGAGTTCAATCAATTCTCCTGCCTCAACTTCCTGAGTAGCTAGGATTACAGGCGCCCACTACCATGCCTGGCTAATTTTTGTGTTTTTAGTAGAGACGAGGTTTCACCATGTTGGCCAGGTTGGTCCCAAATTCCTGACTTCAGGTGATCCACCCACCTCGACCTCACAAAGTTCTGGGATTACAGGCGATGCCTGACCATGACTTTGCATTTTTTTTTTTTTTTAAATACTTCAAGACGTAGGGTACATGTGTACAATGTGCAGGTTTGTTATGTAGGTATACATGTGCCACGTTGGTTTGCTGCACCCATTATGACTTTGCATTTTTATGAAAATTCTTGCTTGGTCCTTGTATCATTTGTTCATGGATCCAAACTGTTACTTGGTTCAGTTCTACAAACATTTATGTGATACCTGTTCTCTTCCAAAGCATGTCAATGAGATGCTTCTTGCCTTTGAAGAACTTTGTTTACTGAAAGAGACAGATGGTCTAAGTAAGATATTACTACAAAAAGTAGAAAGAGATAAATGCCAAATATTAGGACATGCTATGTTTGTGGGAATGTGGAGGTGGGATGGAGAGTGACTAATCTGGAAGATACCCAAGAACCACTTAGGGAAAGAAAGGTGGTTAGCATTTCATTTGGAGCTGAGAAAAAAGTTGTGAGAAGGGTACATGACATTCACATTGTTAGGACAAATGCTCAGATTCTGGAATCAACGTAGTCTTAAACAGAAGTGTTACTTTGTGGTTATTTTTCCTCTGTAGTGAAATATGGTTTTGAGTTTGATTTTTCATATCCAGGAATTGCCACAAGCAGTCTGTGAGATTCTTGGGCTTCAAGATAGTGAAGTTACAACACCAGATTCGGACGTTGGTGAAGACGAAAATGTTGTCATGACTCCTTGTCCTACATCTGCGTTTCAAAGTAATGCCTTGCCTACACTCTCTGCCAGTGGATCCAGAGATGACAGTCCAACACAGATACCAGTGTCCTCAGATGTCTGCAGATTAACACCTGCATGATCACTCTTCTTGCTTTTTTGGGAAGAGACACTTTGTTGCAACTCTTTTTCAAGTACTTGAAAGTTGAAAATTTAAAATCTTGGTATTGATCATGCTTTAAGGTTTATGTAAAGAAAGTGTACTGATGTTCTTACATTAAAGCTTTACAAAGATTTAAACTAATTATTTTTGTAGTTACTTCTACCAAATAGCCTTTTCTTTTCGATAACATTCCTGAGTATTTTTATAGCCAAGTACATTTTATTTTCTTGCTGATGAACTGGAATTGGATAAATATCGCAAGTGGATGAGTTGGAAATTATGCACTTTGAAAAACATTCACTTTGTTTACTCTAAGTTTATTGGGTTTGGGATTTGATTAAATTAAATATGGAAGCTTTCTATAGCATTCTAAGCTGAGAAGTAGATTGTTACCCAGTAATGAAATAAAAAATAAAATAAAAGGATTTTTTTCTCTGTTTACAACAATACTCAGCTTAAATATTTATGCTGGTCGAATGTGATTTAAATTGGACATTTTCATCAATGCAGTCTAATGTGTAGACAAATAATTATTTCAACCATAATAAGTGGATTGGCAGTGTATTTTTTACATTGAACTTTTCTTCACTTGTATATAAAGATTATATATAAGTACTTATTTATGAGTATAAGAAAGGTTAGACATATTTTCATTAACTGAATAAACTTGATTTATATAACCTGGTTTATCAAAATTTAACATGGCTTCAATATGAGATCTTTTTCAAAACTATTTTCTTAAACATTTATTTCATGAGATTATGTTCAACCCTGTACCTGGTATAATTTTAAAATTAATTGCTTGTAACCTCACTTTACTAATAATGTTTATTATCTTTCCTAATAATGCATTAACTGATTAATCAGGTGTTTAAAGTTTTATAAAGTACTCTTTGCAAAAGCTTATTTGAAAATTTCTAGATGCTCTCATGAGTCTCAAAATAATAATTGTATGTGCACAAAGCTGTTGTTTTTACCATGCAGTATTGCATGATTTTAAGTTATGTGGAATTAACATAACTTATTTTGGTTTAATTGTAAGTTGTTAACTCCTGTATATATCATTAAAATAAATTTGAAGTTGAAGTAGTGTTTTTAGTTAAATTATACTTAGAAATAGTCTGCTATTTTTTTTTTTTTTTTTTGAGACTGTCTTGCTCTGTTGCCCAGGCTGGAGTGCATTGGCACAATCCCGGCTCTCTGCAGCCTCCGCCTTCTGGGTTCAAGCGATTCTCGTGCCTCAGCCTCCCGAGGAGCTGGGACTACAGGCTTGTGCCATCGCACCCAACTAATTTCTGTATTTTGAATAGAGACAGGGTTTCGCCATGTTGGCCAGCCTAGTCTCGAACTCCTGACCTCAAGTGATCCACTTGTTTCAGCCTCCCAAAGTGCTGAGATTACAGGTGTGAGCCACTGTGCCCGGCTAATTCTTTAATAGAAGAAAAAACATCCAAGATGGACCTCAATTCATCTCATTTTTATGTGATTAAAATGATCATCTGAATAAGTTATGGAAATGAAAAACATCCCTTTTAAAACTGAAAAAAAATTTTCATTAGCATGGAAATGGGCACAGTGTTGCCTTGAAGGATATAGTTATTTGACTCTGTAAAGCAGCTTACTACAAGTGATGCTAATAGTGTAAAGAAAAAAGTTGTGCAGTTCTAAAATGGTCCTAGAGATAGACTTTTTTCCCCCAAGAAAGTTAGGGAACAAAATGAACTTTTTTCCTGGTTGAGCATTAACTGACAATCACAACAGTAGAACCGTTAGATTTTAGTTTTTAATATTATGTGTATTATCTTTCATCAGTTAATAATGAGTAAGCCTATTCAGAAAAAGAACATAAACTGATCAAAACCCAGCATCTCCAGCCTTTCATTTCCTGCTATTCAGGAAATTGCTTAGAACATCTTGATGTCCTCCTTGTTCTTCCTGGACAGTGACTTTTTGGGAGTTTTCCTACTGCGTAATGTGATACCCACTTCAGATTTTTTAAAAAATCTTAATACATTTAGTAAGTTGAACTTCTGTCAAGTTTTATTACAAAACTACTTGTTAAAACAATTTTTACTAAACTGCATTTCTATCTAGCGTATTTTTTATATGGAAGTGATAGTATAGTATAGTTCCAGAAAAAGTCTTCATCAGTCCACAGAGTCCAGTTAGCAAATACTATGTGCTATTAATATTGCTAAAATATATAGTTCAGGTAAATTTACTAGTTTTTTTTAAAGGTTTGTTTTGTTTTCACAAGATGCTCTGTCCCCACCCTTATAACATGTAAAATATGTGCTGTCTTATGTGGTAAAGTTGTTAAAATTCAGTTTCTAACATTAACTGTTAAAAGTACAGACAATCTAACTTATGATGATTTGACTTACAAACATTCACCTAAATTTATGATGGTTTTAAAGCAGTGCATTGAATAGAAACCATACTTTGAGTACCCATACAGCCGTTTTTCACTTTTACTACAATATTCTATAAATTACATGAGATATTTAACACTTTGTTATAAAATAGGCTTTATGTGTTAGATGATTTTGCCCAAATGTAAACTAATGTAGTGTTCTGAGCGTGTTTAAGGTAGGGTAGGCTAAGCTATGTTTGGTAGGTTAGATGTATTAAAAGCGTTTTTGATTAATGATGTCTTCAATTTATGATGTGTTTATCGGAACATAACTTCAATAGAAGTTGAAATGCATATGTATTTTCAATTCTGGCATGAATCTATGGGAACCTTTTGCATTTAAGAACCTCCCCATTTTAATAATTTCATGGGTCTTAAGATTCTTCATCTGTTTATAAGGAACTTTAGTCTTAGTGATTAGATTCTAAATTTTTTTTTGAGCAGTAAAGTCTTTTGGGACAGATAATGAGTGATTGTTATGAACTTGGCATTGCCAAGAAATTTTATAGAGGGAGGCCGATGAATTCTTATGTGAAATTCACATATAAGCATGCCCATTATTAAAGACAGTTTGTATAAAGTAACCCTAAATGTTTATTGAAGAACCTACAGCTTCAACTGACTTATGTGCAGATATGTGCCAGGAGAACATCATTTTAGCTTGGGCATCTTTACTTGGGGTTTTCAGAAGATCCAGGAACCTCATTGTATGCAAAGTCTTGTGGGTGTACCTCCATGTTTTTGGAGGCAGGTCACATAGTTTCTGAAAGTGTTCTCTCATTTTCCTCAAATGTTGGTAACCATTGTTACAAGTTATTTAGCAGAATAGTAACAATGTATAACTTATGCTAATGATTTTGTGTGCTGAGCTCCCATTAATTAAAATATCTTCAGAGTGTTTGTTTCCAGATCCTTGGTCTGTATTACTAAGATACATGTCCAGGTGCTGCTTCAGGCTTACAGAGTCAGAGTCTTTGGAAGTCAGATCAGGAATCTGCATTTTTAACAAGCATCTAGGTGATTTCCTGAGCCCCTCTGAAGCTAGAGCACTACCATTATATATTGTATTTCATATGGTAATCTTTTGATTTATGACCAAGTGGACAATTCCCTTAGTTTTTAAAAAGCTTGTTCCTTGATTTTCTAAAATGGATTTGCTCTAGTTCTGGTCGCCATTTTAGTAAAAAGTGATGACAGCTCAGCCTGTTATATGTAGATTTCTCCTCATTTCTTACTTTCTGAAGAAAGTTAAGCTTTTTGTGTCACTTCTGAGCACGAAGCAAGATTAAATTATTGGAATCTGAAAGGCTTCCATCAGTACCTAATGTCATTACCTGATACTAAGTATCTGTACTTTGACATATGTATATACACTGCCATTTGAATGATGCAACCATATTTGGCCTGTTCTTCCCTTGGGATCTTATGAGGAATTTAAGTTGTGTATTTTTGAGCAGTTTTCTAATTACAAATGCTTTCCCCATTGTTGTAAGCAGGCTTCTATTTTTCAGGCCATCCATCTTGACACAGGGAAAAACGTGTGTTACCCTTAGATAGAAAGGTTGGGGGAGTGTCTACAGTTGTACTGGACATCCACACTCTTTTTTGATATTCACAGCACTTCTTTCAGCCACCTGGGAAATTACACTGTTTATGAAATCAATGTTTAAAAGAAGTGATTATAAACAAAAGTCTTCAGGAATCAGGAATATCATTTTTGCCTAATGTGATTCAATCCCTATTAATGAAATCAGGATGTTAGAATAATAGGAAGTGAGCTATTAAATATGCCTCTCACTCTCAAGTGATCTGGATAGTGTATTGCTCCTCACATACCTCTGTCTCTGCAAAAGGTGACAGAATGAAAAGAAATTCCAGTAAGCTTTGCTGCGATCAGTGAGCAGCAGTCTAGTTTAGTTTAGCTTTTTTAATTAAAAAGACCTATTAACTTCTGAGAGGGACTTTTGCTGTGACAGTCAATAACGTTTCCAACATCACACTAGTCTTACTGGAAGCACAGAACCCAGTGGGTTGGTGGACTGCTTTAAAAATACAAATAGGGCTGTTTTTCTATGGCTTTGAGTGTTTTCCCTGATTGTGTAGGTACTGGAATCTCTTCCATTTGGTGTCACTGATCGCTTTGCAAAGCAAGTTGCTCTCCAGTAGGACAGCCATCATGGTTCTTCTGAATGTCAGCATTAACACTGCATGCTACAGTCACTGTCACGGGCATGGATATGGAGTATGTACCCAACGATTTTGGCCACATGCTTTTTTTGTTAACTAAGTTAAGTCTTAAATGAGCCAAATGTAGTGTTTGCTGACTAGGAAGTAAGTCATTGGAAATTAACAGTATTTAGGCTGTGCATCGTGGCTCATGCCTGTGATTCTAGTACTTTGGGAGGCTGAGATGGGAGTATTGCTTGAACCCAGAAGTTCAATGTTACATTGAGCTATGATGGTGCCACTGCACTCCAATCTGGGAGACAGAGCAAGACCCTATCTCTTAAAAAGAAAAAAAAAAAAAGTTAACAGCATCTAACCCTAATAGATTATATAGAAATTAAATTGTTAGGTTTTGGAGTGAAATTTAAGTTCCTTTAGTTTTTGTACTTTTACAAGTAATGCTATTATAAACACATCGATGCCCCTTTAGACACTTCTTCCCCCAAATGGACAACATCCACTCTTCTTTTGCACATCAAGGTGTAAAGTGAAGTCTAAAAGCTGAATTTTTTAAACTTGCTCGAATATTTGTCCCAAAGCTATCCAGAAGTTGAGTAACTTTGGGGCAAATATTCTTTGATTAACAGAGCTTTTAAGCATTCTGTATAAAAGCTAAAGACTTCTTAAAGGAGGAGAAACTATCATGGTTCTCACTAGCTTCCTCCACATCCTACTAACTAATAATGTTTTTCTAAACTAACCTTTGGACTTTCTGTGGAGGATGACTTTTGCCAAAGTTTTATTGACAAGTGAAGACGGAGGAGAAAAGAATCCTTTTCATTGACATTTCATACCTGAAAAGCGCTTCATAAGCTACAGCTTACATAATGGATGGGTTGTCTTGGCAAAGGCACATCTTAGGCATGGAATTTAAGGAATAAGAATGTGGTCAGTTCAGATGACAGAATCCTGAAGCCATCAGTCAGACACAGTAGAATCCTTCCCCGATTAAAATTGCTTTTATCAAAAGACAGGCAATAACTGATATTGGTGAGGATGTGGAAAAAGGGGAACGCTCATACACTTCGTGGGAATTTAAGTTAGTACAACCACTATGGAGAACAATATGGAAGTTAGTGAAAAAAAAAAAAACTAAAAGAACTACCTTATGATCCAGCAATCCCACTGCTGAGTGTATATCCAAAAGAAAGGGAATAAGCTTATCCAAGAGATATGTGTACTCTCATGTTTATTGCAGCATGGTTTATAAGATCCAAGATATGGACTCAACCTAAGCATCCATCAACAGATGAATAAAGAAAATGTGGTACATATACACAATGGAATATTATTCAGCCATAAAAATAAAATTCTGACTTTTGTGACAACACAGATGGAACTGGAGGACATGTTAATTGAAATAAGCTGGCACTGAAAGATAAATATTTCATGTTCTCATTCATATCCACGTGGAGACTAAGAAAGAAAAATTGCATTTATGTAGATAGTAGAATGATGATTACCAGAGCCTGGGAAGGGCAGTGGGGAGGTGGGACAAAGAAGGGGTGGTTAATGGGCATAAAAATACAATTAGAAGGAATAAGATCTAGTGTTTGGTAGCGCAATAGGGTGACGGTAGTTAATAATAATTTATTGTGTATTTCAAAATAAAGAGTAGAATTGGAATGTTGCTAATGCAAAGAAATGATAAGTGCTTGAGGTGATAACTATCTGCCCTCCCACCAAAAAAAACATCCTTTCTCCAAATATATTCCCCTTGATCCTAACAGGATAACTGAATCATTCTGAACATGAGAATACACCTTCCTTTTAAAAACAACACACACACACAACACTTGTAGCAAAGGAGATTCTTTACCACAGAAATTCTCATTTTTATGGGTCACTGAATTTGATTTTGTGACACTTTTTCCCATGTCTGGGTTGCTGAGGTTTCCACATCCTTCTTCAGCTCTACCCCTCAGAATTAGACATAAATAAGTTTAGAAGAGAGTTTATTCTGTAAGAAGGTTTGAATTATAAATATTGTATTTGATAGCTTCACAATATGGAGTAGATCCATAAGAGGCCTACCCTTGGTCCAGGGTTCACTCATATTTTAATCTCCTAAGTTTCCTAAGTTTTCCTTAAAGACTCACATTGTCTAAGAGCATCACCACAGATTTCAAAAAATACAGTCTTTGTTGTTAAGCTTGCTTTAAAAAGCTGTGGCCGGGCACGGTGGCTCATGCCTGTAATCCCAACATTTTGGGAGGCTGAGGTGGGTGGATCACCTAAGGTCAGACGTTCAAGACCAGCCTGACCAACATGGCGAAACCCTGTCTCTACTAAAAATACAAAAATTAGCTGGGTGTGGTGGTGGACACCTGTAATCCAGGCTTCTAGGGAGACTGAAGCTCAAGAATCACTTGAACCCAGGAGGTGGAGGTTGCAATGAGCCGAGATCATGCCACTGCACTCCAGCCTGGGCAACAGCAAGTCTCTATCTCAAAAAAAGGAGAAGAAAAAAAACTTAAAAGTTTTATATGCGGCCGGGCGCGGTGGCTCAAGCCTGTAATCCCAGCACTTTGGGAGGCCGAGACGGGCGGATCACGAGGTCAGGAGTTCGAGACCATCCTGGCTAACACGGTGAAACCCCGTCTCTACTAAAAAATACAAAAAAAGCTAGCCGGGCGAGGTGGCTGGCGCCTGTAGTCCCAGCTACTCGGGAGGCTGAGGCAGGAGAATGGCGTAAACCCGGGAGGCGGAGCTTGCCATGAGCTGAGATCCGGCCACTGCACTCCAGCCTGGGCGACAGAGCGAGACTCCGTCTCAAAAACAAAAACAAAACAAAACAAAAAAAGTTTTATATGCCTTATTTTTATTCTTGTTCTCTTATAATTTATATGCTATCGCTGACCCAAAGTTTCTTGGCCACAATTTAGAATTTTATACCCATGTAAACACAAATAATGTGAACCGTGTTGATAGGTCTTCTTATCAGATAGTACAACTTGCTTTAGGGGCTTGTTTTCTCAAATTCAAGGTGAAATCAGGGTGTAGTCTGGATGCCTGGGTCACTTTTATAAGGTGCTTTATTCTTGCAAAGGATATAAAGTTTATTCTATAAGCTTTGGAAGTCAAATGTCAGAAAATAATTTAGTCAAACTGAATTGTTCATATTAGAAAATGTCTACTTATGAAGTAAAACAAAAATTTTAAGAGCACAGATTTGAGTCAGTCATGGATTTGAGACTTGGTTCAGTTGCTTCTTAGTTTTGTGACCAGGCCTCTCAGCCCTCAGTTTCTCATCTGTAGATGAGGATATTACCTACCTCAGTTGTGAGGAGTAAATGGAGTACATATAAAATGTCTAATATGGGCCAGGCGCCGTGGCTCAAGCCTGTAATCCCAGCACTTTAGGAGGCCGAGACTGGCGGATCACTAGGTCAGGAGATCGAGACCATCCTGGCTAACACGGTGAAACCCTGTCTCTACTAAAAATACAAAAAACTAGCCGGGTGAAGTGGCGGGCGCCTGTAGTCCCAGCTACTCGGGAGGCTGAGGCAGGAGAATGGCATAAACCCGGGAGGCGGAGCTTGCACTGAGCTGAGATCCGGCCACTGCACTCCAGCCTGGGAGACAGAGCGAGACTCCGTCTCAACAACAACAACAAAAAAATGTCTAATATGGTACTGGGCGTGATAAAGCACTTATAAATGATATCATTATTATTTCATGGCAACCAAATACTGCCACAAACCATCTTTTTGAATCTTACAGCTCTGTGGTTCGCTTTTCCTCCCCATACATACTACCCTGCAGATAGAGCCTTGAGGCACCCATCGGTTTGTTTTCTATTGACTGAGGTCATTTTGACTTCAAATCTGAACTGTGTATTCCGGTGTCTTCCGAGCCACAGCCTTACTGACCCCACCATAAATCACTATTCTTTTTGTGCTTCAGTTTTCTTCATATTTGGCTTAGATATGCTTGCCTTTTGTCCATTCTCCCTTTATAAAATTTATTTAAAATGATGATGAGCAAAGAGTGCAAGATATAGGTCATGTTTTGCTTATTTATGAGGTCTGATCACCCTCAATCAATAAATAATCACAAAATTAAAAATGACATGTCTGCGTTAAACATTTTAAGTAGTATGGGAAATTACAGTGTCTGTTTGGCAGTCAGTGAACATTTTATTAGGAAACAACGCTTAATATTGTGAACAGCTGTTTTTGGTTATGCTTCAACATTAGGTCAATTCGGTCAGACTCCGATATCAAATTGTCCTGCTTGATTTCAGGTCAGATTGTATTGTCTGCATGTCTAGATGGTTGACAAAACCTTCATGCAAAGTTTCAGTGCAATTTTTCTTTGTTTATCCTTTTTCCCTCTCAAATGATAGTTTATGTAGTATTTGAGAGTAATCAGCAGGAACAAATACTTTTGTGTTATAAACACCTTCATCTGTTACAGTATGAGTTGAAGTGCTAATTTTTTGAAATTAATTTTTGGAAATTTTCATCTGAGCACAGTGCATCACTCATATTGACTATTGAGACTAATAATCAAGACTTCACTCAAAGTCAGAAGAGATGTTGGTTTGTGAATATCTTGAAAATAAAATGGTGTTATGTAGGAGTCTGCTTGAGTTTCCTAAAAGTAAATCGTTGTAGGCTTATTTTGTTTCCTTTTATTGATAAGTTACAATACTGGTAAACCAAGGAAGCATGTTAGATGGGCAACAAACTTATTTTGGTATGATATTCATGCAGTTAGTTTGACAAAATTAGGAGTGGTTGGTAGTAATAGAGAACAATTCCTTCCAAGAAGACTAAAGTATACCCTATAATCTCTAGAAGACAAACGTCAATGGGAAAAAAAATCCAGCCAAACTGATTGTTAGCTTGGTTGTGTGCTATAAATATAGAAGTCAGCCCTTTCTCTTGTCTCGTTCAATATGAATTTAAGCACAGTAAGCACATGCGTCAAATTTGCTTGTGACACATACTTGATAGACTGGAATCACGGCTTAAAACCTAGAGGACAAGTTATTAAAGGAAAAGGAATCAGACTTTTTGTTGAATTCCAATCTTGAAACTCCCACTGTTGCTTTGAATATCTCCAAACACATTCAATATCTATCCATTAATAACTTTACACCTGCTTTCTCCATTCACACTGAGGTGTTGCCAGGCAAATTCTCCCTTATTTTAAGTATACTCATGTCCTTTCATTCTTTCTCCTACACACATTTCTTTGCACTACTGAAGCCTAGCTTTCTCTTCATGACATTGCCTTTCCAGCTGGCTTCTAACTTGGACAGCATGATGGGTGTGAGTGGTAAGGGAAGGAGAAGAAATAAGGAGTCCTCAGGCCTCTCACCTTCTGTCTACAACATGGAAATTGGTAGGCATGGATAGGTTGGTCTCTTCCAATTGTGAGCCACAGACGCTTCAGCATCCCCTTGGTTGTTTTAGTTTATTTATATTGCCTTTTTCATTTCTTTGTTCATAGGGGCTACAGCCTCTCAGAAGCCATTTCCATTTATCCAGGTGTTTAAAGGACTGGTTTATAGTATTTCTCTCATTTCGCTACTTTCCTCAATGACAACAAATACCTATGTTGAGGACTCATTGATATTCTTAACATAAAACTTCCCTAATTTTGTGGACCCCTACTTCATATCTCAGCTGTTTGTCATCATGGCCATTCATGGTCACATGGCCTTCTTCCTCCTGTAAGATATTATATTGGAGGTCTCCTTATCTGACAATATCTCTCTTTGTATTTTCTACTCAATTTTCCACTTCCTGACTTCTAGCCCCGTAGCTGCTTGATCCAAACCAATTCTGTTGGCTCACCTTATGACTATTGACTTCTTACTTAACACGAATTATGAGGGCAACCACCTCATTAAAACCTAGGTATCCATGTCTCTTAAATTTCTGTCAAATATTGCAAACCAATGCTCAATTTTATATTACTCTGGCTTCAGAATCAATGAGGTATAGGAAGATAATTAACACTTTGAGTGTCGAATATCTGCCAGCCACCATGTTAATCACTTTATACATATCCAATACAATCAGCATAACAGCCCTATAAGGTTTAGATATTATTGCCCTTCTATTACAGAAATGGAGGCTGAGAAATGTGAAGTAATGTGTCCTGCTTAAGCACAAGTAGGAAATAGCAAAGCGAATATTTAAATTTCATTTTACTTAAAAAAATGCCTTATTTCCATGCAGCATTTATTCATTTATATATTTACTTTAGAGATGGAGTTTTGCTCTGTCACTCAGGCTAGGGTGCAGTGTCATGACTATAGCTCACTGCAGCCTTGAACTCCTTGGCTCAAGCTAGCCTTCTGCTTCAGCCTCCTGAGTAGCTGGGAATACTACAACATACCATTACACTAGTAATTTTTATTTTTGTCTTTTGTAGAGATGGGGTCTCATTATATTTCCCAGGCTGGTCTCAAACTCCTGGACTCAGCAGTCATCCTGCCTTGGCCTCCCAAAGTGCTGATATTATAGGCCTGAGCCATTATGCCCAGCATAATTTATTTTCAAAGTTTATATTTTTGTAATCAATGTCACACATGTACATGGTTTCCACAAGATTTGTTATTATGAGAAACTGTTCCTTCCCTTCTCCCCACCATCCATATCCTCCTACCCTCCTCATCCCCTACCAGTGGCAAGACTTTCAACTGTCAGGTCATGCTTGTGGTATTTGCTTCCATACGTCTCAATGCTGTAGTATGTGTATGTTGCAACTACTTTGATTTTCAGCTCTAGGCATTAACCATTGATTTTTCATCTTGGAAGACGAGGATTTAGTTGTTTACTCTCTCCCCACAGCCCCTATTATTCACATGCACACTTTCTTATCTGTCTGTCTTCCAATATAATTCATATAATATTGGTTAGGTAAATATTTAGTGCTTATGTTATGACTTTGTAAATGTAATCCTCCAACGAGACATGCTCCCCTTCGGCCCTAATTTTCATTTTTCTTGGGGAGTTAATTATTATCAAGGTTTTTTACTTGCTGATTTTATATATAGTTGTCACTAATCTAACCCCACACTCTCCAACAAATATTTAAATTGGGGCTTGTCAAATGTGAGCTTACTTACAGGGTAATCTGATTGCATTATTTTGTCCAGAGCATTCAATATTATCTTAGCTCTCACTGTGTTTTAAGATCTTGCCTTTGCCAGATTCTCCAAGGAATTTTTTTTGTCTTTATTTGACTGGAGACTAAATGCCTGGCTGTCAGCCTTCTGAGGTTTGGGAGTCTCCATGTCATGATATGAGTCTCAATACCTCAATATATTCATTTAATCAGAATGGTACCCCCTATTCTCAACTACGCTTGATGCTCCTAAGCACAGAGGCCTTTTGTTTTACCCTTTCCAGAGAGTAACCTTCCCAAGAGGAGGTGGCATGGCTATTCAGAATAGTCAAGGGGAATATGGAATTTTAACTGCTTTTTAAAAGCAAGATAACAGCTTTATTGAGATATGATGTATATGCCAAAAGTTTCCCTCCCTTAAAGTGTACAATTTTGTGGTTTTTAGTATATTCACAAAGTTGTGTAAATATCACTAATATTTAATTTTATGACATTTTCATACAGAAACCTTGTACCTTTTAGCAGTTATTCCCCACCTCCTCTTTTTTTCCAGCCCCTGGCAGCCACTAATCTACTTTCTGTTTGTGTCTCTCTCTCTTTTTAAAATGATCTCTTTTAACATCTTCTAGACATTTCATATAAACAAAATCTTACAATACATGCATGGTCTTTGTGACTGGCTTCTTTCACTTAGCATGATGTTTTCAAGGTTCACCCATATTGTAACATGTATCAGTACCTCATTTCTTTATATTGTGAAATAATATTTTATTCATGATATATCTTTTTTTTTCATTACGTGATAGTATTTGAGTTGTTTCTACTTTTGGCTACTATGAATAATACTGCTTTGAACATTCATTTACAGTTTTTGTGTGGATATATGTTTTCATTTTTCTTGGGTGTACACCTAAGAGTGGAATTGCTGAATCATGTAGTAACTCTAGTTTTACCTTTGTAAGGAACCACCAAACGTTTTTCTAAAGTAACTACACCATTTTACACATACCTAGCAGTGAAATTGTTGAGTCATACCGTAACTTTATGTTTTGCATTTTGAGAAACCACCAAACTGTTTCCCAAAGTGACTGTACCATTTTATAATACCACCAGGTGTGAGTGTTTCACATTTCCCGCTTCCTTAGCAATATTTGTTATTGTCTGTCTTTTTTATTTTAGCCATCCTTGTGGGTCAGAAGTCATACTGTTTTTCAATTTGCATTTCCCTAACAACTAATGATGTGGAGCACCTTTTCCTGTTTGCATTGGCCATATCTTCTTTGGAGAAATGTCTATTAACGTTTTTTGCCCAGCCTCAGCATAATAGGAAGACCCTGCCTTTACAACAGCAACAAAAAATTAGCTGGGTGTGGTGGCCTGTTCTTGTAGTCCCAGATGCTTGGGAGGCCAAGGCAGGAGGATCGCTTGAGCCCAGGAGGTGGAGGCTGCCAAGAACTATGACTGTGTCACTGCACTCCAGTCTGGGTAACAGAGCAAGCTGTCTCAAATAAACTTTGTTTCCCAATTAAAAATTGGTCTATTTTTTTTTTCATTGCTGAGTTGTAAGAATTTTTTATTCTGGATACTGTCTCCTATGAGATAAATGGTTTACCAATATTTCCTCCCATATTGTGGGTTGTCTTTTCACTTTTCTGAGTGTGTCCTCTGAAGCACAGAAGTTTTTAATTTTGATGAAATCTTATTATTTTCTTTGGGTACTTATGCTTTCGGTATCGTATCTAAGAAACAATGGCTTAATCCAAAGCCAAAAACATTTACTCCTATCCTTTCTTCTAAGAGTTTTAATTTTAGATCTTACATGTGTGTTTATGATTCATTTTGAGTTAATTTTTGTGTGCAATGTGAAATAGAAATCCAGCTTCATTGTTTTGCATGTGGATATCCAAAGTTGTTCCGGGACAGTTTTTTCAAAAGATCTTCCCCATTGAATTGTCTTGGCACTTTTGTTGAAAATCAGTTCCCTCTACATGAAAGGATTTATTTCTGGATACTCAATTCTATTTCATTTACCTATATATCTGTCCTTAGTACCACACTGTCTTGATTATTGTAACTTTGTTATAAGTTTTGATTTGTCTAACTGCTTCTCACACTTCGAACCACTCTTCCTCAGTTTCATCTACCTTCAATTCCAGAGATATTTGAGCCTTTAGGATATTCTGTTATGTAAATTGCATTGCTTCTCAGTCTTCTTCACTGATAGCTTAAAGTTCAGCTTTCCCATGACTGCAAAACCTTTGATCATTTTTTCTTCTTTCAAGCTGCTAATTTTTTGTTGCTGTTGTTTTCCAATTTATGCATTTCTTGTGTACCTTGAAAACGAATTTTTATGTTGTTTTAATAGGGTTTCTAGGGTGAGAAAAAGTAGTTAAATCTTTAATATTCTAAATACATATTTTAAATAAATTACTTTTAATATCTTTTTTTCCCCTCGCTTTCACATCCAAGCAGGAACACTGTCTAGTGGATTTTATCCCTTCACATCTCTGGTTCTTTCATTACATCTCAGTAACATTAGCTATTATTGTCATTACTTCATTCATCTTATTTAAACTTGCTTCTCCTATTAGCTGATTAGAGCTGACCTTTACAGAATATATAAACCAAATAATATTTTCAGAATTAGATCAATTATTAATTATGTCCATTCAAGACTCCAGAAACAATTAAACTTCAGTCAATATTAGTTCATTCCAACTTGTTTGAAAAACTTTTTTTTTATATAGGCGAGCAGTGCCAGCACCAGATTTTGTTTAGATTTTTAGTGAAACAAGCACACTTGGCCAAGAGTTTTTCATTCTTCAGGAGATTGGTAACATTTTCCTGTGGCCTTGTGAATTTTATGACTTTCTAAGGTTTGAATAGTAAGAATATTGATTAATCTATGCATGTCAAGTTGCTGGATTTGATCTAGTTGACACTGATGTTTGACAGTATATGTAGTCATTAAAAGTTTAAATGTCTTAGTACTCTTAACCTCTGCCTCCTCCTCACCACATAACACACAGATCTCATATATTTAAGTAGCAGTTTTTACATGAAAGGGTTATGTCAATGATTAAATTTTCATGATTTTCAGTGGAGAGAAAAAATTCAGTAACCACAAGAGTGTTAAAATGAATGGCTGATATATGGGAATCTAGTTTCCTTTTATTTCTCATTTAGTAAGGAAGATTCCAAGGTTAATATCTGAGCTATACGTAAACTCCCTGTGGCTAAATCAAACCCTTACATTTCCTTTACAATACATTTTCCTCCATATAACTCTACATAGAGGCATCACAGGATTAAGAAGAAGTCCTTCTATGAAAGCCATTACACATATGTACACTCGCATGTTCGCATGCACAAAATTACAATATGTCAGGTCAGAAAAAGCTTATTAACATAAAATGGAGTTGATCAATGAGTAAAAAATAGGCTGATAGAAGGAATAAGATCTAGTATTCTGGGGCACAATAATTTATTTTCTTGTGTATGTTAAAATAACTGGAAGAGTGGAATTGGAATGTTTCTATCACAAAGAAATGATAAACGAGGCAATGGATATCTTGATTACCTTATTTGATCATTACATATTGCACACTTGTGTCAAAATATCACATGTTCCTTATAAGTATGCACAACTATTCGTTATCCATAAAATTAAAATTTAAAATCCATAAAATGGTTTAAGGATTCAGCAGTGCTGATCCTTCGTAAATTATTTTTCTAATTTTGGAAAGAAACACAAAATCTTTGAATTCACAGTTGCTTAAAGACTGAGGTTAACTTGCCAGCGGCAGGCTTGAGAGATGAGAGAGCTAACGTCAGGGGATAGATGGTTTCTTGTACAAATAACACCTCCTTATGTATTGTTCTCCACCATCCCCGCCCAAAAAGCTACTCGACCTATGAAACGAATCACACCATGAGCACAGATAACCCCAGGCTTCAGGTCTGTAATCTGACTGTGGCCATCGGCAACCAGAAATGAGTTTCTTTCTAATCAGCCTTCCATCAGTCTCCAGTCATTCATATAAAGGAGCCCGGAGATGGGAGGATTCTCATTGCTCTTCAGCACCAGGGTTCTGGACAGCGCCCCAAGCAGGCAGCTGATCGCACGCCCCCTCCTCTCAATCTCCGCCAGCGCTGCTACTGCCCCTCTAGTCCCCCCTGCTGCAGAGAAAGAATATTACACTGGGATCCATGCAGCCAGCAATGATGATGTTTTCCAGTAAATACTGGGCAAGGAGAGGGTTTTCCCTGGATTCAGCAGTGCCCGAAGAGCATCAGCTACTCGGCAACTTAACAGTGAGTACTACGTACCTGGCACTACGGAGAAGTACTTTCTAGGGTAGTGACCATCTTCTCCTCATCATATGAATCCCTCTTGTAGTGTAAGTAAGCACGCACACCTCAACTTTCTCCTTCTTTATAAACTCTCTAACCTGCTTTCCTCCTATCTGCCTTCAGTCTTCCTCTTCTCTCCATAAGTAAAGCGAGTGTGCCAATTACTGCGTGCTAAACTTTTTTTCCGCAAAGTTTATAAGTACAGAGTTAAGAAGTTCCTGAACATTAAGAATGAGAGATTGTATGAATCAATGTCTTAAATCTACAACCAGAAAAAAAGAGTGAAGAATTTTGAAAAGCCATTTATTATTAGGAGGAGGAGTAAGGAAAACAAATTAAATAAATTTCCACGGTTTTCAGAAGATCATTGTGTCTCCTACACCCCCTTCAGTTTACAAAGCCTGGTCTTTAAACAGAACTATTATTTTCTGTTCTTAGTTATGGGTGCAGGTTATTGGAATAAAAGAAAGATTGGATTCCTTTCAAAAGTTTTTATGTGTTCCACATTGCTCAATCTTTTCAGTTTACTTGATGGAATAATACAAGCAATACATCACTTGCTATAGTATTTAAGGGAGTTTTATGTTTATAATACCTACAGAATAAAAAAAGCAGTATTTGCAGGATTTTAGATCCTGCTTTGAGGTAATAGTCGTGGGATTTAATAAAACCACGAAATAAAAATGTGTCCAGGTCCTAGTCATTAAAAATATTAAATGGTATTTTATTACTCTACTACCAGAGTTTATCAACCAAATCCAATTCAGTCTGTATCATAGAATGATCTGTTTTAATATCGTAGTTCCAAATATGTGCCAGAGGGCTGCATTGTACTGACATATTATTACTGATAAAAATGTTGAAAAGTAAACGTGGCAACTTCTGTAGAATTATTTAAATCAATTTGCAAAAATAAGGCTAAAATGTAAATAGATTTTCTAACATTTAAATATAATGAATATTTGGATGAGATATTACAATGAAGAATTTTGAAGTCATAATTAACTGCTAGAAGGAAAACAAAGAAAGCTCAGGGTAATGCTAATGTATGACCCTTTTATATAAAAAATGCTACTTATATATGCGAGATCTGTGTGTTATGTGGTGAGGAGGAGGCAGATGTTGAGAACACTGAGACATTTGAGCTTTTAATGACTAAACATACTGTCAAATGTCAATGTCTGCATAAACTTCTTCCCTCCCTCAAGTCATGCATAATAAAATCTCCATCTCTATTATATATAATCTAGTGAGTAAGGCAATACTGATGTGTGAAAATAAAGCCAGCAGAGAAATCAGAAGAAGACAATGGCAGATAACTATTCACTGGGTCCAAACGCAAACCTACATTTCTCAGCTTCATGAGGATGTAGCAGATCGGTATGATTGTATTAAATCACCACTTGCCAGGAGTTACTTCTATGTCTGCCCAATGCTGTATTTGCATATAAAGAATATAAAACAGACCATCCTAATTTTGCATTGTCTGTCAAATGAAAGTTCCCAGCTTGTTGTTTTGGTTTTGTTTCCTCCTATTCTATTCCTAAATAAAGTTTCCAGATTTTTATTCTGCATTTCTGGCAATGTGACCTGAGTTACTGTAATCTGTCATTTTTTTCTTTAGCCAGCAGGACTAATAGACATTACTTCCTCAGGCAATATAAAATCTTAAGTGACTAATGAAGTGTTAATCTTTTTCAGTTTCTCAGATTTTACTGTTTGCTCCTAATAATTAGCTTGCCAGTTTTCTTCTTTCCTTTCTTCTTTTTTCATTTTATTTGTGGCTGAATTTTAATAGTCACTTTTCAAGCATTGTCTTCTGACACAGATGGCCTTAGAGTTATACACTTGTCTGTGCTAAACTTTTGCAGGCAGATTCACATTGACACTGTGGATCTAACTGAAGAAAGCAATATTACTCATTAATTTCTGGGCATGCGCTGACATATTTCAGAATGAAATAAATATTTTGTTTTAAAATTTAATTAAAACTAAAATTATTGTCAAAATATGTTTGATCTTATTTTATTATGGTTAGTAATTAATATAGTTTCCATATGATTCAACGAGGCTAAGAGATCAAACTTTGTGCTGTAAAATAATTCTAGAAAGGCAGGAATTGTTCATATATGATACTTCAGGCTTTATGACAGTCAGGTTTTTGTTGCTATTAAAGCAAAGCAAATCTGATCCCCTTTTAATTTCAACCACTAGATCATGTCTTAGACCACTGGAAAATAGTCTCTCAGCGTAAATTAGACCAATATTTATGATTGAAAGTGATGAGTGACATGGCAACTTCACCTTAAGTTTGTATGATTGGTGGAGCTTCCAGCTTATGAATGAAATGTGTGGGAAAAATCTAATTACACAGGATTCTGGAACCCTAACTAACATTTCGTTTTATTATGCTTCGACATTCCTGAAGCTAAATAAAGCTAACTCTGGCAAAAATGACGACAAAGGCAACAAGGGAAGCAGCAAAAGTGAAACTGCTACCGAAAGTGGCAAGACAGCAGTTGTTTTCTCCTTGAAAAATGAAGTCGGTGGATTGGTAAAAGCACTGAGGCTCTTTCAGGTGAATGTAAAATATCATTACATCATTTTAAAAGTGACTGTGTGCCTGGTTACAAACCTGTTATCTGCTCTGAAACGTTTCTGAATCAATTTCTGCATAATGTGGTGAAAGTTTCGAAGGAACCAAACTGCAAGAGACTTTAAAAGGGAGGTTTGTCTGTCAAGCAATGAAATAAGCAGAATTGTATAAGCTGTGGCTTATTAACGCAGTTAGCTTGTTAGGAACTCTGAAGACTATTGCCAGGTTAGGAGGTCAGTACTTCAAAAATGTGAGCTTTCCACCTGAAAATGAAAACACAAGAGGAGCCAAACAGGGTATCTTAAGTAGCAAGAGCCTGCAGCTTAATTTGATTTGTTCACATTTGAACTTACACATGTCCTAGGAGCACGTTTATTACAAAAAAAGTGAGATACATGAGTATAGGCACTCGGTATTCCCCTAAGCCTCATTGTTTATGTGTTTTAATGTATCTTTTTGTGAAGATGAGTCACTCTCCTTATATTATACATTGTGGGGCTAGCTCTTCCCTTATCTTATAGAAATGTTGTAGCATCTTCTCAGGCCCAAATCTGTAGTTTGAACCCTCAAGAAAGATCCTGGTTAGGGGTGAGGCTGGAAGAGCCCAGAAAAGCTGTTGTGTTCTTGCCAGCATGTACCTAATGGTTTCTCTACCCTTCAGCAAGCACCCTCCCTTACAAAATGCATTTTGTTTGGGGGCAGTGGCTGTTGATGAGAGCTGTAAGATAAGGAGCCTGGCTCTGCATGATGCCTTGGGCTGCTAGTGCACTGGAAAGATAGCTGGAATTGCAGTCAGGGGATTCAGACCTGTGTTCTCCTGGTTTGGCTAAACACTAGCTGCTTCCTAGGTTCAATTTCTTTATTTGTAAAATTGCAATAATAATTCCTACCTAACAGGATTGCTGGGACGACATAATATGAGTGAAAGTGCTTTGTAAAGTGTATAACTATGAGGCATTATTATGATGCCTCTATGATGATCATAGCAGGGGAATTAGCAGCCTGATTTGGCAAATCATTTCTTGTTCTCTTTTGACCTTGAAGAAAGATCAGGCACCATAAACAGTGGTAATGGAAATCTGAGGAAATATTTTACAGATAATTATGTCATCCAAGGCTGTGTCCATACAGTGCCAAAGGCAGGCCAATTCAATTAGATAGCTGGGTGCAGTGGATAAATTCCTGGAGAAGGAGTTAGCAGCCCTGAGTTTTCACTCTGCCATCAGCTAGTCACTGGACCTTAGCTAAACCATTTAACCCATCTGGACCTCAGTTCCCCTAAAAATATCTACTCTGCTTCAACCAAAGTTCATTAAAAGCCCAAAGTGACACAATGTATGTGAAGTCTCTTGGACCTTAAACTTAATGTTATTATCAGCCAGTTGAGAAAATATGACATTATTGTAAAGGTTAATAAAAACAGAAATAGAACGTTTAGTTTCGTAGTCACAAGACTAGTTTCTTTATATAGGAGAGGGTGCTGTTTGATTTGATACTATTCTGGCACTGGAAACTACCTATCCTGCTCTTATGCTGAAAATTCTGAGATCATCTAGGATCGTATCAGGAATTGTGCGGGTAATCACAGTGTATCATCTGGAGTGAGAAAATGTCTGCTTATTTGGAGGTTGGTTGTGATGGAGAGAACAGAGTCTTCAATTAACCTAGAGGAAATGAAGAACACATCACTGGGGGAAATTCTAACCTGATTTTTAAATATTAAATCACTGCCCTTATCTCTGAGATCCATCATAGATTGATAGTTGCAGCAACACATCCTTGGTTGAAGCTAGTTTGAAGATTGCCAAAAGAGAACAATTATTAAGTGATCCCATTTAGGGGTTATTATCATTATTTTTTACCTTTTCTTCACCCTCCTCACAATTGCCTAAGTTGTTTGTTTTCCTTTTGCCTTCAGAGATCCTCTCTTGACTACTTATCTTGCTCCTATTTCTTTTTCTACCACATGGATTACAGTTTGGCTAGTGTTTCCCAAGCCTCAGTCATTTTCATGCCACCTCCCAAATTTCTGCTTGCCATTTGTACTGTTTACTTATAAAAAGATTATAAACGGTTATTTCTAAAAGGCTATTTTAAAACTCTGTTTATTTTAAAAGAAAACTTTATATTAGGGGTTTCAGTTTTAGTTATGTTTTTCAGAAACATATAAATATGGATTATTACATGATAATGCAATAAATACGTTTTTCCCCAAATAATCACGTGCCACCTATGGGATGTGTACCAGTCTCTGGGAAACGATGATGTTCATTTTATAGGGCCAGTTTATATTTTAAATGCCCCTTCTGTTTTTTATGAGGCAGGACAATCTATACACAGAAGTATGAATATATAGATTTTTTTATTAACAGAAATAATGGTTGGAAACATTTCCAAGTTTTATTCAAAGAACAAAGAGATTGTCTCTTCCTCTTGCATGGGTACTTGGCACCTTGCTTAAGATGTGAACAAGAAAAGCTGATGGCATTCCTTTTATTGTTCCCTGAAGGTGATTTTGAGATGGTCATGTTTCCACAGGAAAAACGTGTCCACATGGTTCATATTGAATCCAGGAAATCTCGGCGAAGAAGTTCTGAGGTTGAAATCTTTGTGGACTGTGAGTGTGGGAAAACAGAATTCAATGAGCTCATTCAGTTGCTGAAATTTCAAACCACTATTGTGACGCTGAATCCTCCAGAGAATATCTGGACAGAGGAAGAAGGCAAGGGTGGTCTTAGCTTGTTGGGTAATTTTGAAATCTGACAAATATTGCAAATGGGAAAACACAGTCTGTGAACTAATATTTTTGAACCTGCACTGTTTTCAACAGAGCTAGAGGATGTGCCCTGGTTCCCTCGGAAGATCTCTGAGTTAGACAAATGTTCTCACAGAGTTCTCATGTATGGTTCTGAGCTTGATGCCGACCACCCAGTAAGTGTCCAGTAAAATCTATTTCTCACATGCTCTCTCAGCTCCACCCACGTGACAGGCAGTGTGCCATGTTCTATGCTGCAATACTTTATTATAGAACAATTTATTATTTATTCCCCATAACTGAGAGCAGACTTCCAAATGATAAAGCTTCCCTGTACGCATGTTGACTGGAAGCAGGTTAGAAGGATGGTATTTTCACATAGCATTTATTTTTAAAAGGGTTGGATAGAGGAGGAGATTCTAAAACTTGGAGAATATTTCTGTGGAATTAGACAGCCTGAAATATACTTGCAGATGGTGACCCTTGGAAAAACGATGAGCTGAAATTGATCACGCCTCTGGGAAACTAGGGAGGACTAGGTATTAAGGGGCTCAGTGAGAGAATAAAATTCTTCCTGCTATTTTCCTTGACTGGAGGTAGTTAGGAGTAGAGTAATGTAGTTGACTTCAGTCTCAATGGAAAGGCAGAGGGTTTTAGAATAAAGGCTATGATGGAAGACATATCTCTTCCCACATCTACCCTGAATCTATCTACCATCATTCTTTCCTCTACTCCAATAAAAATGACCATCTTTAAAGAAATATGATACTTGGGTAAGCATTTCCCATTATTCTCCCCTTCCCACCTTTACATCAGTTTTTATTTAACACAAGAGACCTGGAACTTCTTTATGGCCAGAGTGAAGTACAGTTAATAGTCTGGGAGAAGTAAGCAATGCACCTATTCATTACAGGCATTTTTCCCTCCCTCGGTGCCCCTTGTCTAAAAATGGGCAGACAAAAGAGTAAAACCCAAGCAGATCACTAATGCTTACAGGACGTCTCTGTGGTCTGCAGGTAATAGTTTACAGACATTCCTTGCTGTTTAAACAGAGGAAATACGGGGATTTGACAGTGTGGCTCTACTCTGCACAGTGGCTCTCTAAGTGTGACCCCAACATCAGCAGTGTCAGTATCATGTGGGAATTTGTTTTAATAAGTCCACCCTTAAGTTTGAGAACCTCTGTTTTAAAGGAAACTATGACAGCTTTAATACTAGAGAAGTTTTCAATTAAACCAGTCATTTGACATAATATACCCACTCAGACCAATTCAAATATACCATTCAAACAAATGGTCAAACAGACCTAATTCAACTGCATTATTTTCAAAAATTCTCTCAAAGAAACAATGTGTTATATTTGCTAACATAGCCTAAAATTTCAGAATATTTTCTAGTAATTCACATGTAAGGCCTCTGAACATTAGAAAAACATTAAAAATGGCTTTAATAATCACCCATTGTTATCTTCCCCCTCTCTCAACTTCCAGAAGGCATCAGAATTAGCACAGGAACCTGACTTAGCAGTTAAGCAGTACCCAGGCTGCACAGACACCAGCTGTTAACTTGCAGAATGACCTTGGCCAAGTCCCTTTACCTCTGCACCTCAAGTTCTTCATGTAAAAAGTGGAAATAAAATTGTTATTGACCTCGAAGGGGTGTTTGAAAAGCCTAGTTAATAAAACAACTGGAAAGCATTTGGCAAGAGTAAATGCTTAATTCCAGAAATAGAAATGCTGTATTAAATCATCCAGATCAATGCCTGGACGGTAAAGGATTTTTGATAACCTCCTATTTCCAAATACTCCCCTTAGTCTAGTTTGAAAATTACTCAACCTGGAGAAAGGAGTTCAGCCATTTTAATGGAACAACCATAGGAACCACTGACCTTGCTGAGAAAAAATTTATTTCAATACCCAGCATAAATTTTCCTGTGCTTAATTTTATTCCATTACTCCTAATTATACCCACCTTATGATACCTTCTCTTATTTTCTGTGCAGCCACTAGAAATAATTGCAAGTACTTAGCAATCCCCTCTCTTGTCATTTTTTAAACCACATATATTTCTTTTATGAGCACACCAAATGTTCATTATACAGAATGTAATATTGGCAAATTGGTGTTTTCGTAAGTTGTTTGATGAGGATGGAAAAATTGTCTAAGCACTTTTTATGCCTGGGAATAATCCCAGTCCTGAGACAAACACAGGGACCCTTGTGATAGGGTACTTCAGAAGAGGCTTGGAATATAAGAGTAAGGTTGCTGAGGCTCCCTAGAAAGGGTTAAATATGTAGGTCAGTGTCTTTCAAACTTCAAGGGGCAAACAAATCACCTTTGAGATCATTTTTTAAAATTATTATTATTATACTTTAAGTTCTAGGGTACATGTGCACAACATGGAGGTTTGTTACATATGTATACCTGTGCCATGTTGGTGTGCTGCACCCATCAACTCGTCAGCACCCATCAACTTGTCATTTACATCAGGTATAACTCCCAATACCATCCCTCTCCCCTCCCCCCTCCCCATAATAGACCCTGGTGTGTGATGTTCCCCTTCCCGAGTCCAAGTGATCTCATTGTTCGATTCCCACCTATGAGTGAAACAATGTCGGTGTTGGTTTTTCTGTTCTTTGCGATAGTTTGGCTTGAGAATATGGTTTCCCAGCTGCCCATCCATGTCCCTACCAAAGACACAAACTCATCTTTTTATGGCTGCATAGTTATTCCATGGTGTATATGTGCCACATTTCTTAATCCAGTCTTGTCACTTGATGGGGACACTTTGGGTTTGATTCCAAGTCTTTGCTTAATTGGTTGAATAGTGCTGTAATAAACATCTGTGTGCATGTGTCTTTATAGCAGCATGATTTATTATCTTTGGGTATATCCCCTAGGTAGTTGGGATGGTGGTCATATGGTATTTCTAGGTTCTAAAGATCCTTGAGGAATCGGCTATACTGTTTTCCACAATGGTTGAACTAGTTTACAATCCTACCAACCAGTGTAAAAAGTGTTCTATTTCTCCACATCCTCTCCAGCACCTTGTTGTTTCCTGACTTTTTAATGATTTTTGCCATTCTAACCTGGTGTGAGATGGTATCTCATTGGTGTTTTGATTTCCCATTTCTTCTGATGCCAGTGATGGAGAGCATTTTTTTCGATGTGTCTGTTGGCTAGTATCATGGTCTTCTTTTGGGAAATGTCTGTTTCATATCCTTTGCCACTTTTTTGATGGGGGTTGTTTGGTTTTTTTTTCTTGTAAATTGGTTTGAGGTTCTTTTAGTTCTGGATATTAGCCTTTGTAGATGAGGTAGATTGCAAAATTTTTCCCGGATTCATTTTTTTAAATCAGACAATGGATTCAGTAGCCTGGGGATTCTGTATTTCTGGTGATCTCCCAAATAAGGCTTGCACCAGAGAGTCTGGGGACCACATTTTGAGGAGCCAGCATCTAGACTGGGAAGGTCTTTCAAAGTGGGGTTCAAGGTTCACTCATAAGGTGTTAAAAGTACAATATCTTGATGCTCATCTGAAGCCTACTGAGTCAGAACTTTCAGGGATGGCCCAGGGATCTGCATTTAAAAGTATCTGCAGGAGACCCTGATGAGATCTAAAGTTTGAGAACTAATGTCTTAATTAATGTTCTAGCTCAGTGATTCTCATCCTTAGCTTTCCATTCAAATCACGTGTGGAGAATTAAAAAGTACTGATGCCAGGGCCTCTGGGAATGTGGCCAGGTTTGATGTATTTTTTAAAGCTCCCAGGTGATTCTAATATTCTAATACAGTTGACCTATTTGGGATAGCTACTTGAGTGTCAACAGAAATTTAGCTGAGCACTTTGGAGTTCAGGCTGGGTCTTCAATTTCCTTTGATTTAAATTGAGAGAGGGAGGGTGGGTTCTCTCTGGGTGCTAGGGTTGCCAGATTGAGCAAATAAATATCTAGCATGCCCAGTTAAATTTGAGTTTCAGATAAATAAGGAATAGTTTTGGGGTATAAGTATGTCCCATGTAATATTTGGAACATATTTATACTAAAAAGATTATTTGTTGTTTATCTGAAATTCAAATTTAACTGAGTGCCCTGTATTTTATCCAGTAACCTTATCCCTGGCTTCAGTTCAGAATGGATGGCCAAGGAATGCTGTTTCTCTGTCACTACTAGTGCAGCTAGCGTCCCTGTTTTACTTTGCCAGTACATGGTTCAATCCAGGAAGTTCTGGATCGCCCACAACATTTGCGTAATCACTGCCACACTAAGCTAATGAGGCATGATGAGTAAATCACTCTCTTGCGTGCTTGGAAAAGGTGCAGGTGTTTGCAGAAGAGAGGCAGTTGAGATTCTTCAGGAGGCCCAGCAGATTATGATGCTGTTACCATGGTGTCCAGTCTGGCAGGAGCCGGGGAACAGATGTTATGCTTTTCACAGGACGCTTTTCCTTCTGTCATGGCCTGTTTTCTTTTTGAATAATAAAGGTGCTTGGAATTCTTTGGTTTTACCATCTCAAGTAGTTTTACTAGTGAGTGTTGAAACAAGTACTTTCTAGCATGACTGCATCTACCCTCTATAGCCGGAGACTCCTTTTTTAAAGGGCACAGATCTATTTGTGAACGTGGTAACTATTTATTTTATTATTATTATTATTATTTTTACCAAATACCCAAACTTCAAGGACAGTGGTAACTATTTTGTAAATTTTTTTATATAGACATTTTAGGACTTCACAAGCCTGTCTATGAACCCCAGTTTAAAAACTCCCAATTCACAGTAAAAGAAAGTGCTAGTTTCTTGGACAGAGGATACTTCATTTCTACATGGTGTTAAGGCGGTCTCAGGGCATCTTCTGTCTCCTCCTCTTAGTAATTCTCTTGTCATTCCTGAAAGAAAGGTTGTTGACAATGGAAGTTCTTCACTTCTGTCCAGCAGATAGCCCTGTGAAGATTTCTAGCCTCGAGGCCAGTTCTCTTCAGCCAGGCAAGCGAGGGGCAATTTGCTAATGAGTTTGAGGCTCTCTTGGGCAGCCCATCTTGCAGAACTGTCTTAGGTTCAGCAGAGGTAGTCTAGGCCTTTGTGGGCCTCACCCTGTTCTTTCACTCTCGAATGCCATGATCCCAGTGGCTTGTCTCCTTGCCTGGCCTCCATTCTTAGTAAGCCCTTGCTTCCTGGTTATCCTTCCAGTTTGCAGGGCTGTAGAGGTAGGAGTCATATTGCAACAATTCCTTCCGAGCTTCCAACAGCTGGAAGAAACAACCCTGGAAAGAATTGATTGTCTGAAAGTTCTTCAAGGAAAGGAAAATGGAAAGTCTGTTGACAAGAGGAGAGATTTTTGAGTAAACTAGGAAGTCCTCTCTGAAGGATTTCACTTGACTGAAAAATGACAGACATAATGTTTAATTTCCCAAGTGGATGATGATGGATAAAAATCTTGAAGTTGGCTAAGACTAACTAGAATTGTAAGAAGTCAGAGTGGAATGGTGCTAGGCTGCTATCCTGTGCATGAATTCCCTAAAACCGATTTTGCATTATGTGGCCGTAGTCATAAAATACAGCAAAACCTCCTTAATTCATACTGATTTGGGAATGTGTTGATTATTCTAAATGATAGAATTTATAATAAATGTCACATTTATTAGTTATTTATACAAAGCAATTAAAATTAGGTTAAGTCACTGAATAATCATGTTAAAGGGATCTGTTTTAAGGAATAGAATAGGATTAATTTGTGATTAAGATCAATTACATGCAAATGATATTTGAAAACCTAAAGGTATTGTTCACAATATCAACTTGCTCAACTAAGTCATTCTGCTTACTTAGTGGAAAGGTAAACTTTAGCCTGAATTGCCACACATCCTAAATTAGTACAGCCCCAATTTAATGAGGTTTTACTGTAAGCCCAATTTGTTTCTGAGTGTGTCATCAAGATGGCCATCCTAGGATAAGATTTACATATGAATTGAACACTGAATAAACACCACAGTGATTTTCTTTTAGGTCTTCTGCAGCTAATTTTCAGCACTTTGTTAAATAACTTAATCTCTTTTGTGTTTAAGGGATTTAAGGACAATGTCTATCGACAGAGAAGAAAGTATTTTGTGGATGTGGCCATGGGTTATAAATAGTAAGTACCTGTATAACTCTTGCTTGTCACTGGCTAGTTAGGAAAAACACATGCTGGGTTAAACAAACCTGTCATCTCTTCACTTTAACTTTTGCAGAAGGCAGGCGTGAACCATTTTAAACACTCACCAACTCTGTAGGCTCTAAATGCCAACATTGATGTTTGACATCTGGGTATAATTGTAAAATAATGAGACCTGCGGGCCACATGCCAAGAGCTACATTTACACCATTGTGTTCCCAGCTCCATCAAGACAAAGACCATTTCTGTGCACTCTGCAGGTCTCAGAAACTGTGTTTTCATTTTAATTTTACTTTAGCCTTGACTTTTCAGTAACCCCCTTCAATCTCCTGCTTTCCCAATGAAAGTAGAGGATTCAGCAAGAATGGTGAAAGGGCTCATTTAAGGAGTCGTAATAGAAAAGACATGTGCTTGCTTTACATGGAGAGGAAAATTTCCTGTAAAATGCAGGGGTTATGAAGGAGTTTCACACTCATTCCCAGACCAGGGTTGGGATGGAAGAGGAGGACCTCACTTTTCAGGGTGAGAACTGTGCATAGTACATGATGCTATGTGGCAGTGACAGGATGTGTTTGTGATGTTGTATGTTGACTGTAGGCCACGTTTAGAAAAATGCAGTGGTGGTTAGGCCTGTGTTTGTTCTACTCAAGCTAGTATAACTCATAGATCATCACAATGCTCTCTTTCCTCTGTCTGGTATGTGATCAGCTACAGGAAACTTGTCATCAGAACAAAATGTAAATCCATACCTCGTAAGGGAAAGATTCATCCTACCCCAATTGAGAATAGGTGTGAAACTTACTGTCCTGAGAGGAAAATTTGTCATTGGTGAAATTTTAGGACATTATGTACATTATAGAGGGTCTCAGTATGGGCTTTATTTATAAAAAGGAATTTGACACACAGGTGCTTAAGACAGATGAGAAGATTCTTCATCCCACCTCTCACTGGGCATCCCTAGCTTCCTTTGATGCTTAGGTGCTCTTCCCTTCATCCTCCCAAGTCCCAGGCATCCTTCATCCTTTCTCCACCACATTTAGGAAAACCATATTCTTAAAAACCAGGACCACATGGCACATGCCATTTCACATGTGCCTATTCTTATCTCCTCTGTTCTAAGCACCTTCCTTCCCCTCTCTACTGTGACTTTCCATACCTTGCAATATCAGCATGCACTTGCCCTAGCCCAAGCCCAACCTCAGGCTCCCTTCTTACCCTCAGTACCACCACCCCTCTAGCCCCATCTCCCAGTGTTTTCTGATTAAATTGCCAAGAGAGAACTCTGACCAGCTGAGCTCACGTTTTCACCTCAGGCCCTGATAATGGCTGTGAGCCTTGTGATTGGCTCCCCCTGGTCCACAGACTTCTTCTGGGGAATCAGGTCATGACTGTATAGGTAGATCCTTAGAGGGGGTGTGGGCAGGGCAGTTTCTTTGTAGCATGACCTGCCAGCACATGGTAGAAGCTCAATGCCTGGCAGAGCCTTTTCCCTTAGATAAAGTAGATTGCTTTGTCACTCAGTCTGCCTCCTGAGTAGCTGGGACTACAGGTGTGTGCCACCATGCCCAACTAATTTTTTAAATTTACTTTTTTTATTTTTGACAGGGTTTTGCTGTGTTGCCCTGACTGTTCTCAAACTCCTGGGCTCAAGTGAAACTCCTGCCTTGGCCTCCCAAACTATTGGGATTATAGGTGTGAGTCACTGTGTTTGGCCAGAAAACGTATTTCATATGTGGATGCTATATGTTTTATATATGTGTGCGTGTACATGTGTGTGTGTGTATAAAATGACATGATTTCAGCTGGGTGCGGTGACTCATGCCTGTAATCCCAGTACTTTGGGAGGCTGAGGCAGGCAGATCACCTGAGGTTAGGAGTTCCACACCAGCCTGACCAACATGGAGAAAACCTGTCTCTACTGAAAATACAAAATTAACCAGGCGTGGTGGCAATTGCATGTAATCCCAGCTACTCGGGAGGCTGAGGCAGGAGAATCGCTTGAACCTGGGAGGCGGAGGTTGCAGTGAGCCAAGACTAAGGGACTATCTCAAGTGTTACTTATTTCTTCTTGATAGAATTCAAAAGCTAAACAAAGGCAAGCTGATGTTGTGGTGATACAAGTAGAATATATGAGTCAACTAGTTTCATGGAACTTTGATAATGAGGAGTGATTTGGTTTTAAAGAAAACGTATTTATATGGAGAGGACAGAAAATGAGCATATAGTCAAAATGATGTAGAGCGAGGTTCTCAAAGGGTTAACAAGATTTTGCATTTGCCACCTTTGCATAGCTAAAGAGTAAAATGAAGGTGTGATATCTGTAGGAAAAAAATAGAAATTGGAGAAATTGATGGACATTTATATAAAAGAGGGCTGGATGGAGCTGGGGCATTCCAGGATCTGGACCCAGTTTGGAGGGCTGGGGAGTGCTAAGGTTCAAGGGGCTTGACTCTTGGTAACTGAATGTTCAGGAGGCCAAGAGAGCCAGGAAATGGCCAATTCATCATTTTATAGTGAGAAACAACCCTCAAAGGACTCACAAAACCATCCTTATAGTCATGATAGCAGAGGAGGGCAGATTATAACCTTAGGCTACTTGGTGGATGCAGAGTCAAAGCAAAGGATATTTACCTAAGAGAGTTTAGAATCCAGGACATTATACCCCTCTCCCCTGGATGGTGCTGAGCCCAGACTGACTAGACAGGATAACGGCAGGCTTAAAAACTGGGGCATTGGCCTCCAACAGTCTGGGCTTGTATGCACTCCACTGCTCCGAGCTGGGTGTGCAACCTCATTGTGCCATGGCTGCTTCATCTGGGAAGTGTGCCCAACAATAGGACCCATTTCAAAGGGTTGTAGTAAGGACTAAAACAGAGAATGCATGTGCTGTGCCTCACACAGAGTCCAACACATGACCAATGATTATAAATGTCACTTACATTATTAAGTTTAACACACCTCCCCCAACCTTTTCCACAGGCTGTCTTCCATTTCCAGTGGACCTACTGTTTTCTTCTTTAGTGATGTTGATACCATTGTTTATGTGCCATTTTATCAAATAACGTAGCTCAAAACATTCTTGGAAGAAACTGTTTAGTTTCCCATTGAAGGGCTGTTGCATATACAGAAGCATTTTGTGTTGACCTACATTCCTCTTTACAGAGAGATTTCATAAAAAGCGGTCATATTCCTCCCCACCCCCTTTTCCCTGCTTTTTTTTTTTTTTTTTCCTGCACATGGGAAGCTGCCAAAATACTAATAACAGATTGCCAGTACTTCTTGCGAGTGGATGGACCAAGGAAGGTGCCTACCAAAGGTAGTTAAATCAGGAAAGCACGAACCCAGGACTTGTGGGAAGTAGAACCAAGGATCATTCCTTAATGCCCTGTATGCCGTCATTGCTAAGGTTTCTCTGAGTATGAGTTTGAGGATGGATAAGAGAGAGACAGTCCTGTGTCTCACTTGTGGGCTCATGTGCCTGCTGTGGTGCTGGCGGGGGTGGGGCACAGACACTAACAAATTCCAAGTGGGCCTTCGCAGTTGTCTCCAGGCTGCCGTGTAGCAGGTAAGGTTTCCCTTCAGTTTACAGGAAACAGGGATGCAGTTTCTAATTGAAATAGGTCTTTTTCTAGTGCTGATGGTTTTCTGAGTGCATGAAGGAGAATGATGTGAATACCATAATTACTTCAAATAATCTCATTTAAGTGTGCAACAACCTGATTTTCCAAACTGATATTTAGAACCACTTTGTCCAAGAAATAGATCATTTGAGGTTGGGGTCGTTTTGAAAAATCCGGCATATGTGGTCCTCACAAATATAGTTTGGTGATAAAATTAGGGACCATGCTGACAGGGAGAACAATTTGATTCCCTTCCCTGCTGATAATTAGTTAAGACTTTCTGGACAATGAGAAGAAGTCGAACATGTGGTCAGAAATGCAGAGAAAGATGGAGTATGGATATTTTGGGGTTGTAATAGGGGTTGACAGGGTGTAGTTTGAGGTGTCTAAAGGTAAGGAGAAGGGAAAGAAATGAAATACAGAATAATATATATTGAAACCACAGCCAAGAAGCCCTCTGGGGGATTCGTGTGAATACTATATTTTCTGTGATATTCTTGAAAGGATAAAGCAGGGGGGAAGAATAAACACAAGCAGAGAAAAATGAGAAAATTCCACTCTATGATGAAGAAACAGCAGGCTCAAAGTCTGTATTACCATGAGCCCGAAAGAGGAGAGGGAACGGGAAAGCACCAGCATGCTGAGAACTGTCAATAGATGCCACTCAGGCGAGCTTCTGATTGACAGTGCTGCTGAGAAACATGATTGATTACCCAGAGGCCCACAGCCGCCTGCAGACATGAGTGTGGGAAGGCCTAATTGCCTCACCAATAATAGCACAGGAAACATTCATTAGTGCAAATATCATTCTTCATAGAAGATCTGAGAATGAACGCCCTGGATCGAGAGGACACTGTTTCTAAAATCATCTGTGAGAGAATGTCTAACACGCAGATCACGCCTCTCCTCCCCCACCCAAATAAAATAAATTCTAGTATAAACAGGAAAAAAGTACTCCATGATTAGATAATGTGATGTGCATATAGACTTGCAGTTCAGAGGATATGGAAGTGCGTGGGGGGCAGATGGCATGTGAAGGAAGAGGAAATTGTGACTGCGATGTTGTAGCTGTTAGGTTTGTCTGAAACTGTCCAGTTTTCTGTCTTTGGTGCCTTCATATTTGAACCTCAGCATTAACTTTGCTGCATTTCTGTGGACTTCACAATTACTATATTGTTGGGGGAACAATCAGTGATACATTTTTTTCAATTGACTGGAAATAAACACATTTTTCTTTTGGGGACTGTTACAATGATTATTCCTCAACGATACACATGCATATTTAATTTAATTATATTTTTCGTGGGGATGGTGGTAGTTATTTCAATCCATCTTATTCTTTTGGAAAGAGGCCCTGAGCTCTAACTTTAATTATGCCACTCTTGTTTGCTTAAATTGATTTTGAATATTATTGTGATTGTGTTTTATTATGAATGTACTTACTCCTGGTTGAAAGTAAGGTAGCACATGAACCTCATGTTCTTCTCACGGGGCTACTTCCTCTTTGATTTATTTATTTTTATCCATGGAACCTGAAATGTAAACAGGCAACTACAACTGTCAATAGGTACGGTAAACAAGAGAGTTTCAGCATGTCAGAATTTCCAACTCTAACCTAAATTACAGCTGGAAAATTCCTTAATTTGCCAAGAAAACTCATTTGATTTCAAATTCAGGGATTCAAATCATCCCTTAACATTACTCAGCCTCAGTTTTTCTCCTCTGTAAAGTGGAGATTAAAATGTCTCTTCTGCCTCTCCTGGGAGTTTTTTTAAAGGATTAAGTGAAATAAGTGAGGCATTGCTACACAATGTACTTTATTATCCTTATTAAAACAAGAATCAAACACTATAGACCAAAGGCATGGGGTTTTACTCAGACCCCTGACAACATAAAGGTCTTGGCTGCGTTTCCTATTTTTTTTTTAGATCTGAGAGGCAGCGTGTGAAGTTGTTATGTGTCAGAAGTTGGAGCTGCACTGCTGGGGTGAATCCCAGCTTGACCATTTACTAACTGAGTGACCTGGGCAAATTGTTTAAATCTTCTGTACCTCAGTTTCCTTATCTGTAAAATGGGGATAATCTAGTACTACTTTATAGGATTGTTACATGGATTACATGAGTGAATATAGTAACAAAACTTAGAACACTACACGTGCTATATAAGTATTTGATAATATTGTTATTTTCTCACTTCAAATGATCTCTTCTTTTTGTCTGTCCTCATGCTCCAAATCATGTTATTACCCTTTGGTTGCCAGCCGTCTCCCCTCCCCTTGGCCAAGTCTTTTGTACAATCCTGACTTCTGTCTGATTTTTACACTATATTAGTTATTGCTACATAAAAAATAATCCCCAAATTTAGCACCTTAAAACAACAAACATTTATTATCTCACATAATTTCTGAGTGTCAAGAATTTGTGAACAGCCTAGCTGGAGGGTTCTAGATTAGGGTCTCTCATAAAGCAAACTGTTGACCAGGGAAGCAATCATCCAAAGGCTTGACTGGGGCCAGAGGACCTGCTTCCAATATGGTTACTCACAGGGCTGTTTGCAGGAGGCCTCAGTTTTTAGCAACATGGCCTCTCTACCAGGCAGTCTGAATATCTTCAAGATATTGTAGCTGGCTTCTCCCAAATCACGTGATCTAAGAGAGAGCAAGGCAAAATCTATAATGCCTTTTATAACCTAGCATTGGAAGTGACACACCATCACTCTCGCTGTATCTGTTAATTTCACAGATCAACTGTGCCACATTGTGGGAAGGGATTACACATGGGCATGAATATCAGGAGTCAGGGTTCACTGAAGACCATCTTGGAGGATGGGTACCACATTCATTTAACTTGCTCCATTTCCCTCCCTTTCTCCCTCCCTTCCTTCTTTCCTTCATTCCCTCCTTCCTTCCTTTATTTGAATCAGGGTCTCACTCTGCACTCTGTTGCTTGAGCTGGAGTGCAGTGGTGTGATTTTAGCTCACTGCAACCTTGACCTACCGGGCTCAGCTGATCCTCCTGCCTCAACCTCCTGAGTAGCTGGCACCACAGGTGCACACCGTGCATGCCTGGCAAATTTTTGTATCTTTTGTAGATATGGGGTTTCCCCATGTTGCCCAGGCTGGTCTCAGACTCTTGGGCTCAAGCAATCTGTCTGCCTTGGCCTCCCAAAGTGCTAGGATTACAGGTGTGAACCACTGTGGCTGACCCCATTTCATTTCTTTATGACATTTTTAACTGCTCTCCCACAGTGGGTGCTAATGTGCTCTCTGCACAACTAATCCCTGTGAAAGAGGAGGTAGCACGGTATAGCAGAAGATGTGGCAGAATGTATAGGCTTTGGAGCTAGACAGAATTAGGTTTGAATTCCCACTCTACCACTTAAAAGCTCTATGGTCATGGGCGGTGACCTAGTCGCTCTAATTCTCATGCCCTCATCTTAAAATGGGCACAACCTCTACTTTGCATGATTGGGAGGGTTAGCAATGATTACAGGACCCAGAGTGCTGACTGGCACAAGTAGATGTTAAATCTATGATAGATATGATTATTAGTATCATGTGGTTAATAGCTAATTGTTCCTCAATTTCATATAATCAATTGTTAGGCTCATTTAAAATGAGTAAAGGATTGTGTGTGTGTGTGTGTGTGTGTGAGACAGGGTCTCGCTCTGGTCACCCAGGCTGGAGCACAGTGTCATGATCATGGGTCACTGCAGCCTCCACCTCCCAGGCTCAAGTGATCCTCCCACCTCAGCCTCTTGAGTTGCTGGGACTACAGGTGTGTTCTACCATATCTGGCTAATTTTTCATATTTTGTAGAGACAATGGTCTCACTATGTTGTCCAGGCTGGTCTTGAACTCTGGCCTCAAGCAATCCTCCTGCCTCAGCCTCCCAAAGTGCTGGGATTATAGTTGTAAGCCACTGCACCAGACTCTAAAGGATCTTAAGGAGTAATTGAATTAAGGAATTTCAGGCTCCACGATGGGCTGGGTTAAAGGAACTTTTAAAAAATAGTTGTGTTTGTGTGAGAGCAGACCTTCCAGCTTCACATAAATCATGCATATAGTTTGCTTCTTTAATCTGAAAAATTGGCCCCTCAAAGGCCTTCCCAGGTCAATGTGTCTCAGCCAGAATAAGGCTGGAGGATAAGCTCGCAACAGGGCTATGTTGGACTCATCCCTGAATGGCTCATGGTGGTAAAAATGTTCATTATGTTGACCTCTCAGCTAACATTTTCAGATTGTATTAGGTTCCTGCTCTTAGATCCTGCACTGTGTTAAATGTGTCACTTGATTTTCTGTCATTTAACCTCACAATGAGCCCTTAAGGTAGGTGCCATCATTGTAGACACTCTGAAGATGAGGAAACTGAGCTTCGGAGACGTTAAGAAACTTACTAAAGGTTACACAGCTGATGGTGCCACTTGCATAAAACATCAGGTACAGATGCTTCAAATTCCTCGGAAATAGAGCAGTCAATTGAAGAGTAGAACTGAAGCAAATATTTATAGTACTAGGGTCATTTCCCGGATGGCCAGAATAGTTTCCGAGTAAGGTCACTTTTAGAGGTTTCAAGAATGCCGCTGGTAGAATCTAAATGTCTGCTCAAAATTCCACGCCCTTTTCTTTTTTGTTTTCTGAACAACAACAAAAAAAAGTGGCTTCAGTGACTTCCGCTTGACACAGGTGGTTTCATACACAAGCTGGAAATAACAGTGACATAACTAAGTGACTTGCCATTTGTAAAAGTTATTCTCCTTACAGAATTCTCAGCATATTTGAAATGCACAATCCTTGTAAGTATTCAGTACACTTAGGACTTTATGGACTCAGAACTCAAACCAGCCCTGTGACACTGCAAAGCCATGCTGTTTCTCGCAGGTTGTTGGGGACATCTGCCAGGGTCTGGCATGGCAGAAGCACGTTTCCATTCTGTGTGGTGATTTTTCCCTCTCTCCCAGGCCCCATGCTCTTCTCCTCCTACCCAAAGCCTGACCCTCGTGAGACATAGAATGAATGGAAATAAACACAGCTGGGCTGGGCTTGAAAATTAATTGCCAGGAATGTGTCACTCTGGTTTTCACTAGTTGCTAGCCTATTTATTTCTTGATTTTTTTTAATTTATAAAATTGCACCCTTTGTGATTCATTTGCTCTGAGTGTAAGTACACAGCTAAACAGAGACCCTAAAACAAACAGCTCCAAAAGAGAACTAGCATATTTGAAAAGTGCAATCACCAGCTCAGCAGGCACCTTCAATTTGGGTGAGCTTGTGAATATTCTCTCAGCTCCATTAGAGAGACAGAGAATTTTCTCCTTTTACATGCAGTGGTGGTTATGCTAACCTATTCTCATCAAAGCACAGAAGGGCATTTTCTTTTTTTACCCCTCCTCTTCCTGCTTATACCGCCAAGTACTACATGATGTCAAAACAAAACCCTTTGGGACTGAGATTCGGTAACATGCAGTGCATTTTAAGGTATTTGAGTAGTTACATAAATATGGAATGGATGTGCCTTGGAATGAACATATTGGATTTCCAAGCCAGTATCTCACTTCTTAGGAGGTCTTCTCAGTTTCCTCTTTCACTAGATGACTCAGCCATAGGTCTGCAAAGAAAAAGAAAGAGATGGATGATCAGAAACCAATAAGAGTAGACTGCAGACTTGGAGTAGAGCTGTTTTGCTGCCCTGCCTCTCACACCCTAGTGCTCAGTACTGAGCGTACTGGGGTTTCTTCTGCTTGCAGGGAGCTGTGACAGTTAAGCTTTGTGTCTGAGCTAGGGGATTACTGATGCTGAGTTTTTCCTAAGAGGCATTTGCAATTATTGCAACTTGCAGAAAAATAACTGGGGTGGCTCTACCTCTCCACCTTTCCAGAAATTTCAGTTGACCTTAGCATTTCTCATTTCATGAGAGAAGAGGCATGATTTATGGATCCTGCTTGGTTTCAGAATGTAGCTTAAAGGAATACATTACTAACAGGAGTTGTGAGTGCCACATTACCTATTTTTAGATAGGCGAATCTTAATTGGAAACATAACAAGTAGAAGGTAGAGGAAGAATGGAAGTGAAGGTTATGCTTTCTTAACAGGGAAAAACTTAACTGGGGGGGTTGCAAGTTTTTCTTTTTCATGATGTTTTCCTCATCAATTTCATTGGCAGGTAGTCACCTTGATGAATTGTAGGCTCTACTGTGATGTGAAACCAAGCTTTAATTTTTTTCCTTTCTCTGCCCTTTTGAGAAGAGGCACCTTAGAAGGCAAATATGTTTTCTCCCTGACTGAGCTAATTTTATCCCATTCCATTATCTTCCATTGATTTGCTTTCCCAGGTTTTGAATGAAACTGAAATATATGTGGCTGTTTGGGTACTTTGTGACTCCTGCATAAACACCAGTTGTTGATGCTTTAATTTCTCTGAAATGAAGCGGTAAATTGAAAAGTAGAACAAAACCAAATATTTGTAGTACTGGGGTCATTTCCCAGATGAGTAGGATAGTTTCTGAGGAAGGTCATATTAGGGACTTTTAGAGTGCTTGTCTTGTAGAATTCAAATATCTTTCTCTGCCCAAGATGCCACGTCTTTTCTTTTTAAAAAAAATCTGCTTAGCAACTTCCATTTGACATAGGTGGTATCACACACAGGTCGAAAACAAGACCAATCGAATTAAGTGACTTGGGTTTTCATAAAGTTATCCTTCTCTTTACAGAAGTCTTAGCAGATTTGAAATGCACTGTTCTTATAAGGATTTAAAAGACTTCAAGCTTTACGGGATAATCATTTTCATGCCAAATGTTTCTCTCTACCTGAAGCACAGCTCAATGGCTGAAAGGAAGGGAGCCTGAGAGTTGCAAAGACAGACAAAAGGGAAAATTGATTTGGAAAAGGTTTCTCCTTTTTGCTTTTTGGGCTTGGTGGGTTTTTTAGATGTGTGTGAATGCCTCAGTAGGATGCTGTCTGATTACAGTGTGACTCCCACAGCTGTGGAAAACGTTAACGCAGTATGGTCCTGTATCACTTACTGACAAGGACAACAGTTGCACCAAATTCTAATGTGTTTCACAGGGAAAGAGGTATGAGTATTTTTACTTCAAAATGATTTTCATGAACATGAAGGATTAGAATTACTTCTACAAGTCCTTCTTGAGAGGTGAATGGATTTACATGGAACAGTGCTGTTTTGTCATCTCCAGACCTGTTCCCAACCCTGCAGGGAAGTGATGAAATTTTATTCATTTTTATACACCTGGAGGAAGAGAACCAACCATATGGAGTACCTGTTAGGCACTAGGCACTGGCCAGGATGTTTCACAGATGACCTCTCATTTGATCCTCACGATGTGAGAAGCCTTACTTCCCTTAGTTTTGAATGAGGAAACGGAGGCCAAACCTTGATGCTGGGTCCATCTTGGGTACTCAGTACATTGTACTGATAGGTACTGGTCAAGAGTAGGGTCTCTAGAGCTAGCCTTCCTACATCTGAGTCCCCACTATTCTACTTACTAGCTGTTTGATCTTGGACAGATTATTACATTTGTAAGCCTCAGTTTCTTCAACAGTTAAGTGAGGAGATGAATAGTCATTTAGTGACTCTGTAAGATAAGCATTATATGACATAATCCCTGATGAACTATTACAGTGTTGTTATTGTTACAGTGAAACGGGTGGGTGAATAAATGAATGCCATTATTAATTTGCACAGGGCCATGAGCTGTAGGATAATCACGCTTCTTCATCTATCACTCTGAAAAAGATCAGGGCCTAGTAGTTAACTGTGTTCTGTCCCTTTCAAACGAGGTGCAAGATGTATCTGATTCAATCTGTGGCTCTTAGAGACTCTACCTCTGTGACTCTTCATTCTAGTGGCCCAAGACTGTTAGCTGCTATTGGCAACTGGGAATTTTAGCTCTTTTCTGTATCAAGTTCTTTGAGCTCAAGCTCCTTGTGTATGTTGAGCATGCACATATTGATGGATGTTAGATACATTGTTGTGGCTGTTGATATTTAATGTCATGATAGTTTTTGCAGATGAAAATCACTTCTCTAGAATATGAAGAGGGCTTTCTGCCAGGTGAGAAAATGGTGGGAAGCCTTATCCTGTGGTGCTCAGGACAAATAAAAACAAATAATTTCTAGGAGTTAAATCTTTGTTCTCCCTGAGGCTCCCTAGGTGCAGTAGTTTATTTTCATTATGTCTCTTGTAAAGGCAGCACCAATATTAACAATGTGAACAAAACAAACTAACGTTTTTGTTTGCTCCCATCTGAAAGTTCCTTAGGGCCCATAGACTCATTTACGAAAATTCATGTGCGCAAAACTCATTTGCAAAAGCAAATAAAATATGTGATCGCAAATGCTCTTTACCTGACTGGCCTAGGGGACTAGCTGAAAATGCGTTTATGCCTTTATATTTACTCTATGGCATGGCTTAGCAGTCATGGGGCTCCTAACCTCCTCTACAGATGAGTCCCCGTCAAGCCATGTATGTCAGCTGACTTGAATGTGTTTTGAAATTTAGGCATAATTTAGATGGTTGTTAAGTTGCTGTACTGATTTGTGAGTTTTTGTTTGTAAAAAAATATTAAATCATTGTGCCCTGTAGCCTTGAAAATGCTTTTGAAGTTCATTCATTACAATGTCCAGCCAAGGAAACATCTCTGTATTTAGTTGAGTTTGGACTTTTCTCTCCCTTTGGGTTTACATATGCTGCTTTCTTTCCTGGTGAAAATTTTGGTTACAAGTGTGACTGAGTAATGATGTCTAGACAAGGGTCAGGAAAACTGAATTGAGAAAATTAGAAAAAAGAAACCCTTGTATGTAAATTGTGCATAGGAATAATTGGAAGTTACCAGAAAGTTTGTTAAAATCCTGAATCTTTGCTTTTTTCATAGTAATTGAAATATATGAGGCAAGACAAATACATATCTGCCAGACTCTAATGCATAATTACTTTTTCCCCAACATTTAAATTTGTGTTTTGCTTTAGGCTGATTGATTGATTTTCTCACTCAACAAATATTATTTTTTTGTTTTGTTTTGTTTTGAGATAGAGTCTCTGTCATCCAGGCTGAGCTGCAGTGGCATGATCTCAGCTCACTGCAACTTCTGCCTCCTGAGTTCAAGCGATTCTCCTGCCTCAGCTTCTCTAGTAACTGGAATTACAGGCACACGCCACCATGCCCAGTTAATTTTTGTATTTTTAGTAGAGACGGGGTTTCACCATGTTGGCCAGGCTGGTCTTGAACCCCCGACCTCAAGTGATCCACCTGCCTTGGCCTCCTAGAGTGTCGGGATTACAGATGTGAGCCACCGTGCCTGGCCTGAACAGCTCTGCATTCCAGGCTCCACCCTGGGTAGCAGGGATACAAAAATGAACAAAGCAACAAAAATCTCTGCCTTCAAAAGTGTGTATCCTAATAGGGAGACACATTTAGCAGAATAATTTTTTGAATATTTTACTTTTTGCTTTTTTACCTCTGGGCATTACTGATAATATTTTATCATAAATTTATTGAGTGTCCTTTATGGTCTGAATTCTGAAGTCTAATTTTATCAAATGCAGGACTCCCAGACTTTTCTTATGAATTCTTGGAAGTCAGTAAATAAAAATTACATTTGCTTTCTGGTTAAACCTTAATTAGAATTCATCATTAACTCCATTTAGTGTGTGTGTGTGTGTGTGGGTATAAAATATATATGATTATTTTATATATTATATGTATAATATATAACCATATATGT